>NC_136918.1:125284445-125884445 GCF_949752795.1 Hyperoodon ampullatus
ACTCAGTGAAGGTAGGAAGGATTCTGAATGTATTCAAAGGGATTAATGAAATGATGATCGTCTCTAACAGAGTTCTCGTGAGTATCAAACGAAATAATATGATTAGAGCATTTAGCACAGTGCTTGGCAAATAACAAGATATTGGAGAATAGTGGTGAATGGTGGTAAGTAATAATAGACAAGGGCAAATTTATGGTGAAACTAAGGAAGCATATGTTTCAGAACTTCTCACTTATGAAGGTCACTTCTAAGGCACTCTTATGTTTACAAATTTGTATGATTCTTCTTAAAGAGGCTCCTCAAAATGTTATAAGCTTCAGGCCACAAAATTTCCTTTGCCTCAGGAAAAGTTATGACAATAATAATAATAGAGGGAGAAAAAGAAAAGGAGAAGGAGGAAAAGAGTAATAGTTACAAAACTAAGGACTGGGAAGATGAGCTGGAAAACTGTGCACCAGAGCAAAGTTTTTAAAAGGCTTAAGTGAGATATGTTAATTATAAATGTAAACATACATATTTACAGCTTCTCAAGCTTATAAAGCATAGCTGAGTAGTGTTTACATTTTATCAATGAATTGTCTTATGAAGATGAGAGGCCTCTGATGAATTTTGCTGAAAATCAGTAACTAACCTTTTTCAAATTTAATGATATTTAATGATTTTTAAAGTCTATTAGTTTTCAAGAATGAATGGGAGTGCTTATGGTGGAATCAGCATGATCACCTAGTGTAAATACTGGGTTGAACATCTGGAATCTCTTCAAACTGTTAAAATTTCTCAGGACTTCTTGGTTGGTGGATATGTCTATTATCAAATACTTTTTCATTATGTGAAATAGTATTTCATCCACAGATGGCCACCATTACTGGCAAAGATTAGCATTAACATGTGGAGAAGGTATTCTGATTAATTTTTAAGTGTATTGAAAATTTTTATGTATAATATTGTATGCCAATTGATAAATAAAATTGAATTCATGAGTACAAGGGAAATTATATAACATTTTATAAAATGCTCTTATTTTGTTTGTTTTTCATAAAAACTGAAGGGGTAGCTATACTATTCAATCTATTCTATAAATAAGGCACTTGAGTTCATTAAATGACTTTCCCAAGCTCTTGAGAAAGAACATGGACAAGCCAGGAAAAGACAATTGTAAAAATTATAATATTGTATCCTTTCTAACAGATGATTCTTCTCTTTAAACTCATTTTATCTCCCTTTTTCTTTCTGTCTTTAAGATGATTCTTTTTTAGTGTATTTAGCCATTTTGCTCTGTTTTAAATGACACAGCCATCTGTACTTTCCTGAGGGGTTATTTTATACCAGGGTATGACAGCTCCTCTCAAAAAATGTTTAATCAAATCGTGACAGTCATTAATAATTATTTAGCACCTGTGTCTGTCTGGGAATCTAGCAACTTCATAGAATGTATATAAATTCCTTCAAGTTTTTGCATCATTTAATATTCTAATGAGAAAAGGGCTCATCAAGTCACTCTTAAAGGTAGACTTTGTGGAGTCTCCCTTTACTCTTTTGGATATAGAAAACATAGGGTTAAGCCTACAGGAATTTAACTTTTCTTCTTTCTAGTATTTTCTGCATTTTGGTTTCTTTGTGTCTGCTGAATTAGGGATCAGGGATATAAACATTATCACTGGGAGTTAAATAACTTCTGAAAAATCAGTATTACAGATAAGCAAAATTATTTTACATTTTTGAGGTTGAGAAAATAGTTCTGCCTGAAGTTGTAGGTTGCTGTCTTCTCTGGATTGTATTTGTAGTGAAACACATAAGTGTTTGTGTATTGACAATTGAAAATTTTGAATTTTTGGAAATTAATTATGTTTTGTGCATACATAAAAATAAGTATTTCATATAATTCTATTACAATTTATCACAGTGTAATAGCTATATATAGTAAATCAAATAATTATTCAAGTATCTAAATAAAATAAAAACAGATAATAATGGTAACCAACACTTGTTTCATTTATTGGTGCAAGTGTTTTATATATGTTTTAACTTATTTAAACTTCTCAACAATCTGTGGAAGTAAGCAGTATTACCATCTCAATCTACAGATGAGAACTTAGGTGTACAGAATTTAACTGCCTGGCCAAAAGTTACATCACAGCCAGGTGGCAGAGGCAGGATTCACCCCAGTCTATTTGGTTGCAGAGTCAACACACTATCCAGCTGTGCCCTATTGTTCACTAAAGTGCCTTTCACAGCAGAGCTCAGATGAAAGGAAAGTGACAGGTGAAAGTAGCAGACATATCAGTAAGTAAAAAAAAAATGTTGATTGTTGGATGGAATCAACTGTATCATCACTTAGATGAGAATAAAATAAATATTTGAATGCCAACAAGATTGAAATTATCATAGTTGTTAAAACGCCATTGTAACATTATGGGATAGTATCCAATAACATAATACTAGGTAATATAAACTCAAAAACATATCCTCCCTTACTGTCTTAGTAAATCTCTGTCCATTTTGAATAATAAGAAAAGAAAAATAGCTTTGTATAAACAACTTTTTTTTTTCCTGAATGGTTCTACTTCTTGAAGTGTGTTCAACATAATCCTAGACTAGAAAGATTGATAAGAATATCCATAGATATATATATACCTATCAAATATTTTCTATATGTCAGTTTTCTTTGCAGTTTTCTAAACATGGTCAATATTTCCTTATCCTTTTGAAATGTCTTGATCTTTGTCTCAACAGGCACACAGATTCTGCTATACTTGTTTCTATCTATTCAGAGTAGTCTGAGACCAGGCTGAAATTCCATTTCCACTCTCTCTTTTTTTTAGGGAACTATTATGTGACCTCAAAACCAATATCTGTGAAATAAATTTCTTTGATAGTAACACGATACTATTAAGGAGAGCAATATTGTGTGGGATAGAATATGAAATTAGTGTATATGAGGGGCAGACACATTTCTAAGATTGGCAAATGTACAGCAATAGATCCTATAAGGAGCCTGCTTATAAGCTAGTATCAGTATAGACAGGTGCTCTGTTCTCTTTGCTCACACTACCACCTCTGATATTTGGCACTCACTCCATTAGGCCTGGTACTTCTCCTGGTATTTGCATTTTAGACTTACCAAGATTCATTTGCGTTTTTCCCCAAACTTCACTATGTCATTTTCAATTGTTTTTTTGGTTTTTTTTTTGTTTTTTTAGCTGCAATGCGTGACTTGTGGGTTCTTAGTTCCTGGACCAGGAATTGAAGCCAAGACCTTGGCAGTGAAAGCATGGAGTCCTAACCACTGGACTGACAGGGAATTCCCCTCAATTGATATTTTAATTACATAATTTAGCCAAATACCACATCATCAAATGAAAATGGACGTGAATGTTATTTTCCCTATGGAAACTAAGTTTAATAGACACGAAAGTCTAAAAGAATGCAGGTAGATTAAAATCTTAAAGTTTTAAAAAAAGGCACAGACAATAAAAATGTAGATAAGCAAATAAGTTTTTAACTTTTGAAGGAATCTTGCCTTCAGATAACTGGGACACTGACACAGTTTTCAGGCTACTTTTAAAACATGGAAAATTATGGATCTATATAAAATGTGTTACTAGTGAGGAGTGTTTGAATCCCAATCAGTTGAATTCATATTTAAAAAAAGGATTCCTTAAGACAATTAAATAAATGTATCTGTACTAGAAAAGACGTTAACTTTTAAAAATAAAACAGAAACGAACACACCATTGTAAAGCATTTTACTTCAATAAACATGGTAAAAAGACAAATCAATAAATAAAAATAAGTTTCTAGCACTCAGTAGATATACCTCAAAAATAACATTTTATGTTCAAGTCTGAACATCAAGGATTAATTAGCAAGATAGTATACATGCAAATTTTAAATTAAAATAAGTAAAATCAAATGCTTGAGGTAAGTTTATATTGTTGTGTATGATTCCTTTCTTTAACTTCCCTAATTATTTTAGCTAAGAAGTCTTCTGTTCTTCGATATTAATTTTGTATACCAGACATTCTGCGAGTGACTTGAGTTTGATTAAGAGTCAGGACATTTCTCACTGAGTAAAGGGTAAAAGTGAGTTTTTAAAAAAAAAAATGTGTTTTTGTGTATACTGAGATAACTAACCCCTGAAAGGAGAGTTCTAAATGTGTACATGTTTAAAGGATTGACCACCCGGTAAACAAAATGATACTTGGATTCACTTATCATTCCTGTTCAGGATGAATAATTTGCATACATAAATAAACATCATACTATACACAAATTAAGAAAATCCCCAAATAGAAAATATGACAAGGAATGCAAAATCACTCCACATTCTCTAGTGCGACACAGCTAGCTTTTGAGATTTATATTAAAGTCTTGAGCTATTTTAATAAGTTCTCAAGTTTAGGAAATTTTCTATGAATTTGTATCAGATTGGTAATTTTACTAGATCTCTGAGTTTTTGCTGATTGTAAATTTAGTGTATTTTACAGCTTCCTTGATCCATCAATTGTACATAATTTAGCAGGTTTATAGTGAACAATAGCACATAATTTTTTAAACTCAGTTTCTATCGAAGAGAAAACTATAGAATTTGAGAACAAATGCATGTACAATTTATTAGTCTTTATAATTCTTCCAAGTTTGTAATACTGCTTCCTGTAACAAGTTGAATTAAAAAAAACCAGCTTCCCATCCATAATTGGAATTAGAATTCGGCATGATTTAACTGTGGTGATGCTCTTTTATACAATTTGATAATCTATCTCCTGTATCAAATAGCTTGAAAAATGTACTAGGAAAGAACACTGGGAACTTTGTTTGGTTCTTTCAAACATAATGTAAATAATCTTAAAAATGTTAAGGCTACCCAGATTCAGATGACTTGAAATTGGGTCAAACCTTATTCAGGCAACTATCACTCTGAGTTATAAGTACAATCAAATATTCATCGTCACTAACCATGTTTTTGTAAAGTACACCTGTTACTCTGTTGAGCTTTCAAAATTTGCCACACAAAGTTTAATGCAAGGAAATATTCAATTAAATTATACAATATTACCTTAAACTTTTTCTGAAGGTAATGAAAAATATACTATGACATGGTCTACAGGTGTCAATTTGCTACACCATTTAATAAATTCGATATGTCTTTGTGACAATATGATCAGAGACATCCATTCTCATACACGACTTAATGTAGAATATAGAAGAGGCAAAAGCAAAGTAATTCTTTTAGTAATTGTTTTTTCCTTTCTTAACTGTAGTCATATCTTATGGAGAAAATAGGAGCAAATTTTTATTATATATTATTCTTAAACATCATTATTGTAGTATAATTGCTTTATAAAGGCATGTTAGTTTCTGCTTTAAAACAAAGTGAATCAAATATACAATGCTTTTATCCCCGTATTTCCTCCCTCTTGAATCTCCCTCCCAACCTCCCTATCCCACTCTTCTAGGTGGTACAAAGCTCCGAGTTGATCTCCCTGTGCTATGCGGCTGCTTCCCACTAGCTATCTTTTTTACATTTGGTAGTATATATAATCCATGCCACTCTCTCACTTTGTCCAGGCTTACCCTTCCCCCTCCCCATGTCCTCAAGTCTATTCTGTACTTATGTGTTTAAATTTCTGTCCAGCTTCTAGGTTCTTCATAACCATATATTTTTATTTTCTTTAGATTCCATATATATGTGTTAGCATACGGTATTTGTTTTTCTCTTTCTGACTTACTTCACTCTGTATGACAGGCTCTAGGTCCATCTACCTCACTAGAAATAAATCAGTTTTGTTTCTTTTTATGGCTGAGTAATATTCCATTGTATATATGTTCCACATCGTTTTATCCATTCATCTGTTGATGGACACTTAGGTGGCTTCCATGTCCTGGTTATTGTAAGTAGAACTGCCGTGAATAATGTGGTACATGACCCTTTTGAATTATGGTTTTGTCAAGGTATATACCCAGTAGTGGGATTGCTGGATCATAAGGTAGTTCTATTTTTTAGTTTTTTTAAGAAGATCCATACTGTTCTCCATAGTGGCTGTATCAATTTACATTCCCAACATAGTGCAAGAGAGTTATTTTTCTCCACACCCTACAGCATTTATTGTCTGTAGATTTTTTGTTGATGGCCATACTGACTGGTGTGAGGTGATACCTCATTGTAGTTTTGATTTGCATTTCTCTAATGAATAATGATGTTGAGCATTCTTTCATGTGTTTGTTGGCTATCTGTATATATTCTTTGGAGAAATATCTGTTTAGATCTTCTGCCCATTTTTGGATTGGGTTCTTTATTTTTTGGATATTAACCTGCATGAGCTGCTTGCAAATTTTGGAGATTAATCATGGTCAGTTACTTCATTTGGAAATATTTTCTCCATTTTTTCTTTCTCAAGATTGCTTTGGCTATTCAGGGTCTTTTTTGTTTCCATACAAATTATGAATTTTTTTGTTCTAGTAATGTGAAAAATGCCATTGGTAATTTGATAGGGATTGAATTGAATCTGTAGATTGCTTTGGGTAATATAGTCATTTTCACAATGTTGATTCTTCCAATCCAAGAACATGGTATAACTCTCCATGTGTTTGTATCATCTTTAATTTATTTCATCAGTGTCTTATAATTTTCTGCATAAAGGTCTTTTGTCTCCTTAGGTAGGTTTATTCCTAGGTATTTTATTCATTTTTTTCTAATGGTAAATGGGACTGTTTCCTTAATTTCTCTTACAGATTTTCAAAATTATTGTATAGGAATGCAAGAGATTTCTGTGAATTAATTTTGTATCCTGCTACTTTACCAAATTCATTGATTAGCTCTAGTAGTTTTCTGGTAGCATCTTTAGGATTCTCTATGTATAGTATCATGTCATCTGCAAACAGTGACAGTTTTACTTCTTCTTTTGCAATTTGGATTCCTTTTATTTCCTTTTCTTCTCTGATTGCTGTGGCTAAAAATTCCAAAACTATGTTGAATAATAGTGGTGGGAGTGTGAAATCTTGTCTTGTTACTGATCTTAGTGGAAATGGTTTCAGTTTTTTACCATTGAGAATGATGTTGGCTGTGGGTTTGTCATATATGGCCTTTATTATGTTGAGGTAAGTACACTATATGCCTACTTTCTGGAGGGTTTTTATCATAAATGGGTACTGAATTTGATGAAAGCCTTTTTTGCATCTTTTGAGATGATCATATGGTTTTTCTCTTTCAATTTGTTAATATGGTGTATCACATTGATTGATTTGCATATATTGAAGAATCCTTGCATTCCTCAATAAACCCCACTCAATTATGGTGTATGATCCTTTTACTGTGTTGTTGGATTCTGTTTGCTAGTATTTTGTTGAGGACTTTTGCATCCATGTTCATTAGTTATACTGACTTGTAGTTTTCTTTCTTTGTGACATCTTTTTCTGTTTTTGGTATCAGGGTGATGGTGGCCTCTTAGAATGAGTTTGGAAGTTTTCCTCCCTCTGCTATATTTTGGAAGAATTTGAGAAGGATAGGTGTTAGCTCTTCTCTAAATGTTTGGTAGAATTTGCCTGTGAGACCATCTGGTCCTGGGCTTTTGTTTGTTGGAAAATTTTAATCACAGTCTCTATTTCAGTGCTTGTGATTGGACTGTTTATATTTTCTAGTTCTTCCTGGTTCAGTCTCAGAAGGTTGTTCTTTTCTAAGAATTTGTCCATTTCTTCCAGGTTGTCCACTTTATTGGCATAGAGTTGCTTGTAGTAATATCTCATGATCCTTAGTATTTCTGCAGTGTCAGTTGTTACTTCTCCTCTTTCATTCCTAATTCTATTGATTTGAGTCTTCTCCCTTTTTTTCTTGATGAGTCTGGCTAATGGTTTATCAATTTTTTTTATCTTCTCAAAGAACCAGCTTTTGGTACTGTTTCCTTCATTTGTTTTTCATTTATTTCTGATCTGATCTTTATGATTTCTTTCCTTCTGCTAACTTTGGGGTATTTTGCTCTTATTTTTTTATCTGCTTTAGGTGTAAAGTTAGCTTGTTTATTTTATGTTTCCTTGTTTCTTGAGATAGGAGTGTATTGCTATAATCTTTCCTCTTCGAACTAATTTTGCTGTGTCCTGTAGTTATTGAGTCATCATAATTTCATTGTCATTTGTTTCCAGTTATTTCTTTGATTTTCCTCTTTAATTTCTTCAGTGATCTCTTGGATATTTATTAGTGTATTGTTTAGCCTCCATGTGTTTGTAATTTTTACAGATTCTTTCCTGTAATTGATATCTAGTCTCATAGCATTGTAGTCTGACAAGATACTTGATACAATTGCAATTTTCTTAAATTTTCCAAGGCTTGATTTGTGACCCTAGACATGATCTATCCTGGAGAATGTTCCATGAGCATTTGAGAAGAAAATGTATTCTGTTGTTTTTCGATGGAATGTCCTGTAAATATCAATTAAGTTCTTCTTGTTTAATGTATCATTTAAAGCTTGTGTTTCCTTATTCATTTTCATTTTGGATGATCTGTCCATTGGCGAAAGTGAGGTGTTATAGTTCCCTACTCTTCTTGTGTTACTGTCAATTTCCCCTTTTATGGCTGTTAGCATTTCCCTTATGTATCGAGGTGCTCCTATGTTGGGTGCATATATACTTACAATTGTTATATCTTCTTCTTGAATTGATTCCTTGATCATTATGTAGTGTCCTTCTTTGTCTCCTGTAATTGTCTTTATTTTAAAGTCTATTTTGTCTGATATGAGAATTGCTACTCAAGCTTTCTTTTAGTTTTCATTTGCATGGAATATCTTTTTCCATCCCCTCACTTTTAGTCTGTACATGTCCCTAGGTCTGAAATGGGTCTCTTGTAGACAACGTATATATGGGTCTTGTTTTTGTATCCATTCAGCCAGTCTATGTGTTTTGGTTGGAGCATTAAATGCATTTACATTTAAGGTAATTATTGACATGTATGTTCCTATGACCATTTTCTTAATGGTTTTAGGTTTGTTATTGTAGGTCTTTTCCTTCTCTTGTGTTTCCTGCCTAGAGAAGTTAGTTTAGCATTTGTTTTAAGGCTGGTTTGGTGGTCCCAATTTCTCTTAGCTTTTGTTTGTCTGTAAAGGTTTTAATTTCTCTTTTGAATCTGAATAAGATCCTTGCTGGGTAGAGTAATCTTGGTTATAAATTTTTTCCCTTTCATCACTTTAAATATGTCCTGCCACTCTCTTCTGGCTTGTAGAGTTTCTGCTGAAAGATCAGCTATTATCCTTATGGGGATTCACTTGTATGATATTTGTTGTTTTACTCTTGCTGATTTTAATATTTTTTCTTTGTATTTAATTTTTGATGGTTTGATTAATATGTGTCTTAGTGTGTTTCTCTGTAGATTTCTCCTGTATGGGACTCTCTGCAGTCCCTGGACTTTATTAATTATTTTCTTTCCCATATTAGGGAAGTTTTCAACTATAATCTCTTCAAATATTTTCTCAGACACTTTCTTTTCCTCTTCTCCTTCTTGGACCCCTATAGTTCGATTGTTGATGTGTTTAATGTTGTTCCAGAAGTCCCTGAGACTGTCTTCAATTCTTTTCATTCTTTTTTCCTTTATTCTGATTTGCAGAAGTTATTTCCACTATTTTATCTTCCAGGTCTCTTATGCATTCTTCTGCCTCAGTTATTGTGCTAATGATTCCTTCTAGAGAATTTTAAATTTCATTTATGGTGTTGTTCATCATTGTTTGTCTGTTGTTTAGTTCTTGTCTGTCCTTGTTAAATGTTTCTTTTATTTTCTCCATTGCATTTCCAAGATTTTAGGTCGTCTTTAGTATCGTCACTCTGAATTCTTTTTCAGGTAGTCTGCCTATTTCTTCTTATTTTGTTTGGTCTGGTGGGTTTTTACCTTGCTCCTTTATCTTCTGTGTGTTTCTCTGTCTTCTCATTTTGCTTAGCTCACTGTATTTGGGGTATCCTTTTTTCAGGCTGTAGATCCGTAGTTTCCATTGTTTTTGGTCATTGCCCCCAGTAGCTAAGGTTGGTTCAGTGTGTTGTGTCGGTTCCTGGTGGATGGGACTAGTGCCTGTGTTCTGGTGGATGAGGTTGGATCTTCTCTTTCTAGTGGGCAGGACCATGTCCGGTGGCGTGTTTTGGGGTTTGTGTGACCTTATTATGATTTTAGGCAGCCTTTCTTCTCCTGGGTCGGGTTGTGTTCCTGTTGCTAGTTGTTTGGCATAGGGTTTCCATCACTGTAGCTTGCTGGTCATTGAGTAGAGCTGGGGTTTAGCCTTGAGATGGAAATCTCTGTGAGAGCTTTCACCGTTTGATATTACTTGGAGCTGGGAGGTCTCTGTTGGACCAATGTCCTGACCTCAGCTCTCCCACCTCAGAGACACTGGAATGACACCCAGCCAGAGCACCAAGACCCTGTCAGCCACACGGCTCAGAAAAAAGGGAGAAAGAAATTTATAACAATAAAAAAAGAAAGAAAAAATAAATAAAATAAAATAAAATAATTAAAATAAAAATGATTTAAAAAAAAGAATGAAAGAAGAGAGCAACCAAAATAAAAAAAAAACAAAGCCAACAATGATAAAAAATGCTAAAAACTGTATTAAAAATAAATACAAAAAATAAATGGACAGACAGAACCCAGGACAAATGGTAAAAGCAAAGCTATACAGACAAAATCACACAAAGAAGCATACACATACACATTCACAAAAAGAGAAAAAGGAAAAATATATATATATACATATTTGCTCCCAAATCCACTGCCTCAATTTTGGGATGATTTGTTGTCTATTCAGGTATCCCACAGATGTCAGATACATCTAGCTGACTGTGGAAATTTAATCCTCTGCTCCTGAGGTGGTGGGAGAAATTTCCCTTTCTCTTCTGTGTTTGCACAGCTTCTGGAGTTCAGCTTTAGATTTAGCCCAACCTCTGCTTGTAGGTTGCCTGAGGGCATCTGTTCCTGCCCAGGAAGGAGGGGTTAAAGGAGCAGCTGATTCGGGGGCTCTGGCTCACTCAGGCTGAGGGGAGAAGGGGTAAGGAGTGCGGGACGAGCCTACGGCAGCAGAGGCCAGCTTGACGTTCCAACAGCCTGAGGTGTGCTGTGTGTTCTCCTGCTGAAGTTGACCCTGGATCATGGGACCCTGGCAGTGGCCACCTGCACAGGCTCCTGGGAGGGGAAGTGTAGATAGTGACCTGTGCTTGCATACAGGCTTCTTGGTGGCTGCAGCAGCCTTAGTGTCTCATGCCCATCTCTGGCGTCTGCACTGATAGTCTTGGCTCATGCCCATCTCTGGAGCTCGTTTAGGCAGTGCTCTGAATCCTCTCTCCTCATGCACACCGAAACAATTGTCTCTTGCCTCTTAGGCAGGTCCAGACGTTTTCCCAGAGTCCCTCCAAGCTAGCCGTGGTACACTAGCCCCCTTCAGGCTGTGTTCATGCAGCCAACCTCAGTCCTCTCCCTGGGGTCTGATCTCCGAAGTCCGAGCTTCAGCTCTCAGCACCCCCCTGCCCCGGCGGGTGAGCAGACAAGCCTCTCGGGCTGGTGAGTGATGGTCGGCACCGATCTTCTGTGCAGGAATCTCTCCACTTTGCCCTCCATACCCCTGTTACTGTGCTTTCCTCCGTGGCTCCGAAGCTCCCCCACTCCGCCACCCACAGTCTCTGCCTGCGAAGGGGCTTCTAGTATGTGGAAACCTTTCCTCCTTCACAGCTCCCCCCCAGAGGTGCAGGTCCCATCCCTATTATTTTATCTCTGTTTTTTCCTTTTGTGCTACCCAGGTACGTGGGGAGTTTCTTGCCTTTTGGGAGGTCTGAGGTCATTTGCCAGCATTCAGTAGGTGTTCTGTAGGAGTTGTTCCACCTGTAGATGTATTTCTGGTATATTTGTGAGGAGGGAGACGATCTCCATGACTCACTCCTCCGACATCTTGAAGGTCTCTTATTATTATACATGTTTTTATGTTAAGGTTTATGCTATGAATGGAAGTGCATAATTAAATCATTATTATGTTTGATTGTTCTAAATAAATTCCTAATTTAGAGGAATTAAAAATAAAAGTGGAGCTATATGTAATTATTCTATTAAATATTCACTTTATCTTATTAATAAAAACAACATGGGGACTTCATTTGTATTCCAGTTGGTAAGACTCTGTGCTCCCAATGCAAGGGGCACAGGTTTGATCCCTGGTGGGGGCACTAGATCCTGCATGCATGCCGCAATTAAGAGTTCACATGCTGCATCTAAGAGTCTTCATGCCACAACTAAGAAGCCCGCATGATGCAACTAAAGATCACACATGCTGTAACTAAGACCCAGTGCAGCCAAAGTAAATAAATAAATAAATAATAAGTAAACTTAAAACAGCAACAACAACACAGTTTATGAGACATTAATGTGTGAAACTACTTCACCTATTTTTTTTCTATGTCTTTTGTTTTTCTTCAGTCTGATTTATTTGTATACTATTTTTGTTTGGATCCTGTCTAGGCAGCTTTCTGAATCAAGGAGAAAAATATATATACATCTAAGTAAATAAGCATAGACTGTTTTGGACTAATGTTGTTTATACTATCTGGCATTCTTGCATATTAACTGTGACATTTTGGAAAACTGTCCATAATTTGGTAGGAGAGACCTTACCTCTATATAGACTTAGTAACTGGCTTAACTCAGTTTAATCATAAACCCTGTGGTTCAGGAGAGAGTCAAATTTTTTTTCTTTCTTTTTTTTTTTTTTTTAATGTTACACGGGCCTCTCAATGTTGTGGCCTCTTCCATTGCAGAGCACAGGCTCTGGACACGCAGGCTCAGCGGCCATGGCTCACGGGCCCAGCCGCTCCGCGGCATGTGGGATCTTCCCGGACCAGGGCATGAACCTGTGTCCCCTGCATCGACAGGCAGACTCTCAACAACTGTGCCACCAGGGAAGCCCAAGAGTCAAATTTTGAACCACTGAAAACCATGTTCAGGACTTCAGCTTAGCTGCTCAGGCAGAGCAGCACTCTCTCCCTCAATAGGGCAACGATGTAAGCAAGTTGGTATTTCTGTGTGATCCCAAGAACACCTGCTGCTGCTGGAGAGGATCTCCTGGGGACCCAGAGGACTGGTCCTGTGAGAAATAAAAAAGAAGGCTAGAGACAGAAGCTGGGTCTTTGGTGATATTGGTAAAGAGACTAAATCAAACTTTATTTTTCGCCTTAACTATTGGGTTAGCAAAATGTACCAAACATTTTTTGTTGTTTAAAGCATTTTGAGTTTTGTTTTGTTTTGTTTTGTTTTGTTTTTTGGTCACTTGGAACACAGATATCCATCACAGACAGATAAGCATGGAATTACATTGTTGCTCTCTCACTTTTCACTCTAGAGCTACTTTCTCATGTTGAGTGGAAAGTGATACGATTTATAGGCAGAGAGCACTTTATCTTAAAGTGTTCTCTTTATGAAGGCTTACATTCATATGCCATGCCCAAAACAAAACAAACAAAACCATAAAGACTCACATGCTCCTCTTCTGTACAGCTACTTTCTCTTTATCTAATGGATTACAAATTTTGAACTGATAGGCTTTTCCTCTTCACTTTAACTGATAGGAATCTCAGAACCAAATTTACGACATACCTCTGTCAGCTACAAGAAAGATGGTGATGTTCCTTTCAGTGAACTCACTTTACTTTGTGTTCAATGTGTAAATAATACCTTTATTTCTCCTCACTTTTACTTAGCCTTATTTTTAATTGTATTTCATTGTATGCATTTGTGTTAGGAAACAACTATTCTTGGTACTGAATTAGAATAACAATAGGTAAGTAAAATGAATATAAAAATATCACCCCAAAAATAATGCAAATACCTGTCAATCTCTTAGGATTCTGTGGACTGTAAGTGACAAAAATCAGATTCAATTATTTTCAGAAATAAGGAAAATATACTGTTTTCCTCAGGAAGTCCAAGGTTGAGGTAACTTCCAGGTTGGTTTAGTCATCTATTAAACAATATTTTCAAGGATGTAGGTTCTTTAAGTATCTTTTTTTTTTCTTTTTCTTTTTTTTTTTCTTTTTTTGCCTGCCCCACAGAGGATCTTTAGTTCCACAGCCAGGGACTGAACCCATGCCCCTACAGTGGAAGCACAGAGTCTTAACTACTAGACCACAAGGGAAGTCCCCTTTAAATATCTTAATTATGCCAATCTTAGATTTGATTTCACTCTAATATAGACAGCAAAATGGCTGCAGCAATTCTGGTTAGCTCAACATATTATGACAAATCCCAACAAAGGAAAAGGACAGTCCTTTCTGCTAGTTGTCTCACTGGAAAAATAAAACATCTTTCCAAAAGCCACCTCATCTTTCACAGAGAGTTTTAACATTCACAATTCTGAAACAGGCCCATTCGAGGGAAATTACATTATTACAATTTTCCTAGAATTCAACTAAGGTTCTGTACAAATTAAAGCATTAGTCACAGTGTTCATCACTATGTGTCTCTCATTTTAAAATTCATTTTCAAATTCATTTTCATGTTATTGTTTTATATCACTAAACTCTATTCTAGATATTAAAGATTTGATGTTCTAAAAATAAGAGTTGCCCTTAAAGCAGAGACACATTTAAAATATTACAGTTATTTTACACTTTAGAGTGAATCTACAATGTTTTCACAGTTGTTAATTCAAATAATATTTTGAAAACTTACAATATATCAAGCACTGTTTTCACTTTTTGTTAGTAGGAACTTATAAGTGATAAGCTGTGTCTTCAAGGAGATATCTTTTCTTAATTAATTATTTAATTCAACAGATACTTTTGCACACCCCATTTATGCCAGGAACTGTGTTAATAATTGGACAATGAACATTTAACAAAATAAATATGGCCCTTGAGAAGTATATAGTAATTCAAATTCCCCCCCCCAATCCTAAACTCCTTTCCATGTTTTATAAGATTATGGCAAATGGTAAATTTTGTTAAAGAGCTAGCTTTGATGATAGTGTGGGAGTTGACTGGGTAGGAATGAAGGTGGAGTCAGGAAAAGAGTTTAGAAAGTAAACCAGTCAAAGAAATACAAACACTATGTGATTCTACACATATGAGGTATCAAAAACAGTCAGATTAATAGAATCAAAGAGTGGAATTGTGGCTTCCAGTGGATGGGGAGAGGGAGGAATGGGAGCTACTAATTAATTGACATAAAGTTTCAATTAAGCAAGATGAATAAGCTCTGGATATCTACACTACAACTTTGTATCTAAAGTCAACTATACTGTATCATATCCTTAAACTTTATTAAGAATGTAGATCTCATGCTAAGTGTTCTTACCAAAAAAATTAAAAAGTCAGCAAAGTTAAGAAAAAACACACATATAGATGCCAGGTTAATATATTACACATTCTATCAAATTGATTTCTAATTCACAACCTATTATTTCTATGGTGAAAAAAGGCATCCACCGAATGGGTATGTAAATACACATGCATGTGCATACTCACACAGTCATATGCACCCTGTCACACATTTGCACGAGCATGCACATGCACAATCAACCACAAAGAGTCTTGTGTACACATACACACTCACATATACACACATACTTCCACACGCATTCATAAACACTATGCACTAACAACCACATGCATACTCATACATGCTCACACATGGAAAGCACATATATACACATTTACACACATTCAAACATACATTCATGAGATATACATATCTCTCAACTGCTGTGCATCAATTAACCACTTTTACTGAATCCGTACAACAGCACTGTGAGTTAAGTATTACTAAGTCCATTGTACATATGAAGAAATTGAAGCTCAGGGAAGTAAAAGAACTTCTTCAAAGTTACGTAGTTAGCACATGGGAGGTTGTGTCTGATTCCAAAATGTTTACTGATGTCTGTAGAATTAGAAACAAGCCAACTTATTGTGTTGGTGTCCTCTAAAAGATGTCACTAATTATACCATAATTTTAGTTAATAAAACTCAAAGCACATTTCTTTGAAACATTTCCCACTTAACTTTTAAATTTTACATTAATTTGTGGAAAATTTAATCCACATGTTTGTGATTCACTTACACCAAATCCTCCAAATATTTTCTCGTAAAGATATTTGATGTTAATAAAAAGCTTTTGGATTTTTCAGGGAGATTTCCCATTATTTATACATATTAAAAATAGACAAAACCATTGTCCCAAATGCAGGGAGATTTAGAATTATGTTTGAGATGGCTTTTTCTGTTATTTTATTTTGAAGATCATTTTCTATGCATACTCAGTTATTTGAACAAATAATCAGTTGATTTTTGTAAAAACAATAACTAATTATAATAGACTCTAAGAACTATGATGCTGATCTAAAATAGTAACAATAAATATGTATCAAATATTTGCCAGAGAGGGGTTTTGATCAGAAGAGAACGTTAAGTCCCTGGTGAATGAGAGGAAGGAGATGGAATTCAGTATTTATTCGGTTATGAGAGGAAGGTACTTTTATAATAGTTGCATGTTTGAAGGATTTTTTATTTCCAGTAAGCTGTCCCATGAGGATTCACTTCCTCCAGATTGTGTAGCTGGTCCCATCTGGCTGAATACCCTGGTCCCTAATACTCATTGCTCTTTAAGTTTTCCCTGTACTTTGAGTCACCTGTAATGGTGTTGATCTTGTTGCTTTTACGTAAGAATAAAATCTTAAAGTGTAAAAAGTCTGATGTGGAGAAGGTGAGATCTTGAAGGAAGAATGTTAATGTACCTGGTGACACCAAGTTCTGGAGTTTTTCCTCCACCTTTTCTTCAGAAGGACATATATACTTTACCAAAATGCTATTTCCAAGGCACTTGTTGGGGAGGAGTGCACTCCTTCCTGGGATACCATTCTACCCTTCAACACTTAAAAAATCCTGTTTTCTTAGGCTTGGAAAAGACAGGAACAAGGCACCTGGTTCCTGGAATCTAAGTAGCAGCCACATGTAGACAATCTAATAGGATAGTAGGGCTCAGGAAAGGGACGGAGTAAAGTAAGATCTTATGAGTATTCACATCATTTATAAAATTTGATTGCTATCCTTAAGTTACAGTGTAACTAACTGTTTTAATACAGTATCCTGGATTTTCAAAAACTAAATTTGAAAAATGAAAGTAACTGATAGGTCTAGGAAGAGGTACAGTAGCCATTTTACTTTTTCCTCTTAGAAAAATATCTGGATTTCTGCAGTCTCAAAATTCTGCTCTCCAGGGGAATTGTTAATTTTACTATTTCATGTCTACTACATATAGGCCACCATATCTTGCACAAATTTATAACAATTTTGGTAAATAAACATAATCCTATGTTTAACCAGTGAGTCATTGAGTCCAACAGCCTGGTCACATGTGACAGTCCACATAATCTTCTCATGCAGCCACCTCATTTCACTAAAACAAACAAAACTGTAGAAAGTACAGTTCTACATATACTGAAAAAATCAGGCTCTTCATGACCCACACAATTTATTTTCAGCAAGAAAGCATTTGAACGTTTTGTACCTATAAAAACTCCAGTGGGAGAAATTAAATTTTTACCCTGAGGCACTTACTTTTAAATGGAAGATTAGATTTACCTTCTTAACCATTAATCATAGAGGAGTGGGTGGAACTTGAAAAATTTTTTTTTTCCAACGCAAACCTGAAGATTGAAGTCTTCCCTCCCTTGCACTATGATGTTAAAGTAAAGATGTCTTTGCATGTGTATAGTTTGTCTTAGACATCAGCTCCAGTAAACTACTTTGGCAAGGCCATCATCATAAACAGTGACAGCAGGAAATGTGATTCTTCATCTTCTCTCCAAATTATTTTGCTGCAACAATCTAGTATCACCTGTAGGGATATTTCATCATTGGATGAGTAATAAATTGGAAAGATGTCTCTCTCTTGCCCACATCAGAGCTTTTTAAAATAATGAGAGAGAGAGAGAGAGAGAGAGAGAGAGAGAGAGGGAGAACATGAGAGAGGGAGAGGAAGGAAGAGGGAAAAGGAGAAGGTGAAAGGAGAAGTAAAGAATTTGAGAGGAAAAACTAAAAAGTGAATGAAAAGGCAGAGAACTGGGGTATCTAGAAATAAATGCATATATAAAAATAATTAATAATTATGAATGGATAGATCATGTTTCTAAATATTAAACTATATTAAATAATATCAAGTGATAAAATGTTGAGCAGTAAAATGATAAATGAAGTGGGTCAAAAATATCTGCAAGCTGAAGAAAAACCAAAAGAAACAAATATGATGGAAAATAACTTGTCATATAAAACAAATACTTAGGAGACTGATAAAATTCTTAGTCTTATTAGTTCTGGAATTCATGGTCAATTTGCCAGAAATTTCTGATGTCTGCAAGAAAGAGGTCTGATTCCTAATAGAAATATACCTAATCATCTTCATTCTATTGCTACTTTAAATAAGAGAAATCTTTCATTATCTCTAATCATTCTCTCTCTACTGTCTTTTTCTCATTCTTTATCTAGTTATTGATTTTGTTCTAGCTCTTTCTCTTTAAACCTGTTTTGATTAAATTATTCCCTTTTCCAATAAACAGAAGAACCAACATCAGATTCGGTCAATGAGAAAACCTGGAACTGATGGCATAATGAAGTTGTGGTGACCAATCATGTCAAAGACACAGACTAGACAAGACTGTTCTAGTGTATGCTGATGTGATGGATTATTAAGAGATTGGGAGATTAGGGTGCTATAATCCAAAACAAAAGTTAGGGAAGTTATAATTTAGTTACAGTATTGTACCGTAAACTTTGAATGATGTGAGTAAATATATCAGTAAATAGGAATTGTTAAAGTATTGATACTAAAATGAGAGTATTATATGCATCAAGCACACAAATACACTTCAGCATATTCAACTACATACCATAAATATTTACAAGTGAATAAACATTGAAATTCTGTTGACAGAGACCCAATTTTTGACATTGTGCTTAAGAATTTAGGTTTGCCCATTAGGATCTAAAATAGTACTATAAACCTTGTTTAGTAAATGTGATGGGTAGAATGAGGGAAGAGAGATGAGAAAAAGATCATATGTATTTTTGATTAGTTGTTTTGAAAGAATGAGTTAACTGCAAGATATTTAGAATAACATATTACCATTGAGTAAAGAACATAATAGAAGGAGGACATAAAGATAAATAACACATTTAAAACATTACATTTCACTGATTTTCCTCACCATAATCCACCACCGACGGCTCCTTCATAATGTATAATATGTACAAAAGTAAAAAGGTGCAGCTTAATTCCAGATTTAATCTCAAAACTATCTTTCGTTGTTTTTAATTTTCACAACCTTTGAGCTAATGAGGTGTTAGGGTGCAGGGGGCTTAACTGGAAGAAGAATGAGACAGGACTCCACTGTTTTTACAGTCCCTATAAAAAATACAAGTGTGTTGAGTCATTCATTTAGGTAAATCCTCCTATCTTTGTTTTCTAGGGAGACTGTCCATTGATTTATAATAAACTACAGGGTTTCTCCTGTTTCAGGCCTGCTCAAGAATTGCTAACTATAGCCTTTGCTTTTATTCTATGGGCTATCCCATATCTTTCCCATGAATTACTTTATTTGGCTAAAGATAGCCTGATCTGTTTCTATAGCTTGTAAACAAATAGGTCAAAAAGACACAGACACAATGATAACTATTAGCTATCATTGATCTAAGGACTGCCAGAAGAGTTGTCATCATAGCTCTGTATAAGCAATTTGCTTGGGGAAATCAATGTACTGCTTTGCCTCGGACATAAAATCAGATTAAAAAAGAGAGCTTGTGAGAAAATAAAAGATCTTTTTATCCTCTCTAAAATTATCATGGTAACCAAACAATTAATTTTCTTATCAACTGACTATATGACAGTTCGTATAAATTTATCCTTTTTATTGATATGAGTTATCTTGTAGAATATGACAGTAAGCCACAACTATGAATACAATTTGTGCCTTAACTGTAAGATAAAAACACAACCTTTTAATCTAATACCTTGAACTGCTCTTCTATTTCCTCCTTTCTATCACAACTTTACCCAAAAATCATTCTGATCATATTAAAGATTATGACTATGCAGCTTTAACTTTTCCCTATCATGTTTTATTTCTCTACATACACATACACACACACACACACACACACACACACATTACTTGTGAACTGTCTTCTTATTAAACTAGAGTATAAACTCTAGAAGAACACATACATACATTCTTTTGTTTTTCTTTTCTGGCCTTTCACCCTAAGATCTTTGCTGTCTTCTCTTTGTAGCTGCAAGCATCTAAAGAGTGACCAGAATAAGGGGCTTTCCTCTACCTGCTCATGAATGTAGCCACACTTAACCCCCCCAGTTCTTGGTGCTTCCAGACTCCACTGTACCTAGTGCCCCCTCCATTATGGCATCAGATGCAAAAGGATGGTAACATGTGCACTTGTACAAAACATGTTAAATATGTTTTGTGTGTGTATGCATGTTCATTCATGTATTTTCATTTTTTAAATTGAAGTATAGTTGAATTTTAATATTATATTAGTTTTAGGTGTACAGCATAGTGATTGACTTCTGGATTTGTTTGTTTGTTTATTTATTTTCCTCAATACCCAGCCACTGCAAAAGTGACTAGCACCAAGTCATTATTCAATAATATTTATTAAATGAATGAATACAAACTTAAAAAACTAATCTAAAATATCTAAAGGAAATATGAAATAAGATTTTCCAAATCCTCCTGTAGAAATTCATCTTTTTCCACTAATTCATTTAGATGAACTAATTTGTCTGGTATATTAAACTGTTGATAGCCTTTGCAATTTTATTAGAAAAATATCAGAAATTAATTCATTGGGCAACATTAGAAAAAATCATACTATGACCAAGTTACTTTGGAAGACACTAGGAAGAGGGGTTATTATTGCCTATCATGATGTCTTTATCACTAGTGGTTATATTTGCCTTAAGGTGGGCAAAATGCTTATGTCATAAGTTTACAATACTGAGAAGTGTGTTAATAAAGATGTAGGTTAACAAATAAATTCATGGATGAAAAAATGATGGAAACATAGATGGATAGATAGATGATAGATAAATAGGTAGATAGATAGATAGATAATAAAAAGCAAAATAGAAAGATATGCCTGATAAAAAAGTTTTCCATCCAAGTTTTCACCATGAAATGAATTATTAGATTTTCGTGGTCCTCCAAAGTTAAAAATAAACCCTTTATTCCTTGAAATCAGTGAATGAATAGTGGTTGAATATTGAAGTCCAATGATTATGATTTCTACAAAACTTTAAAAATCTAACTTTATATTTAAACACTGATCATGTTTATGGTTAGATTATGTAACTAAGATTTCTGGTTATAAATGGCAATTACTATTAGTATGTAGCAAACATTATTCCAATAACTATAAAATGTATATGAATACATGAAATATGGGGAAAGCTCACAACACACACACACACACACACAAACACAAACTAATGTTTGCAAGTGATCTACGCTCACATTCTAGGATACAGTTTAACTAACTCTAAGATCCACTGAACTTGAAAGAACAATTTGAAGTTCACCACAGCTAAGCTTTTAAAAACAGAGCTAATCAACAAACTTTCAGGATGTAGAAAATCTCATTGCCTCTCTCCCCAAATCTCTACATTTGAATTAGGAACTCTGGGGCTGTAGTATTCAGAAAAGAATTATACAGCCAACACTCA
This sequence comes from Hyperoodon ampullatus, assembly GCF_949752795.1. Taxonomy (NCBI): domain Eukaryota; kingdom Metazoa; phylum Chordata; class Mammalia; order Artiodactyla; family Ziphiidae; genus Hyperoodon; species Hyperoodon ampullatus. The sequence continues at coordinate 125,306,176 of NC_136918.1, forward strand.
GTTATGTGGGAGTTTCTTTCTGAAGTAGCTAGAAAATGTTGAGCTCACTTCCTATGACAAATTGCTATGTAGTGGCTCTTGCATCTCTGGTATTGGTAAAAAAAAAATTGTGTGGTTCTGTGCTGAATGGGTAAATATTATATATAGTGATGTAAGAATGGCCTTGCTGTGGAGCAAGGTGAGCTGGATAATCATGCTTAAGGAAGACAAGCAATCATCAAAATCACTCTTATCCCATAGACTAAATATGTTGCATACTAAGTTACGATTAATTACACATTTGAACTTTTTAATTGACCTCAGCAAAGCAAAGCTAACCAGAATCTCCATTAGAAATGACATTTTTTTCTTATGTTTCCTTTATTTTATGGCTAAAACTTGGTTGGGGGTGGGGTAGAAGCATGCAGCAAGGGAAAGGAGTTAAGGTGTATTGATCAAAATTATGGGGTCTAGAGTAAGGTATCTTGTTCTAAATCTTGGCTGCTCCCTCACTCATATGAATTTTGGAAAACAAGTTCTCATCACTGCACCTCAGATATCTCATCTGTGATATATGTATATTAATTACATTTAACACTTTGAGATATCAAGAAGATTAAAGATCTTAATAAAGGTGAAGTGTTTCTAGTAATTCATAAGTTCTCATCAAATGTTGATGTTTCAAATGTAAGATACCTTAGGAAGGAAAAAGCTTCCTTCTCAGTTAAGAGGAACCCTATGAGGAAATGGGATAAACCTCACAATGATTGTGTTCCATCTTGAGAAGCAAGATGGAAATTGGAGAAGCAATCATATAGATGAGAATCAGAGGTCACGGTGGAGACAATGAGTCACTAATTGATAGAGCTGGGAGCAGAGGGGGAGAATGTGAGAATTTCAAGATGCCTAGCATTTTTGCTTGAGTGACATTAACAGAGATGACAGACATATTCAGGAAGCAAGGAAGAGAATGGTAGGACACACAGTTGGAGAAGTTAGCAGGGGCCAGATCAGAGAACAGTAATGCAGGGCTTAATTATCTCTTTTTCTCTCTACCAACAAATAATCCGTCTTACCAGAAGCCAGCCACATTCGTTTTCCTCAGTATATTTGAACTTTCCAATCTTATCCCTGCCCCTGGTATTGGTACTTGCTCTTGCCACTCCCTACAAACCCCGCCCTCAAGTCCTAGAAGGACTTCTTACTGTCACTCAGGACTCAACTCAACTCTATCCCTAACTGTGGCTGTGCCTGACATTTTTGTTTTGTCTTTTATTCTTTAACATTTTTATTGGAGTATAGTTGCTTTAGGATGTTGTGTTAGTTTCTTCTTTACAACAAAGTGAATCAACTATATGTATACATATATCCCTGTATCCCTTCGCTCTTAAGTCTCTCTCCCACCCTCCCTATCCCACCCCTCTAGGTGGCCACAAAGCACTGAGCTGATCTCCCTGTGCTACTCAGCTCCTTCCCAATAGCTATCTATTTTACATTTGGTAGTGTATATATGTCCATGCCACTCTCTCACTTCATCCCAGCTTACCATTCCCCTTCCACTCATCCTCAAGTCCACTCTCTACATATGCATCTAAATCCCTGTCCTGCTTCTAGTTTCTCTGTAACTTATTTTTTCTTTTTTAGATGCCATATATATATGTTAGCATACGGTATTTGTTTTTCTCTTTCTGACTTACTTCACTCTGTATGACAGACTCTAGGTTCATCCACCTCACTACAAATAATTGAATTTCATTTCTTTTTAATGGCTGAGTAATATTCCATTGTACATATGTACCACATCTACTTTATCCATTCATCTGTCAATGGACACTTAAGTTGCTTCCATGTCCTGACTATTATAAATAGTGCTGCAATGAATATTGTGGTACATGACTTTTTTGAATTTGGTTTTCTCAGGGTATATGCCCAGTAGTGGGATTGCTAGGTGATATGGTAGTTCTATTTTTAGTATTTTGAAGAACATCCATACTGTTCTCCATAGTGGCTGTATCAATTTACATTCCCACCAACAGTGCAAGAGGCATCCCTTTTCTCCACACTCTCTCCAGCATTTATTGTTTGTAGATTTTTGATGATGACCATATTGACTGGTGTGAGGTGATACCACATTGTAGTTTTGACTTTCATTACTCTAATGATTAGTGATGTTGAGCATCCTTCCCTGTGTTTGTTGGCAATCTGTATATTTTCTTTGGAAAAATGTCTATTAAGGTCTTCTGCCCATTTTTGGATTGGATTGTTTGTTCTTTTGATATTGAGCTGTGTGAGCTGCTTGTATATTTAGGAGAATAATACTTTGCTAGTTGCTTTGTTTACAAATATATTCTCCCATTCTGAGGGTTGTCTTTTGGTCTTGTTTATGGTTTCCTTTGTTGTGCAAAAGCTTTGAAGTTTCATTAGGTCCCATTTGTTTATTTTTGTTTTTATTTCCATTTCTGTAGGAGGTAAGTCAAAAAGGATCTTGCTGTGATTTATGTCTTAGAGTGTTCTGCCTATGTTTTCCTCTAAGACTTTTATAGTGTCTGACCTTACATTTAGGTCTTTAATCCATTTTGAGTTTATTTTTGCATATAGTGATAAGGAGTGTTCTAATTTCATTCTTTTACATGTAACTGTCCAGTTTACCCAGCACCACTTATTGAAAGGCTGTCTTTTCTCCACTGTATATTCTTGCATTCTTTATCAAAGATAAGGTGACCATGTATACATGGGTTTATCTCTGGCCTTTCTATCCTGTTCCATTGATCTATATTTCTGTTTTTGTGCCAGTATCATACTTTGTTGACTATTGTAGCTTTGTAGTATAGTCTGAAGTCAGGGAGCCTGATTCCTTCAGCTCCATTTTTCTTTCTCAATATTGCTTTGGCTATTCGGCGTCTTTTGTGTTTCCACACAAATTATGAATTTTTTTGTCTAGTTCTGTGAAAAATGTCATTGCTAGTTTGATAGAGTTTGCATTGAACATGTAGATTGCTTTGGGTAGTATAGTCATTTTCACAATGTTGATTCTTCCAATCCAAGAACATGGTATATCTCTCCATCTGTTTATATCATCTTTGATTTCTTTCATCAGTGTCTTATCATTTTCTGCATACAGGTCTTTTGCCTCCTTAGGTAGGTATATTCATAGGTATTTTATTATTTTTGTTGCAATGGTAAATGGAAGTGATTCCTTAATTTCTCTTTCAGAATTTTTGTCATTATTGCATAGAAATGTAAGAGATTTCTGTGCATTAATTTTGAACCCTGATACTTTACCAAATTCATTGATTAGCTCTAGTAGTTTTCTGGTAGTATCTTTAGGATTCTTTATGTACAATATCATGTCCTCTGCAGACAGTGACAGTTTTACTTTTTCTTTTCTGATTTGGATTCCTTTCATTTCTTTTTCTTTTCTGATTGCCGTGGTTAAAACTTCCAAAACTATGTTGAATAATATTTGTCTTGTTCATGATCTTAGAGGAAGTGGTTTCAGTTTTTCACCATTGAGAACGATGTTGGCTGTGGGTTTGTATATATATATGGGCTTTATTATGTTGAGGTCGCTTCCCTCTATGCCTACCTTCTGAAGAGTTTTATCATAAATGGTTGTGGAATTTTGTCTAAAGCTTTTTCTGTATCAACTGAGATAATCATATGGATATTCTCCTTCAGTGTGTTAATATGGTTTATCACATTGATTGATTTGCATATATTGAAGTATCCTTACATTCCGGGGATAAACCCCACTTGATCATATCTTATGATACTTTTACTGTGCTGTTGGATTCTGTTTGCTTGTATTTTCTTGAGGATTTTTACATCTATGTTCATAAGTGATATTGGCCTGTAGTTTTCTTTTTTTGTGACATCTTTGTATCAGGGTGATGGTGGTCTTGTAGAATGAGTTTGAGTGTGTTCTTCCGTCTGCTATATTTTGTAAGAATTTGAGAAGGATAGGTGTTAGCTCCTCTCTAAATGTTTGATAGAATTCACCTGTGAAACCATCTGGTGCTGGGTTTTTTTTTTTTTTTTGGAAGATTTTTAATCACAGTTTCATTTTCATTGCTTTTGATTGGTCTGTTTATATTTTCTATTTCTTCCTGGTTCAGTCTTGAAATGTTGTGCTTTTCTAAGAATTTGTCCATTTCTTCAAGGTTGTCCACTTTTTTTGTCATATAATTTCTTCTAGTAATATCTCATGATCCTTTGTATTTCTGCAGTGTCAGTTGTTACTTCTCTTTTTTCATTTCTAATTCTGTTGATTTGAGTCTTTTCTCCTTTTTTCCTGATGAGTCTGGCTAATGGTTTATCAATTTTGTTTATCTTCTCAAAGAACAAACTTTCAGTTTTACTGATCTTTGTGATCATTTCCTTCATTTTTTTTTCATTTATTTCTGATCTGATCTTTATGATTTCTTTCCTTCTGCTAACTTTGGGGTTTATTTTTTCTTGTTTCTGTGATTGCTTTAGGTGTAAGTTTAGGTTGTTTATTTGAGTCTTTTCTTGTTTCTTGAGGTAGGATTTTATCACTATAAACTTCCATCTTAGAATTGCCTCTGCTGCATCTCATAGGTTTTGGGTCATCGTGTTTTCAATGTCATTTGTTTCTAGGATGTTTTTGATTTCCTCTTTGATTTCTTCACTGACCTCTTGTTTATTTAGTAGTGTATTGTTTAGCCTCCATGTGTTTCTATTTTTTTTTAGTTTTTTCCCCTGTAATTTATATGTAGTCTCTAGCATTGTGGTCAGAAAAGATACTTGATAAGATTTCAACTTTCTTAAATTTACCAAGGCTTGATTTGTGACCCAAGATATGATCTATCCTAGAGAATGTTCCATGAGCAGTTGAAAAGAAAGTGTATTCTGTTGTTTTTGGACGGAATGTCCTATAAATATCAATTAAGTCCATCTTGTCTAATGTGTCATTTAAAATTTGTGTTTCCTTATTTATTTACATTTTGGATGATCTGTCCATTGGTGAAAGTTGACAAAGTACCCTACTGTGATTGTGTTATTGTCGATTTCCCCTTTTTATGGTTGTTAGTATTTCCCTTATGTATTAAGCTGCTCCTATGTTGGGTACATAAACATTTACAATTGTTATATATTCTTCTTAGATTGATCCCTGGATCATTATGTAGTGTCCTTCTTTGTCTCTTGTAATAGTCTTTTTTTTTTTTTAAAGTCTATTTTGTCTGATATGAGAATTGCTATTCCAGCTTTCTTTTGGTTTCCATTTGCATGGAATATCTTTTTCCATCCCTTCACTTTCACTCTGTATGCATTTGTAGGTCTCTTGTAGAGAGCATATATATGGGTCTTGTTTTTGTATCCATTCAGCCAGTGTATGACTTTTGTTTGGAGCATTTAATCCATTTACATTTAAGGTAATTATTGATATGTATGTTCCTATTATCATTTTCTTAATTGTTTTGGGTTTGTTTTTGTAGTCTTTTCTTTCTCTTGTGTTGCCTGCCTAGAGAAGTTCCATTAGCATTTGTTGTAAAGCTGGTTTAGTGGTGCTGAATTCTCTTAAATTTTGTTTGTCTGTAAATGTTTTAATTTCTACGTCATATCTGAATGAGATCCTTGCTGGGTAGAGTAATCTTGGTTGTAGGTTTTTCCCTTTCATCACTTTAAATATGTCCTGCCACTCCCTTCTGTTGAAAGGGAGAGTTTTTGCTGAAAGTTCAGCTGTTAACCTTATGGGGATACCCCTGTATGTTATATGTGTTTTTTTTTTTTTTCCCCTTGCTGGTTTTAATATTTTTTCTTTGTATTCAATATTTGATAGTTTGATTAATATGTGTCTTGGCATGTTTCTCCTTGGATTTATCCTGTATGGGGCTCTCTACACTTCCTGGACTTCACTGATATTTCCTTTTCCATGTTAGGGAAATTTTCAACTGTAATTCTCTTCAAATATTTTCTCAGACCCGTTCTTTTTCTCTTTTTCTTCTTGAACCCCTAAAATTTGCATGTTGTTACATTTAATGTTGTCCCAGAAGAGACTGTCCTCAATTCTTTTCATTCTTTTTTGTTTATTCTGCTCTGTCTTAGTTATTTCTACTATTTTTTCTTCCAGGTCCCTTATCCGTTCTTCTGCCTCAGTTATTCAACTGTTGAGTCTTTCTAGAGAATTTTTATTTTGTTCATTGTGTTTTTCATCATTGTTTGTTTGCTCTTTAGTTCTTCTAGGTCCATGTTAAACCTTTATTGTATCTTATCCATTCTATTTCCAAGATTTTGGATCACCTTTACTATCATTACTCTGAATTCTTTTTCAGGTAGACTGCCTATTTCCTCTTCATTTGTTTGGCCTGGTAGGTTTTACTTTGCTTCTTCCTCTGCTGTATATTTCTCTGTCTTCTCATTTTGTTAACTTACTGTGTTTGGGGTATCCTTTTCTCAGGCTGCAGGTTTTTAATTCATGTTGTTTTTGGTGTCTGTCACCCGTGGGTGAGTTTTGTCGAGTGACTTGCGTAGGCTTCGTGGTGGAGGGGACTGCTGCCTGTGTTCTGGTGAGTGGGACTGGATCTTGTCCTTTTTGGTGGGGTGGGCCATGTCTGGCATTGTGTTTTGGGGTGTCTGTAAACTTAGTATGGTTTTAGGCAGCTTCTCTGCTAATGGGTGGGGTTGTGTTCCTCTCTGACTAGTAGTTTGGCTTGGGTTGTCCAGCACTGGAGCTTGCTGTTTGTTCAGTGGAGCTGGATCTTAGCATTGAGGTGGAGATCTCTGGGAGATCTCTTGCCAATTGATATTACTTGGGGCTGGGAGGTCTCTGGTGGTGCAATGTTCTGAACATGCTCTTTCACCTCAGAGGCTCTGGACTGACACCAGGTAGGAGCACTAAGACCCTCTCAGCCACACGGCTGCAGTCTAGCCCAAACTCTGCTTGAAAGAAGAGTTATCTGGATCATGTCTGTTGAAGATGGAGACCACAGGCTACCCACATTTCCACACTGGTGATATCTGGTTATAGCCTCCAGGCATGCAATATGAAGGATCTGTGGTTTGGCTGTCTGTGGTTTTGGTTACCCAGGATCAACCATCGTCAGATTGTGAAGACTGGCATCTTAGGCTGTCATGTTGAAGACTCAAGGAAGAGTTGACACTACAGTGTAAGTACAAAGGACATTTGCTAACAGAATTCCCTCTTTCTCTTTCTTTGTTGGTGGAGGTGGGTGGGAGAAGGTCAGCTTTTTTACTGTGAAGAACTTCAACTGATTGGATAAAGCCCACCTTTTTCTTTTCCTTTGTGCTTAGTCTGGTTTCACTGGCTCACAGGGGGTTGTACCTGGCACCTCAAACCAAAGTTTCTGGTGTGAAAAGGCGATGTCAGTGCCTTAGCTGGCATGTTGTGAGGAGACATGTCACACAACACTCCATGCTTGACTTTGTTACCTAATATTGCCTGTCTGCTGCTGTCATCCCATCCTGTTGGATTTTCTGCTTTTACTTTATCATTTTTGAATTTATTTAATAACTGTGGAGGAATATATATATACATACATATACATATATATATATACATATATACATATCTGTAGCCTATTACTATGTGTAATTGGAATGTTACAGAATCCTTCAATGTGTCAATGGCTTGAAGAAATAGTGTATCACCTTTATGTAACTATCTCTCTAGGTCTTTCTTTTCTTTTTTTATTTGACTGCTTAAAAGTGACCTTTAACAAATTCTTCTTTAAAGGAAGAAAAATCAATGATATTTTTTCGCTATTCTTATTTTGAAATAAACTTGTGAGGAGTGTAGCATACTGTTTTTTAATGACCTTACACAGGTTATAAAAAACTTCCTTAATGTTTCAGAATAAAGATTTACAAATTTAAAATTTGTTTCCCTGATATCTGTGAAAGTGCTCTTCAATAACCTCGTGCATTTTAAATAGGTATTTATCCTCAAAATGTTGTGTGGGAACATAAAATTTTTATTTTTGCATTGCCTGTTCTTTGTCCCTAGAATGAAGCTTTACTAGTGAAAGGGCCATATTTTATTTAACACTGCTTCCAATAAAATAGGGAATCCCCATACATTTTTTTTTTTTTTTTTTTTTTTGCAGTACATGGGCCTCTCACTGTTGTGGCCTCTCCCGTTGTGGAGCACAGGCTCCAGACGCACAGGCTCAGTGGCTATGGCTCACGGGCCCAGCCTCTCCGCGGCATGTGGGATCTTCCCGGACCGGGGCACGAACCCGTGTCTCCTGCATCAGCAAGCGGACTCTCAACCACTGTGCCACCAGGGAAGCCCCTAATACATATTTTTTGAATGAAATAGTATATGGGACAAAAAAGCATGGTCAGTATATGAAAAATAAAATGAAAGAAAATGATAAGCCAGATAACTCTAAAGTAAGCCAGAAGACAAAATAAATCATATAACAAATAAAACAAATGATATGAGAAATAATGGCAAGGAAAATGTAAATTGTGCTAGATTTTAAATCATGTCCCAAGACCCCTGCTTGCAAACATGCTGGAATAATTCATAGCAGAACAAGAGTTTCATTAAAAAAAAATAGGAAAAATGCAACTCCCTTAAAGAGTGACATTTATAAAAGCAACCAAAATACTTAAAAGGATGTCCAGAGTGATTAAACTACCTGGGAGCAAAGAACCTCGAAAAAGTGAGCTGAGGATATTCAGAAGATTTATACTGTCAGGAACTTGAATGCAAATCTGGTCACAGAGGGTTTCTGTCTGCTTGTTTCTCTCTAGCCAGTTCACAGCTGAATTCTCCCATTAATTTATCTCCAAAGTATTTTTGCTAGTCTGTGGATGTTGGTAGGTACCTATGTTATTCTGACAATGACTTCGTTGTAGGTATATGCATGTCCTTGGATTTTGAGAGTGTGATCTCTGTCTTCCTATGGTTTCCTGGTTCTAGTTGTGGATTCAGTACTAATTTTGCCCCCTTTCTTAAGCTCCCCTGCTGTCTTCTTCCAGCTCCAGCCCATTTTCACCAATGCCTTAAGGGCAACAGTGCATTTATTCTGTAGTGGAAAACTGAAAGAAGGATCTAGGCATGGTTTCTTAGTTCTCCTGAACTGCTGCTATTTCCCTCCCTCCCTTAAATTCTTCACTAGAATGGATACTTTGGGATTCTTTCTCATCTCATGAGGGTTTTGTGGAATTCCTCTGTACATTTCTAATCTCTGCAGCCCCTGGGGGCTTCACACTGTCTTGTCTATTTGCACCAGACCACACTAACTTTTCAGATATTCAAGATAAACTCTTATTATAGGTGTTCAGTTATTTTCACCCTGGGTGAGCATGTACTTGCGTCTCCTTTCTTCCTGCAGACACCAACTCTCCTTAGATTTTGAGCTTCTTGGTTACAGTCTACTGTCCAAAGGGTTCGAAACAAATTTGTGAATTTGTCATTAGTCTGGCTCTTTGTCATTGTTTGTTTGGGAGCATGTAGCTTTCTACATCATAGGGGAGAAGGCTAGTCTCCCTGTATCATTTTTACGATTCTCCCATAGCATATTCTTCATATGAGGAGATAATTTCCCACCTGAGCACATAAGTGTACTTGCAGGCCAGATTCTTCTTTTAATCACTTCTTGTGCACTAATTAAGGCAGTGACACACATCATTTTATCCTTGCATAAATAATCCCATTAATATAAACATGGTGTTTTTCATATCAGTCTGCTCAATGAGTCTATGCTTTTTTCCAGGATTCAACTTGTAATGGCATCATTATCATCATCATCATTTCTATAACAGCCCCTCTTCAGTCTACATTAGGTTGATATCAACTTTTTCTATCAATCTTGTTTTTCATTCATAATAAAGAAAGATTAGCTTTCTTTTTCTTTCTTTTCTTTTTTTTGTCTACTATTTCCTGTTTTTAGAATTTCAGTGAGGTTCTTCAAGGGAACTAACATAAGCACATTAATATAGTCTGTCATACTGAACTGTGTCCCCTATGATTTGGGGATTTTAATTCTCTCTTCTGAATTCACTCATCCTTTAAACTACCCTCTCCTATGTTTTAACCCGTAGGCAAAAATTGCATTTTTTTTCTCAACAAATTTTGTTGAACTGCCACAATGTCTCAGGATGAAAAGCCCTAGATATAGTGTGAAAGATGCATTACTTGTAATAACAGAACTTCAGTGCATTGTCCTCAATTAGCATTTTGCTACCCAAATTTGTCCTGAGCATATAACTTTTACTGGTAAAATATTCTCAAGTGAATTAGAATACTCTGTCAGGAAGTAACTCCATCTGATAAAATAAAGAACTATCAATAATTTCAGAAATTCTAAATAATGAAAGAGAAAAAAGGAAAACATGTCCCATCAGATAATGACACTCGTTATGAATATACACTGCTTAAGACCATGTTACAATGGTATGGATCAGATAGAATAGATTAGAAGTCTTCTCCTGCTCTCCCCAATATTTTAATACACACAAGTATGGGCATATACACATTTAGTGAATGACTTTAAATCACATTTCAAGAAAAGGAACTGATTTTAAAACTAAGTAAATGGTCTGGAGAAATCAGTTAAGAGTTGGAAGGAACATCCCATTGGAACCACTGTCATGAAACAAACAACATTTGCCTGAGATATCTCTGGCTGTTTCCCTTCAAGTAACCTAGCAATGAAGTGCCTCACCAGCTAAGCCTCCTTGACCTCTGGCTGGACCCAATGCTGATGTGCAAACTTGCCAAGTATTTAGCATCTAAATGAAAACTGCATGATTTTCACACCAAGACTGTAACCTTGATTGCAAAGCTCAGTGTCTTCTGTGTTAGTCTATTTTTCTACTTTCCCTCTATATGCAAATGTTTTAATGTCCTCCTCCTAGAGCATAACCCAATCAGTCTCCCTGGTCCACGTCTACCATGTTATGAGAAGTCAAGAGTCTTGGGAATCACCAAGAGTCTAGAATCCTCATAGACCTATGCCTGTAAATTTTAATCTTTTTTTTTCTTTACATCATTGCATTTCTTTTCTTTCCTTTTTATTTTTTCTACTAAAAGTATAGTTTACATATAATATGATATTAGTTTCACATATACGACATAGGGATTCAATATTTTTATAGATCATGTACCACACAAAGTTATTATTATTGACTATATTCCTTGAAGGACTAAATATGCAGGATAAATATGTGTTGAATCAAATCAAATTGGCTTGGATTGATTGAACTTATACTTATGATAATGGTTTGGATGTATCGTGTGTAAGATAGGAAACTACTTAATGAGAGGGTTTTTTTTTTTCCTGAAAATTCATTTGTTTCCTTGTATCTGATTTTTGCAAATCTTAAAATAAAATCTCAATATTTAGTAAACTATACATTTGTTTAAAGAGTCATTCATATAGCATACTTTTGGTACATTGGTAAAAATATTTTATAAATCTAAAAAATGTCACAAAAATTATTTGTATTGCTTTTGTTGAATTTGTAAGCATCTGTAATGTGTCAGTAGGATATGTTTGAATATTACTGCCAATTTTTCATAGCCTACTTATTTTGTGGGAAATTAATATCACATTATCAATTAAATCTTTCAAAATATAAAAATTTCAATCAGTATCTTGATTCCCTAGAATTTGAATTTTTAATTGAATCAGAGAAAATATGATTTGTGGAAATCCAGAGTTTCAGCATTTGCAAGATAGATGTATCTTACAAATGAATTCAGGTTTGTACCCATGTCAAAATAGCAGTCTACTCTTCTACTCTGGATGTTTCTTATTTTAGGGGGAAAAACATCCTTTTAGAAAATTTTGATAACAGGCCTCATGTTGTTACCAGACTGTTTTTATATTCACAGTGTCTTGATCTTTCCTCTTTTCTTGCATCTGGAAAGCTACCTTTGTGTATTTGTTTAGATTTTATAGTCTACAGCTGGGACAGCTTGAATCCATGCCTGTGGAATTTGGTCAATTCACTCAACCACTCTGTGCTTTCATTTCCTTACAAGAAAAAAAAATCAGAGTAATAATATCGATGTTATTGTATTATTATGAGAATAGATAAAATAATATGCAAAAGTACTTAGAACAGTTCCTATAATTTAGCAAGTAATATATAAGTATTCCTATTATTGTTAACCCTATCTCACTGTTCTAAGTCAGGACTTCATCATGTCTTATTGAAGGTGATAATTTCTCAATGGACCTCTCTCTGCTCCTAGTATTTAGAGGTTCTGTTACTACAAGAAGCTCACAACATTTTAGAAATTAAAATTCAAGTACATTACTTAAGTGCCAATAAACGATTAATATTTTCAATAGTCTATTTACAAGAATAACATTTTTTTTAACAACAGAGAACAAAGCCTTGGAATAAAAAAAAATAAAGTTAAAAAAGAAGATGGCTTTGTGTTATGATACCAATACATTAATTTCTACTGTTTAATTTCTACTAAATAGTCATGAGTCCATAGGCAAATAATTTCAATTTCCTAAAGAAAATTATATCCCCTTTAAGAATGAAGAGTTATAGCCTGCCTCTTAGATTTATGAGTATTAATAAAATAAATTTATGAGTTTTAAAATAAAACTCAAAGCAAGTTTTCTTTTATGCAGCATTCAATGACATTAAGTAACTATTTTTATTGTTGCATTTGTAGTTTTAATGATGTGTACTTTTGATCAAATGATATATTGACTTTCAAAGTCTTGTTTGTTTATGTATTGACTTGCATCAGTAAAGGGGCTGTTTTGTTATGCTGCACAAGATCAACTGCCCTGTGATATTTTATAAGTAACAGAATATTCATGTGAGTCTATTCATATAGCTATATTTATATAATATGCACATGTTTTATATGTGTGCTTCTGGAAAAAAAATAATAATTATGTATCAAGTACCACAACTTTTATATAGCAGAAATGAATAGGAAAACTTAAAATGAATGTCAATGATTGAACCAAAAATAAGTTTCTCTGGAGAATTGCTTTTAAGGTGTATTCTATTCTAATTGTTTTGATTCATGCTTACTTCAGACTTTCATATCCAGATACTTTCAGTTCACCCCAGTCTATACTTTTAATTATTCTCTGTATTTTAAAAATGTGAGGAGATGGTTTAAGAATAGCATTTATTTTATCATAATAATATTAATATATATGTGGATATATCACTATATACAGTACTTTATACTACATATAGTCATATATATACTTTCTTTTCTGGTACCCTAGTCATTATTGGCATGGAAAATTTACCAATTCAGGGTATTCTATATTTCTCAACACATTTGGATCTCACAACCATTACCCGAGTTGGACAGTGTAGTACTGAATGATGTTTGACTCTGGGTATTCTCAATTTTAGATAATCTCCTAAGGATAGGGTTTGGCCCGTATAAGCAGTGGGATACATTGGAAACGATGTCATGTGACTACCAAGGCATAGACACAATTCTCATATACGAAGAGCAAGCATGTGATAGTCAAAGATCAAGGATCACAACAGACTAAAAAGAAGAAAACTATATACATATCTTCAGGTATTAGGCTTGGAGACAAAAATAAACATATCATTTATCCCTCCTCTACCACCCCGCTTTATATATATATATATATAATTTCTTTAATAAGAGCCAATGGGTACTTTGTAAGAAGGGGAAGGAAGGGAGGAAGGAAGGAAGGAAGGAAAGAAGGAAGGAAGGAAAGAAGGAAGGAAGGAAAGAAGGAAGGAAGGAAGGAAAGAAGGAAGGAAGGAAGGAAACACCGAGTAAACACCTATTGTTCAGGTAAGAAAAAAATCAGTTGAGTACACATAAGCAATATTTCTGAGAATAAGTTATAAGCTCAATCCTGGATAATAATATCTTTACAAAAACCCAGGGTTTGTTTTGATATATTATGTCAATACAGTACAATATCAGCAAAGTAAATAAGAATTAGTTTGCGGGATCAATAATTTCATCACACAAAATATACTGTGTTTTCATATATTGGACATACATGTATGTGTGAATGTTTATTATGTTTATGCACATGTTTATATAACTAATGTATAATTAATATTGTTTTCATATTTTCATTCATGTGTACACATCACATGTGTGTGCCAAATAATCATTAAAATGAAAGTTTAATTTTAATATAATGGTGAATATATTTGGGGATAATTATGTTACCACTTTTGTTGTAAAGCAGATTTTTTAATAGGATTTTATGCACAGTTATATTGATTACCCCCAAAGTCATTGATCCAAAAATAAATCTCTGCTTAAAATCAATTTATTTTCCCCAGGAAAAGTAAATGAAAATAGTAATAATAATTTCTCAAAAATAATCCATTATGCTCAAAATCAAAAGAAGTAAAGAATAAGTGAAATAGAAAACAGTTATTAAAACAGAGCATAGCTGATTTGTTTTCATTGATGAAACATAATCCATATGTTCTTAAATGTGTTTAGAATGGCCTTACTGATTTGTAGAATTTTAATGTTAATTTATTCATGTTATTAAATAAGACTTCTAAACATGAGGGGTTAATATCCAGTTTTATATTTAACATGTGGTATGAAGATATTAAAGGTTACTTGATATGCATGTGTATGTTATTTTTTTTTCCTCTTAAAAACCTCTCCATCTACAGGCTTCCTTCTCCAACCTTAGCTTACATTGTCACAAAGAAAGGCAGACTACTGCCAACTACAAGGGAAGGAGACAACAGAGACGTAAATTTATATTGTCTGGTGGGTCCAGGACTTGGTATATATAGTAGATCTGGAAAACAGTATGGAGGTTGACAGCTTTTCTTCAACAAGAAGTTTTCTACACACACACACACACACACACACACACACACACACACACACCTGTCTATGGTGAATGGGGAATTTGAAAGGAACTCAGAAAAAAGTTGAATAGAGGGTGTGGACTTTACATATTACTTGCTGTCCTTCACCTTTACTTACATGTGAGTAGAGAACAGTACATCCCTGTGAATATTTAAGAAATAAATCACCTCAAGGCGTTGGGATACTGCAGAACAAAGTCAGTGGATTCTGTTCCATCAGAGTTTGGGGATGGTGACTTATTCTCCAGCCACCATGCCTCCAGATGTGAGATTAGAGATGGCATACAGGATTAGTTTGCACAAAGGTTAGGTTTACTGCAGGAAGGGCCTTCCAGTGCCCATTTGGACATTTCTAAACATCCAGTTAAATGAGGAGAATGCTTAAACCTGTGAAAGGCTAATTTTAATAGAATTTTGCTTGATAAAACAAGAAACATCCCTTTTTGTTTATGGAGTATTTTTTAAAATGTTTTAATTTGCTGCCCATGTTTTAGGAAATCAGTTTTGGTTTGAGATAACTCATTTGGAGGTTTGTTTGGGATTATAATATTTCTAAGTTCTATTTATGCATTGAATCCTCCCTTAATTTCACTATATATTTTTTAGAATAAGTATTATCCTTGCTTGTACAATCTTAATATTAAAGTCATGTCATCAGATAACAGTTTCCTATCATTTGCCTTAAAGTAAACTTGATTTTGTATCCTAAACTTTTTTGAAAGTTTAATGGTTTGTTTATATCCAAAAGGTATAACATATTTTATACTTGATATTCATGTCATTTATCATGTATCTGAGTACTTATGTGCTATACCTTACATTTTAAAGTCAGATTGACCTGCACCTACACTCCGGTGAATGTATGTGTGGACAGGCAGTGTTTCTACTATAATGAGGTGAATCAGAAAGTCAATTTTCCCCTAACACTCCTTAATTAATTAATTAATTAATTTATTTATTTATTTATCTATTTGCGGTATGCGGGCCTCTCACTGCTGTGGCCTCTCCCGTTGTGGAGCACAGGCTCCGGATGTGCAGGCTCAGCGACCATGGCTCACTGGCCCAGCTGCTCCACGGCATGTGGGATCTTCCCAGACCATGGAACGAACCTGTGTCCCCTGCATTGGCAGGCATACTGTCAACCACTGTGCCACCAGGGAAGCTCACACTCCTTATTTTAAATGTTGCTATTGATTTATTTACTTAAAGGCTTTTCCTTTACAAGGTTGCTATGGATATTGAGCCTGAATTATTGTATTTTGAATTTATTTTCTACCTAGAGTGTCGTGTTTAAGTCAGAGTAATTATGTGGGTTACTCTGAGTAACTTTTCATCATCTATAAGTGCTAGACCACCAAAAATACATTTAATTCGTAGACTAGATTAAGAAGCAAATGATTCATTGTTTGTCATTATGTCAGGAAAGTGAGCAAGAGACTTTTAAGGGTTAGGGTTTAGGAATAAAAATTAATCTATCCCCTATTACTTGAGTTATAAAACCATTGACTAAATACATCTCACCAGTAATAGGGTATTATGTTACTCTAAAACTAACGTGATTGGGGTCAAAAGGATTACAGAGACTGTGAAAAATGTGAAAAACATGAAAATATTGTAGAAGATATATAAAGTTCCATTTTCTTGGGTCTATAACCTCTTTTAGTCACTTGTTCTCTGTTTATTTTACAGGATCTTTGAGAATCAACTGATATAAGTATGGACGTCATTTATAAATGAACACATCTTGCAGACTGGTGAGGCATCAGTACATTGCTATGCTCCTACTCAGCCCCCCATAGAGTCAACTGAAACATTAACTTTTTTGAGGCTCAAAGGTATTAATTCTCATCCCTAGAACATGGATACTTTTTTTTAAAACATCTTTATTGGAGTATAATTGATTTACAATGGTGACTTGATAGTGAAGAGGATTGATTGTGAGCAAGAGTTTGTCTACAAGGAGTGTACGTGAAGACTAAACCCACTGTGGTTTCTTTAAAAATATCTTAATTTTATTGACATTTGATAAAGAAGCTGTGACACTCGAGTCACCAGACTTTCCTGTAACACAGGGACTCAGTGGAAAACTGAGTGAAGAAATTTAATTTTCTAGAATGCAACTTGCAGATGCAACTGCAGTAATTTTTCTGAACCTAGCCTAATTATTGCAGCTGAGAAAAGTCTTTCATTTTAGGGTTTAACTGCCCTAATAATCACCTTATCTCATAATAATATACCTTGCTTTGTGCTATGGGAAATTATTTTCTCAGCAGTCTTATGTCAACTGAATTAAACTGTGTGTAATGAGACAATTTCAAATTATAAACAAATAGAGAATTTCGATCATGTAAACAAAAGAACCAAAAAACATTGCTGCATTTCAATGATTTTTCCACTATTCCAAGGCTAAATTCTAAATGTCTTTATATAACTTAGAAGTCCCTGGATAATATGTTCAGAACCCTCCTGTGATTGTTTGCTAAACCAGCTTCACTGACTGACCCTTAAAACTTTTGAACTTGACTCACTTCTATGTGTCCAGATTCTTACCATTCTGTTTTCTTAATGAGAAGAGCCATTATTTCCCTTTGCATCCTTTATACTCATTCTTCAGGTCTCATTACACGTATTTGGTTTAGTGTCATATCTTCAGGGAAGACTTGTTCACCTCTGCAGTCTCTCTCTTACAAACATATAAACAACGCCCTATTTTTTTGTTGTTGTTCAGAATATTTTCACTATACTTTGTATGTGACATAACTCATTAAAAGAAAAAAAATTTTCTAAGAAGATATAATTTAGAACACAGTAGAACAAGCATCTGTTGTATGCTTTCTGTCAATATTGGTTTCATATTTTTTATCTCTACTTTACTTTAAATTCTAAGTATCTAGGAACAATGTTTACCCTGTTGTCCAGTGTATCCCTAGCTCCTGGGCAATACCTTACACATATTCATCATTTAATAAACATTTAATGTATTTACTAATTCAATTAACATACTAAAATAGTATTGCCTATCTCTAATCTCCTAATCAAGAACACTGATCGAAAATCAAGAAAACCACATTCTGCTTAGTTTATCTGTAGTCAGCCATTTATATATTGAGGACTCTAATCAATTTACTGACTAGTAGAGTTATTAAAATAATAGTCCCATAACTCTCAGTATTCAATATGAATTTGTGATAAATGACAATAAGTGAAATACAAATTTTACTAACACTGAACAAGTTGATTCATCAAAAAACTGAACAGGTTGACATTAATGCAAAATTCAGCCCAAAGGTTAGTGATTCTTTTGGAAACATATATAGAAACTTTAAAATCAAGTACTTGAGATAGTCCTTTTTGCCATTTATACAAATATTCAAGCTTAACATGGTTAATAGAAAACTATTTTTCTTATAAAATATTCCTTATAGAATAATTATTGTTAAATTTAAATGAAGATAAGTTACAGGTATATGATCAATGCAATACATGTTTATGTCTTTTTATGCAGCTAACTTCTTTGGACAGAAACAATTGACCTAAGGGACAATCAGCATAATTTATATCATGCAAGCTAGACTGTAATTAAGCATCATATTCTAAACATCTTAAAATATACTCTTTTATTTTATTGCCTGATCCCTGATTATAAGCCACATCAATTCAACAGGTAAAATATAACAATGATCATGAATCAGATGGTTATCAGACAGGCTTTACATCTATTCATCCGGAGCAGAATTCATTTCTCTCTTTATGCTTCATTCCATACACATAGGAAAAAGTCAATCCACTGCCAACTTAGTTAAAGAATTTGAGACTTTCCAGAGAGAGAAAGAAACAGGTACAGAACTAGACACTGACATTTATTCATCATCATTTATGGTGATTATATATTAATATCAGTGCCACAAAATTATGTGTGTGTATGTAGTTTCCTCTAACCTGGTTTCTAAATGTCATGGTTAAATTATGTGTTTTTCTATTTTGAGGAAAGCGTTGTTACTTTTTTTAGATGATAATGCATTTCTTTTCTCTTTTGACAACTATATTTTTATGTTTGCTATATGCATAAGCACATCTTTTCTTTAGTTTTACTATGTGTGATGCTGGAATTTTATTCATTGAAATTCACCCACCTAAAGAGATCATAAAATAGCCTCTGTTAAAATATCCCTGTAATGTATTTTAAATATGAAAGGAAAATTGACATATTTCAGTATATCTTATTTTGGTAAGAATATATTTTTTCCATGTATAAGTTATAAGTTCCCACTTACATAAACACCTGTTCTGGATGTTGTTTCCACTTTAATGAATTTGGGGAGGTTTATATCTCTGAACTGAGAGTAATTCTATCATTTTGACATTTAATTTTGTTTCTCTTTTATAAATGTCTTGTAAAAAAATTATTTAGCATCTGTTTCGTTATCTACCAACATCTGTCTCAGTTACCCATTGTAACAAAAAATACACACTTTTAAATCACAGACTGATTCAACCTGTGAGGTAGAGTTTTTTTTTTTTTTTTTTTTTTTGGTACGTGGGCCTCTCACTGTTGTGGCCTCTCCCGTTGCAGAGCACAGGCTCCGGACGCGCAGGCTCAGCGGCCATGGCTCACGGGCCTAGCAACTCCGCGGCATGTGGGATCTTCCTGGACCGGGGCACGAACCCGTATCACCTGCATCGGCAGGCGGACTCTCAACCACTGTGCCACCAGGGAAGCCCGAGGTAGAGTTTTTAATATCACACATTCCAGTGAAACATTATTATAATGTTATTACAAAAATAAATATATTATCTCCATCATTTTATATTGAATATACATATATATATATAAACTGCATATGTATAATGAGAGAAAATGTTTATCTTTGTAATAACATGTATGTTTATGTTACTACAGATAAAAATTTTATAAATGTAAATTATAATATATGAAAATTAAATTATAAACATTATCCACATACAATGTATAAATGTGTATAAATTATAAACCCGATACACATATAAATTGTGGACATATATAAAGAGATTATTTGGACACTTGAATCAATTATTTTAAAAATTGAAGTTTGATTCTTCCTTTTGAAAATAAAAAAAGTGGAGTTGGACATAATTTTAGCAGTGATTAGTTTGAATGGTTTAAAGATAAAGATCATTCAATAAAATTCAGTTAAAAACATTAAAAAATATGAAATCATCAAAATAGCTTCTTTCTCAAATAAGATTAGTCCAAAACCTCACAACCTGTAAATGCATTCAACTTTTATTGAGGCGAACCTCCATAATGCACCAAACGTCCTTCATTCAGACTTGTTTATATGAAACTTTGCTTTGGAAGTGAGCAAATTGAGGAAGAATGTTCTGCAGGGGAAGAGAATTCATTTCTGGCTTATTTAAGAGGCACCTAAATTTCAGGAGCATCTGTGGTTCGAGTTTGGGGCATAGAAGAGGAATCAATGAAGCCCACAACATCACCCATTGCTGTGGCTGCCTCTAGTGCTCAGTGAGGTGTGGCAGTCATGACAATTCCTTCCTGGGCAATTTTCTTATTCATCATGTTGAGCTTGTGGCTGGTTCTCTGGCCTCATAAACAGTTCTGTGAGCTGCTTTATTTTAAATTTTTTCCCCTTAATTTGCAGAGTCACTGCCTTTGACTACAATTAAAACCCTGAGAATACAAGAGAAATAAACACATAGATATGTAATATATTGTCAGGTGTTTATATGTGGCTATGAAAAATAAATCAGGAAAAATAAAAAGTTATGGGGGCTACAGTTTCAAATAGGGTGGTCAGGGCAAGTCAGACTTTGGAATATTCAAGTTTCTTGATGCTTCAGTTTGATATAAGAAGGCAGTATTTCAAAAGATTAGAATGAAGTATGAAAATGAGCTCTAACATATCTGGAGAAAAAATCTTCCACATCCAACTAACAGAAATGGAAAGGCCCAGAGGTAGAGATACACTTGGTATGCATGAGAGGGTACATATTGTTCAGAATATGTTTCAAATAATACAAAATATTGTAAAACAAACATTATGTTAACCATATTATGTATATTTAGTGTAAGATTAAGCTGTTCAATTAAAATGTCACAATATTCTATGAAATAGATATTGCCTTGGAATAATAATAAAGCTAAAGAAAATAAATTAAAAGAATCAGCACTATATTTTGTGTAAAATTGGTCATTGTCCATTGTAGAACATACACATCTCTGATTTGCTTTTGATTAAATAATAATTAGTATTTAATTAATACATTTTTATTTATAAAGCCCATTCTGTTCTGGACCTGATTTACTTCTAGAGTTATATGATATTCATGCTAAATATTAAAATGAAGAGTAATGCATTCTTTTCAATTGGTTCAGAACATACTACAACAATATTTTAAAAAGCAAGTGTTGGGCTTCCCTGGTGGCACAGTGGTTGAAAGTCCGCCTGCCGATGCAGGGGACATGGGTTCGTGCCCCGGTCCGGGAAGATCCCACACGCTGCAGAGCAGCTGGGCCTGTGAGCCATGGCCGCTGAGCCTGTGCATCCGGAGCCTGTGCTCCACAACGGGAGAGTCCATAACAGTGAGAGGCCCGCATACAGCAAAAAAAAAAAAAAAAAAAAAAAAAAGCAAGTGTTATAATGAAAAGTGACTGGTGATATTTTATTTTACAGGTTGGAAGAAGTGATCTTGAAATACTGCTTATGACTGGGGAAATATGAGGCACAGATGAAGGAGATGTCAGATAGTGTGATATAGAAATAAATAGATGGTAGTTATAAATGGATAAACAGATATAGTTAAATATAGATGGTTCATATTTAACACTATTATTAAAAGTTGGTAAGTTTATGATTTTACCCATTTAAAAAAATAATGTAGGGTAAAATCCAATAACAATTACAAATATCATAACTGAGAGCCACATATATAGTTGGAATGTTTATTTCTGACATTTGCCATATAGAGAGAAACTGTGGGAGGATTCTTTTCTGCCCTCATTGTGTGCTGTAGTTGCAGCTGAGGCCATGGCTAAACAGCACTACAATAACAGAGACATATTTCACATTTCAAAGTCAGAAAAACAGAAAACAAATCTTCTAACAGTGGGAAAGTCCATGCTACTTAACTCCTAATGCCTGGTGATCATTTGCACTGATAGTTCTACAGTCAACAGCTGCCAAGCTTTTGTCTTTCCAAAACTCCATACAGAGACAAGTTGCATGCTTATCATGTATATGTTATGTTATGTTATATTATTTTTCCATACATATATATATATATATATATATATATATATATATATATATATATATAATCTTATATGTATCCTTTTGAAAATCCGATAATGATCATCCTAGCAAAGTTGATGTGAACTCATGTAAGCATGTTTTTCATGAAACATATTTCATGGCACTCACATTTAGTCTTACTTATTATCAAATATAAAAACAGATATGTGCTTTTACTACAGTATGCATCAAAATATTATAGAAAATTTAGGAAAAAATAAAACTAGTCCTAACTAATCCCCTTAATGTTTTTCAAGGAAATTTTTCCTTTTTAATTTTTATTGGAGTATAGTTGATTTACAGTGTTATGCTACTTCCAGGTGTACAGCAAAGTGAATCAGTTATACATATACATATATCCACTCTTTTTTTTTTTTTTAGATTCTTTTCCCATATAGGCCATTACAGAGTATTGAGAGTTCCCCGTGTTGTACAGCAGGTTCTTATTAGTTGTCTATTTTATATATTGTAGTGTGTATATGTCAGTCCCAATCTCCCAATTTATCCCTCCCCCCCAACCTCCTGGTATCCATAAGTTTGTTTTCTAAAACCATGACTCCTGTTTTGTTAACAAGTTCATTTGTACCATTTTTTTTTAGATTCCACATAATCAATATCATATGATATTTGTCTTTCTGTGTCTGACTTACTTCACTCATTATGACAATCTCTAGGTCCATCCATGTTGCTGCAAATGGCATTATTTTGTTCTTTTTCATGGCTAAGTAATATTCCATTGTATTTATATACCACATCTTCCTTATCCATTCCTCTGTTGATGAACATTCAGGTTGTTTCCATGTCCTGGCTATTGCAAATAGTGCTGAAATGAACATTAGGGTGCATGTATCTTTTTGAATTATGGTTTTCTCTGGGTATATGCCCAGGAGTGGGATTGCTGGGACATATGAAAATTATATTTTTATTTTTTTAAGAAATCTCCATACTGTTCTCCATAGTGGCTGTACCAAGTTACATTCCCACCAGCAGTGTAGGAGGGTTCTTTTTCTCCACACCCTCTCCAGCATTTATTGTTTCTGGATTTTTTGACGATGGCCATTCTGACCAGTGTGAGATGATACCTCATAGTAGTTTTGATTTGCATTTCTCTAATAATTAGTGATGCTGAGCATGTTTTCATATGCTTTTTGGCCATCTGTATGTCTTCTCTGGAGGAATGTCTGTTTAGATCTTCTGCCCATATTTTGATTGGGTTATTTGTTTGTTTTTTTGTTTGTTTTTTGATATTGAGCTGCATGAGCTGTTTGTATATTTTGGAGATTAATCCCCATCAGTTGTTCCAGTTGCAAATATTTTCCTCCATTCTGAGGGTTATCTTTTTGTTTATGGTTTCCTTTGTTGTGCAAAAGCTTTTAAGTTTAATTAGATCCCATTTGTTTATTTTATTTATTTGTTTGTTATTTTTATTTGTTATTTTGTTATTTTGTTTATTTGTTTATTTTTGTTTTTATTTTCATTACTCTAGGAGGTGGATCAGAAAAGATCTTCCTGAAATTTATGTCAAAGAGTGTTCTGCTTGTTTCTCTCTAAGAGTTTTATAGTGTCCAGTCTTATATTTATGTCTTCAATCAATTCTGAGTTTATTTTTGTGTATGGTGTTAGGGAATGTTCTAATCTCATTTTTTTTTTTACATGTAACTGTCTAGTTTTCCCAGCACCACTCATTGAAGAGACTGTCTTTTCTCCATTGTATACTCTTGGAAAATGTTTAATGAGTGTAATTTTTCTCTCATTTTAAATACCAAAGTTTGAAATGATCTGTTTTTGTTTTTTTGGCCTTGCTGCGTGGCTTGTGGGATCTGAGTTCCCAACTAGGAATTGAGCCCTGCCATGGCAGCGAAAACACTAACCACTGGACCACCAGGGAACTCCCAAAATGGTCTTTAATAGAAGAATTAATGTTATCATTGTCATCCAATATATTTTGAATCTTTATGCTCATGTCAAAAATAAAAATAAAAAATGTTCTGCGTCAAGAGAATGAGAAGATAAGTCACAGACCAAGAGAAAATAGTTGCAAATGATATATCCGATAAAAGACTATTATCTAAAATATACAATGAACTCTTAAAAGTCAACAATAAGGAAATAATCTGATTAACAGATACTTCACCAAAAAAGATATACAGGTGGCAAATAAGCATATGAATATAGGCTCTACATCATGTGCCATTTGGGATATTCAAATTAAAACAAAATGAGATACCACTACACACCCATTAGAATGGCCAAAATCCAGAACATTGACAATACCAAATGCTAGTGAGGATACAGAACAATAAGAATTCTCATTCATTGCTGGTGTAAGTGCTAAATGGTACAGCCACATTGGAAGGCAGTTTGGCAGTTTCTTACAAAACTAAACATACTCTCACCATATGATTCAGCAATCATTCTCCTTGGTATTTACTCACAGAGGTGAAAACTTATGTCCACACAAAAACTTGCACATGGGTGTTTATGGCAGCTTTATGCATAATTGTCCAAATATGGAAGAAAACAAGATGGCCTTTAGTAGGTGAATGGATAAATTGTGGTACACCCAGACAATGGACTATTAATCAGCATTAAAAATCAATGAGCTATTAATCCAAGAAAAATCATGGAGGAAAACTAAATGCATTGTTAGTAAGCGAAAGAAGCCAATCTGAAAAGGTTACATACTGTCTAATTATACATATACAACATTCTGGAAAAGGCAAAACCATGGGAACAGTAAAAAAAAAAAATAGTGGTTGCTAGGGGTTAGGAGGGAGGGACAGGTAAATAAATGGAACACAGATTTACAGACCAGTGAAACTATTCTATATGATACTGTAATCATGGATATGTGGCATTATAAATCTGTCCAAACCCATGGAATGTACAACACAAAGGGTGAAACCTAATACAAAGTATGAACTTTGGCTGATAATGATGTGTCAATGTAAGTTCATCAGCTGTAACATATGTGCTTCTGTGGTTGGAGATGGTAATGATGGGGGGAGGTTATGTGCTTGGATTATATGGGAAATCTCTGTATGCTCAGCTCAATTTTCCTTTGAAAAAAAAATTCTATAAAAAGTGGAGAGGGCTTCCCTGGTGGTGCAGTGGTTGAGAGTCCACCTGCTGATGCAGGGGACATGGGTTCCTGCCCTGGTCCAGGAAGATACGGCATGCCGTGGAGCGGCTGGGCCCGTGAGCCATGGTTGCTGAGCCTGCATGTCCAGAGCCTGTGCTCTGCAACGGGAGAGGCCACAACAGTGAGAGGCCCGCGTACCAAAAAAAAAAAAAAAAAAAAAAAGGTGGAGAAATAAACATTTGCTAGACAAAATTATTAAAAAAGTGCTTGGAACCCTAAGTAACAAGTATCAGGTTGCTTTACCACATAAGAAAAAACTATGCTTTGTACCACTGGGCTATTTCAAAACTTGTGTCTTCTAATTCGTATTGCCCATTTTCTTTGCCTTTAAGTAAATAAGATTATCTTCAACAATATATACTTTATTCTTATTATTAATAAGTGTAAGAAAAAAGTATTACAAATTCATATTTTGAGTGTAATGCTCTTTTCACAAAAAAGTATTTAATTAATGAAGCAAAATTTCCAGCATTTTGTGATTTCTGTTTAATGTGAAAAAAAAAAGTTTTCTGATATGTCTAGTAAAGAATTTCTCTCAAAATTGAAAAATATTGATCCTTTGATCAAGTCCTATTTTTAGAGCCATAGTTTCACAAAAGCATTTTTCAGCAATATACAGAATGGTAACTGTGAATCTCTAAGTAAAATATTTACTTAATTATATTATTAAAAATACCTGCACAACAATCATTGCACTAATAAATCTTCTAGAATTTTTTTTCATGAATGAGAATTCATTTTTAGTCAAATGCTTCTGAGTATGTCTTCCAGAAACTCACTGTTTCTGTGTAAAGAAATAAAACAACTGCCTATTTGCTCTATATCATTACAAATCTTTAAGCTTCTAAATGTTTGGCAATTGATTTAAACCCTAGATTTATTAAATGTGATGATTTTCATGAGACTAGGCAACTTTTTTTTCTTTTTTAATATTGTTTGTAGAGTGCTTGTTGGCAATAAAATATAGAAGACAAAGAAAAACAATGCGAAGGATATCCTTTACTGAAGTGGGAGAGGCAGTTGCTTTGCCAAGCATAGAACATGCTATGTTTGTTCACCAAGAACGCACACTTTCTTTACAGTTAACACTTTGCTTGTGAAGGAAGTTTCACTCTTTTAAAATATTGAAGACTTGGTAGTTTTCAAACATGTTTCACTAAGATGTCTTTTATCATGTACTTGACAATGTAAAACACAACCTGGTAAGATGCTTCAATACAACTTCATTGTGTTAGAGCAAAACTACATTCTGGTAGTGATAGCATTTACATCTGAACTTGTTTTTTCCAAAGAAATATGCACTCTGATGCATTTTCAGAATGAATATAGGCAACTGTCATTCCTTTTCTATAGTTTTTCAATATATCAACAATTAAGTCAGTTTTCTTCCTTTCATCCTTTGAACACCATCACCACCCCCCTTCCACTGATGTGATCAAATATTTTCATATAATTCTAAACTTGGATTTTATTCTGACATTTTGTTAAAATGTTTCTGGGCCCTCTGCAGAACAAACAGAAAATAAGGATTGAAAACACAATTTAAACAACACAGAGTAGCACTGCTGCTCTTGTGTCTCTTCATGTTTGATAATCAAAATAAAGTTAAATCTATATATAATAACTTCTTCATTTTTTTCTCTTTGACATTTTCAAACATAGTCTAGGTCTTGTATGAACAAAAGAACTATCCATAGTCTTAATTACAGGAATTATTTTCTTTAGCCCATGCTTATGGAAAATGATAGTACTACACGGACAATGATTGAATATTATGGGTTGAGCTACCGTAGCTTCCTATATCAGACAGTGCCTCACTACTACAGGTCTCTTGACCTCATCTTTCTCTGTTCCTGGCTACCACAGTGCATGGGCTCCAACTGGCTTCATGGGAGCACAACTTGATAGTTTTCCCCTTGTGCATGTACCTTGTGCCCTTTTGATACCATTAAAAGAACCCCTTCAGTGTCACATGCACAATTTGTAAATGTGGGAGAATTAATGCAAACCTTTGACTGATGGGAGCTTTTAGCCAAGATATAAAATCCTCCTCCTTTCCTCACCCTTAGACATTTTAGATAGTCAGTTTATTTGATTTCTTGGATTGTCTTCGGGGACTGTGCAATCAGTATTAGTTATCAGGATTCCAGAATGACAATAACTGTCCCACTTTTCCTGCTTTATCTGCTTGTCCCTCACTGCTGGCTTGGAAATCATACTCCGTATTAACATAATAGCTTATGAACCACTGCCTGAGTTTCTGCTTTCTGGATAACACAGGCTATGACCTTATTTGTTCAAACATAAATTACTAAGTTAAAAACATAATTTGCTTTTTTTTTCTGACAGTGTTTTCAGAAGTGAAATCAAAGGAAAGTTGAGTTTGTTTAGTTTTGTTTTTGTTTTCTGCCCATTGTCCAGATTTTCTCAAATGAATTGAGAAATTTACAATAAATACATCTATTTCTATGATAGAGTCACAATCTTTTGGCAAAGATGTATCTAATCACAGAAAGGTCCCTATTTATACTTGTAAACAAAAGAAGTGTGAGCAGAAATGTTAACAATATCAAAATAGAGATATAACATTATCAATGTAGCTAAATTAATATCCACAGATATTAATTTCAATTAATTGTAGATATTAATTCTACATACAGAATTTTTTTCCTAATATGTTACAGATTGATTGCAGTTTCAATTTGAATATTTCTTTTGGTTCTGCAGATTAAAAAAGTGAACCAGAAAACCTTTATATAAAATTAGATTAAACTAAAAGTTGAGAACTATGCCAAAGTACTGGTCAAAAGAAATGGGGTAGAGTGTAATGTTGAAAAGAATAAAGCTCAAAAACCAACTTAAATTAGGATATATTAAGGAATTTTAGAAAATAAACTTTGCTTAATTCTATCAGTTGAAGAGACCTATTTCTCTGAATTTGAAAAGATGTGTTCATTTAGAACAAAGAAAAAATGTAGAGTTGGTGGCTGTGTCTTAAAATCTCACCTTGCACAATCTTTGTTTATTAAAATATGCACTTTGCCACCATATTTTAAAAGGTATTGCTTATTCGCACACATTTTCAATTAGATTACATGTATTTGCCATCGTATCTGGGTATTGGAATACAAAGCAGGAACAATTTGGGAGCAAGTGGTTTATGGCTTAAGGAAAGTAACATATATTGAAAAATATTTATTAAAACAATTTTGTTTTTTCTTCCTAACTCTGTCAAATATATCCCTAAAGGTGAACCGTGTGCTATGTGCACATGGCCAATAATACATGTGATTTAGCAACATGAAACAAAAGCCAGTCACTTTTTTACTCTACATATAGCTAATATTAACCTGTAAGTGGGCTGCATGATATCCATCATTAAAAGAAAAAATAGAATAAAACATGAAACCAGGAGCCATGCCTATTATCATGCTTGTTGTGTTCATTAAAAACTATATTTAGTTTTAAATATTATTTCAATATGCATTGTCTGATACTTTTCCCACAGAAGAAAAGTATAACACTTTTTCAGTTTTTGGCACACCCTGTTTCCTAAAACTGAATTAAAGGAAATAATTGGAGTGGCAGTGCATTTATTTGACAAGCTAATTGAAACTGCACAATGAGTCAGTCTGATTTCCAAGGACAGAAAGGTTAATGGAGTGTGCTTCTCTATACTTGGACAATAGCTGCGTTTTCATTACTGAATTAACTGTCATTTCCTCTATTAGTAGTTACATTATTCAAACAGCAAAGATATACTTGAGAGGAAAACTTAATCATTATAAAATGCACCTATTTTAGAATATACAGTTCACAAATTTACAGTGATCACATAACGCCATGTCCTTGTCAAATAATACAAAGTGCACAGTTCTCATTTTCTGTGTTAAAAACTGCTGTGATTTCAAGTTAAATGTATTTAGTGGGACAACACAACCAGAGAGCATTTTAGACAAGTGATATTTAGTCTATTACAATGCTGCCATAAACAAGAAACAAGAGACCTTTTTCGTTTTGATAAAATTCAGCTCCAGTTGAAAATATATGCAAAGTGGCTTCTCTGGTGGTGCAGTGGTTGAGAGTTCACCTGCCAATGCAGGGGACACGGGTTCATGCACTGGTCTGGGAAGATCCCACTTGCCACAGAGCAGCTGGACCCATGAGCCATGGCTGCTGAGCCTGTGCGTACAGAGCCTGTGTTCCACAGTGGGAGAGGGCACAACAGTGGGAGGCCCACATACTGCAAAAAAAAAAAAAAGAAAAGAAAAACAAATACATGCAAAGCATATGTCAATGACAATTTTACCATATGAGGATAATGTTTGCAAATCATGTTACCAGAACGTAAAGTTCATTTGAGAAATTAAATTAGGCTAGGAAAAGACAGTACATAGACAGACTTCACTCTAACCTTTTTAACTTGTAATAAGAAAAAAGTAAAGACTTTAAAAAGTTGAGAGAAGAGCAAAATACAATCATTTCTATGATCAACTTTGCAATGTTTAATGCCAGTTTAAGTGTATTTGTAATGTATGTAAGTTTCCATTACTCTGGGATTTAAATAAACATTTAGAAATAATATCTACTTTTTTTTTTTTTTTTTTTTTTTTGCGGTACACGGGCCTCTCACTGTTGTGGCCTCTCCCATTGCAGAGCACAGGCTCCGGATGCACAGGTTCAGCAGCCATGGCTCACGGGCTCAGCTGCTCCGCGGCATGTGGGATCCTCCTGGACCGGGGCACGAACCTGTGTCCCCTGCATCGGCAGGCGGACTCTCAACCACTGTGCCACCAGGGAAGCCCAATATCTACTATTTTTATGTTGACAAAAATAATACAGGCTCAATCATGTATTTATCACTTCAAAAAACATTTGCTAGGACCTACTGTGTCAGGGATTATTGAAGGCCTTGCAGATTTATCAGTGGACAAAATAAAGTTCCTGCTCTTGTAGAACTTGAAAAGAGAATGTAGGAGAGAGAAATGAGCAAATTGATCATCAATAAGATGGTAATGATAACAGCTAAAGAAAAGAAATAAAGGAGGTAAACAAGGTATGGTAGAAGTGGGCAGGAAGTGGTTGGATAGATGAGTGGTTGGTACCATAGTGAGCGCTTTAGAACATATAGAAATGGTACGGAAGAAATCTTTCAAAATCTCCTATTATGCTTTATTCATGGTCAACCATTGTGTGTATTTGATTGAATCTCTTAAGTAATTGATTTTCAACACATATACTTTCAGAACTCGACACTTACAAAATGAAAATAATACCTACACATAGCATTTTTTGGAATATTTCATTGAAAACAGTATTTCTAACATTTCATTTGATTTTTTAAAACTCACATTTAAAGATTTTGTTAAATAATAAAAATTAACTTAAAATATGCAAAAATTTCCAAGTTCTAACTATGTTGTCTCCAATTATACTCTGTAATATTAATACCTAATATATCTTGTAACAGTCTATAATCAACAACTTTATGGTTAAGAAATTTTTTAAAATATGTTTACATAAGTTTCTTACTATTAGAAAAAATAACTGAAGTGACATGATTGGGTAAGGCATATGATCATTTTAATACTTTGATACGTATTGCCAACTTGACTCAGAGAAAATGTTTTCTTTTAATTTATTTATTACCAACAGAGCATGTAAGTTTCTGTTTTCTCAGTCTTTAATAAGAGGTAGATAGTACATTATATCACTTAATAAAATGAAGAACATTTTAATTGGGTTTTCTTATTTTAAACTTTTTACTGGTAAGAATCATCCCAACAAAGTAAATCCATGCACAAATGTGTAATTTGATGAACTATAATAGTGTGAAGATCCAGGATTGGAGATAGAGCCTTGAGTGCCTCCTGGAAACCTCCCATGTGCCCTTCCCAATCACAAGCCTGCTTCCACTATGATCAGTCACTGATCTGATTTCAGAGTAAATACTTACTTTTTCTATTAGTTTTACCACCCAAGTGTATACGCATTACCACTGATTTTAACTCTGTTGTTCTTTTCCTTTAATATACCCTTTATCACCTATAGATAATTCTAGATTTATATGCAATTAACTAATTGAAAAACCGTTGTATTTTTCTACATAAAGCTCTTCACATTCTAGATTCTGAGATTTTATCTGCATTGAAAATTTTGATGTGATACTCTATAAATTGATAATTGACTTGAGAGAATTAATCAGAGTTAGGTTCACTTTTTTTTAGCAAGTCTAATTCACAGATGGTTTCTTCAGCAGAATGTTCATACCACTGGAAGTCTCTTCTTTTTTCCAATAGGAATTAAAAATAGTAATATTATAATGCTATCATCCAACTATCTGCCATAAAAAAGAAAACTTGTATCATCTATCATCTATTAAGTGATTTAGTTCTTACAATAAAGTCATTCTATCTTTTTTTCACTTTAATACTAATTTTCAAAATAATGAATTGAGTCTGTACCATTTTCCAAATGTTAACACTTATTTTTATGTAATGTAGAAGCTTTGGAATTAAACATATATGATGTGTTTCAATGAACAACAGCAATTTCCTTCATTATCCTCAAATCACTTCCTCTTTGGCCAGTGGAAACCTCTTCAAATGAGTCTGAGGCCTTCTGACATGATCCTGAAAGGCAGTGGTATCTTCCTTGTTATTGGGAATGACAGTATATTTCAAGCACGTGTTGGACATTTTCTACCCTTGACTTGAATTAAATCATACTTCAAGAAATGACATTTTAAGATTATAGTCTAGGCACTAGAGATACTTATTGCTACAGGTTTAGTTATTATTTTTAGGCATTTTCTGACAGAGCAGTATGTGGTGAAATATAAATTGATTTCTGATATTTCTTATCCAATTCAGGACTAGAGATTGTTTACTTAATCTCTTCTATTTATATATGAATCTCTCCTACCCTTTTAACATAATAAAAAAAAAATTTCTCAAGAAGAGAGAGTATTGGTATTCCTAAATAGGAATACCAATATTATGACCAATAATGTAAATATTTAAATTATTTTTGTATGTATTTCCCCATTCTTTATCCATTTTTTATAGTTGTAAGTACATTGCTAGATGTGTAGTCTTCATAAATAATAATTTATGTTTTCTACCCCATATATCAAGCATTTATTATTTTTACATGTAAATATGTATTTTAATATTATACACTAGTGTTTACTTTGGTGTCTATTTAGTCATTTTAATTGTCTGAAGCTCATTCTATGAATCTTCAAGAGCTATTGTATGTTGACAGTTTTTCCTAAGACCTTTATATCTGAAGTCGTTTAATTGGAAAACAAATCCTTGGCTCATATTTTCTTTTATGCTATCTCTTAAATTATCTTTCTCCTTTCCTCTGGCAGTAATATTGCTCATGGAAAGTATGAGGATAATCTGGTTTTATTTTCCTTATATTTCTTGTCTGAATGACAAACCACAAATTTCTTTTTCTTAAAATGAGTGGTAGACAGTATAATGCCCCCCAAATATGTCCATATCCTAATCTCCAGAAGTCATGAAAATGTTATTTAACATGAAAAATAGTGCTTCACAGATGGAGATGTGATGAAGTTAAGGCTCCAGATATATGGAAATTATCCTGGATTATCTAGGTGGGGCAATGTAATTATAGGGTCCTTTTAATAGGGTGGCAGGAGGGTGAGAGTCAGAGAAGAAGCTGTTATAATGGGAGAGTTGAAGTAATGTGCAGCCACAAGCCAAGGAATAAGGGCAGCTTCTTAGAAGCTGGGAAAGGCTAAGGAAACTGATTCTCCTTTAGAGTTTCCTGCAGAGCCTCCAGAAGGAACACATCCCTGTTAACTCATTTTAGAATGCACATACAGGATAAATCAAGAAAAAATATTTAATAATTTTAACATTTATTAAGTTGCTAATTTCTGAATAATTGCAGCTTATAATGGCATTAACATGAAAGGCCCTTAAGGTAATGTATAGATGAGAAGTTTGTACTGTATGGAAAATACATAGATTTGCACAATATTTTGAAA
This sequence comes from Hyperoodon ampullatus, assembly GCF_949752795.1. Lineage (NCBI taxonomy): Eukaryota > Metazoa > Chordata > Mammalia > Artiodactyla > Ziphiidae > Hyperoodon > Hyperoodon ampullatus. The sequence continues at coordinate 125,339,420 of NC_136918.1, forward strand.
TGTCTTTATAGAGAGACACCTCATAGATTCAATATTAGTATATTCATTTCCTTGGCCTGTTATAACAAAGTACCACAAACTGAGTGGCTTAAAACAGCAGAGATTTATTCTCTCACAGTTCTAAAGGGTAAAGCCTGAAATCAAGGTGAAGACAGAGCAATGCTCAATCTAAAGTTTAGGGAAGAAGTTTTCTTAGCCCCGTCCTAGTTTCTGGTGGTTACTGGCAATCCTTGGCATTCTTTGGCTTTTAGATGAATCACTCTAATATCTGCCTCTGCTGTCATATGGTGTGATCCTTCTATGTCTATCTGTATTATTGCCTGGATTTCTTATAAATCATAAATGTATTGCTATATTATATTAGGTATAAGACAATTGGATGAGGACAATGATTTACATGTTATTAGATTTATGGCCACTCTAATCCAGTATGACCTCATCTTAATCAATTACATCTGCAAAGACCATCTTTCCAGACAAGGTCACATGAGATTCTGAGTGAGCATGAATTTTGAGAGGACACTTCAACCCAGTGCACTTGTTAGTGCATCTTTTTGATGCAAAATAGCCACACAAAAATACAGTTTATAACAATGATTTTTGACTTTTTTCCATCAAAGGGAGTCATTATTTCATCAAAGGATAGCTAATATGGAAAAAGCAATGATAAAATGGAAATGGTCAAAGCTCATCTGTTTGAAATAGGATTAACAATCTCAAATTCTCACTCAAAATACCATCATAGATTTCCCTCAATTTGAAAGCCTTTACAGAGGATAAAAGAGAGAAGGAAGAAGTTATAAGGCACAGGAAGATACAAGATACTTAGCTACAGAGGAATAAATTCTTAGATTGAAACCCAGTGGGTTGTTAATTGCATTAATATTAAGCAGATTCTGAGGAGAGAAGAGTAAATACATCCAAAATATTGTATAAACTGAGATTTTCTTTTAAAGTAGTAACAGAAGTGCTGACAACAGTTCTGGCTAACATAAAATTAATACTTTTAGCTACTCTGTCTTTTTGGCATGAAGTGATTCTCTATTATAGTGCAGACATTCTGCCTTACCTTAGGTATTTTCAGAAAGTAATAAGAAATGTCATTCAAAGATGTTTGAAGAACTAGAGATCAGAGAGCAAAATGTCCTTTGATCTTCCTTTGAGTAAAGGAGATATCGAACTGGCAAAAGTTATTATAAAATACAATAGCAATCCCATTAACTAAAAAAAAATCATATATTGGCATTATGCTCAATAGAAAAAATAGAGTTTATTATCATATAACCTTAATAATAATTCAAGTTCTATAGGAAAACTAAAAATCAACTGGATTATGCAGCCTTTCAAGTCACTGCAGAATATAACTTCTGTTTAGTGCTTTAAAGTTGTGCTAAAAAATTCATGGAATAACCTTTTAAAATTGAAATAATCAATAATGTTTTGTGTTGTTCAGCAATAGTCGTTTAACATGAACAGATATGAAGAATGTTGGAGCAACAATGATAGTTAATCAAAAACATCCTTACATCCCTTAATAGCTCCCAGTGTGACAATAGCCAAGAAGATGAGCAGTATTTCCAAATAAATATGCAATGATGATGTAAGTCTCTAAGTAATTCCACTTTCTTATATTTCAAAACAACAATTTATTCATTAAAGCAGGGAAGGGTCTCATATATTCTATTTCAACTGCAGATGAACCCGTTAGCTATCTATTTCAAAAAAGCTCCTCAATTCATTCATTCAGCACATATTCTTTGAGTTCCTACCAGGTTCCAGTCAGTATTCTAAGTGCCAGGGATACCTGAGTGTCAGAAGAAGCCATCAAAAAGACATGATCACCAATTGACCATCCAGCTGGACCTGGGCAGTTGGGGAAATTGGGGGCACCCCACCTCCTACCCTGTCCTTGGAATGTGCATTCTGCTTGCCTTACCCACTTTCAGAGCCTGCTTCAAGGATACCACCTCAAAATAGAAATGTGGTCTTAAGGCTATCTCGACTGGGTACTGACTGAATCCATTTAAGGATTCTACACAAACTTTTAAAATAAGGCGGACAAGTGAAAAATTTACTTATCTAGCAGCTGCCCATGACAAACCTCTTAAGTAAGTTCCCTTGCATATTAAACCTGCTATCTACCAACCTGGAATGACCTGCCTTTTTTCTTCTGTCTCACCCTGCCCTCTGTCTATGGGGCCCAGTTTCAGATTAAAACTGGACAGCTCCTGAGGTTATGAAGCAACACTGTTGAATGAAGAAGACACAAAAATCTTTGCCTCACAGAAACTACATTTTTGTGTTGGGGAAAAAATAATAAAAACAAGAGACAAACTACATTTAGTATTATGAAAGCTTGTAATTACATTTTAAAAATTTAATCTGGAACTGGTAATTTGTTGCACTGCATAGGTTAATTCACATTCCAACAAGGGAATTTCTCATTGAGTAGATTATATTTGATCAAGTATTTTAAAGAGTTAAAGGAATGAGCTATAGAGGTATGTGTTAAAGAACATTACAGGTAGAGGTACAGGTGTATCTCTGAGATATTGTGAGTTTAGTTCCAGACCACATCAATAAAGTGAATATTGCAATAAAGAGTCACACATTTTTTTTGGTTTCCCAATGCATATAAAGATATATTTACACTATACTGTAGTCTATTAAGTGTACAATAGCATCATGCCTGAAAAAAAAATTAATACCTTAATTTAAAAATAATGCTTTTGGAAGTATGGCACTGATATACTTGCTCCACACAGGCTTGCACAAACTTTCAATTTGTAAAATCTTAAAATCTGTAGAGTGCAGTCCAGTGAAACACCATAAAACAGGGTATGCCTGCACTAACCAGAGTAGAAGCCCTGAGTGGCCAGAATGGAGTACATCTATGGTAGAGGAGAGAAGATAATATATGAGATCAGAGAGATGACAAGGGGCCAAGTCATGGAGCTGTGTTCATGCTCATCCAGCCAATGACAAATTCTGAATATTCTGAGGTGCCATGAATCATGCTACTGAAGCATATATTTTTTTCCATTTAATGTCATGAATGTGGGACTTCACTGGTGGTGCAGTGGTTAAGAATCCGCCTTCCAATGCAGGTGATGAGGGTTCGATCCTTGGTCGGGGAACTAAGATCCCACATGCCACAGGGTAACCAAGCCCACACACCACAACAACTGAGCCCACATGCTCTAGAGCCTGTGCACCACAACTAGAGAGCCTGCATGCTGCAACTACTGAGACTGTGTGCTCTGGAACCCATGCAATGAGAGAGAAGCCTGCATGCCTCAACTAAGACCCAATGCAGCTAAATAAATAAATAAATATTTAAAAAATATTATGAATGTATTTTCAGATAATTTCATATACAAATATACTCATATAGAAAAGTGCTCTATAAAACATGTTTCTTTTCTTCATGATTGCAAAATTAAAAAAAAATAATTACCTAATCTAGGGCTTCCTTGGTGGCACAGTGGTTAAGAATCCATCTGCCAGTGCACGGGACACAGGTTTGAGCCCTGGTCTGGGAAGATCCCACATGCCACAGAGCAACTAAACCTGTGCATCATAACTACTGAGCCTGCACTCTAGAGCCCATGAGCCACAACTACTGAGCCAACGTGCCACAACTACTGAAGCCTGCGCACCTAGAGACCATGCTCCACAGCAATAGAAGCCACCACAAAGAGAAGCCCGTGCACTGCAATGAAGAGTGGTCCCACTCGCCACAACTAGAGAAAGCCCGCATGTAGCAGTGAAGACCCAATGCAGCCAAGGATAAAAATAAGTAGATAAATAAATAAAATAAATTTTAAAAATTAACTTATCTAGGCATAAGATATTGATTTCTTCTACTTCAGATACATAACAAAAGATATTTGCTATCTGTATAGATGTTTTTGCATTAATATTATCAAAATCATCAAATATTTTGTTATAGGAATAATTAGAACTATTTTTGATACAATAATATCAAATAATACAGTTTGTAGTACTGAGCCTCCAACATAGCCCTCAATGATCTCAACTCCTAGTATTGATACCCTGGTGTAGTTTCCTCTACATGGTACAAGGTTGGTCTGCATGACAAGTAGCATATGACAGAATTAAGAATATGTCACTTCTAAGACTAAATTGTAATTGCTCTTGCTCTTATCAGTGGCTAATGGGAGAAATAAATGCTTAATTGTTTTAAGCTGCTCGTTTGAAGATAATTTATTACAAAGCAAAATAATATTTATACATATTTTGGTATCAGGATCTGCATGTTAAAGAAACAAATTTGAAGGTTTCCCTGGTGGCGCAGTGGTTGAGAGTCTGCCTGCCGATGCAGGGGACACGGGTTCGTGCCCTGGTCCGGGAGGATCCCACATGCCGTGGAGCAGCTGGGTCCGTGAACCATGGCCGCTGAGCCTGTGCGTCGGGAGCCTGTGCTCCGCAACGGGAGAGGCCACAGCAGTGAGAGGCCCGCATACCGCAAAAAAAAAAAAAAAAAAAAAAAAGAATTAGGGAAAGGGTTTATTGTAGTGTAGTAGGAGAAAGTTTAGCAACCCTATAAACTACAGTTAGATATAAAGTATGAAACGTGTAATCAGGCTAAGGTAGTCAAATACTGAGAAAAGTTTGAGATTTTTATCTTGTTTGAAAGCTAACGAATTGGTTTTCCACAATCTCTTTGATGCTCCCGGAAGATATCAGACTCCTAGGTCTCAGAGACCAAGGACTGTTTTACTCAAATCACTGCATACACCACAAGCTTTATACTTGCTTCAGTTTCTCTTGCTCCCTATGTCCCAAAGGAAATGCAAAGTGGCTTCCAGCGATGTTGAACATGAATGGCATTTGTGTCACAAATGAAGAACCACAAGCTTAAGAAACTCCCCAGCTTACAAGAGAGCTGTATGCAAACTGTGTTAGGTAGAATAACGTCCTTCCTCCAAAAACTCCAGACACTGTGAATATGTTATGTTAAATGATATATTCACTTAACATAATGCATATATCATTATTCGTTAATAATGTGCCTCTGCAGGTGAGGTTACATTAAGAATCTTGAGATAGGGAAAATATACTGATGGCCCCAAAATAATTAAAAGGGTCCTTGTAAGTGAAAGAGGGAAATAGAAAAGTCAGTGTCAAAGTGATGTAGCATGAAGAAGATTGGACCAGCCATTGCTGGCTTTGAAGATGGAAGAGGTCCATGGAGTCAGGAATGGCACAAAAACAGATTCTCCCCTGGAGCCTCAAGAAAGGAGTATAGCCCTGCTAATACCTTGATTTCAGCCCAGTGAGGCTTATTTCAGACTTGTGATCTCTAGAATTATATTATTTTTATGTGGTTTTAAGTCACCACACTTATGATAATTTATTACATCAGCCTAAGGAAATTATTATGCAATAGATTTTGGTGCCTTGAAGTAGTGTGCTGCTAAAGAAATATCTAAAAAAATTGTTAAGTAACTTTGAAATTGGGCAGTGGTCAGAAACTGGAAAAATATTGAGGAGCATTCTAGAAACAACTTAGACTTCCTTGAGCAGACTTTTATTAGAAATATGGACATTTAAACCTGCTGGTGAAGGCTCAGAAGAAAGTGATGGACATGGTGTAGAAAACATATATCACCTTAGAGAATTCTTAAATCATTGTGAACTGACTGTTGATAGATATACATGGACCTTAGAGGTGCTGGTGAGGACTGATAGAAGAAATGAGAAATGTATTACTGGAAACTGGAGGAGAGGTATCCTTCTTATGCAGTGTCAGAAAGCTTGGCTGAACTGTGTCTTGCAGTTATGTGCAAAGCAAAATTTGTACATGATAAACTTGGATATTTGAGGAAATTTCCAAGCAAAATATTGAAAATGTGACATGGTTGCCTTTTACTGCTCATAGTAAAATGCAGGAGGAAAGAGATATATTAAGGGAAGGACTATTATGCAAAAGACAATATAACTTGATGATTTGAAAAATTATCAGCCTACCCAGATTGCAAAAGATGCTAAATTAGGAGGTTCACTCTCAGAACATGCTCTAGAAAGAATGCCGTGAGCATGACTGGAAATCTTTGCTAGTGCCTGGGAAGGAACTAAAGGTCATAGTGTTCACTCCCAAAAAGACTCTTTGAAGGTGTGTGACTCATGGATCACCTCAGCCATCTGAATAGAAGTCAGAAATAGAGATGGATTATTCAAGAAAGATCTGTGGTGTAGCCTCTTGTCTAATACAGTGAAAACCCACGACATACATGGGGGACTGATAAGGGTAGAACAAATTTTTACCAGTAGAAACACTGCTAGCTTAGACCAAAAGGGACAGAGAGGATAAGATGAATGAAAGAAGGTGTTAATCTCTCAAAATTCTTTAGCAGAAAACAGACAGATACAATTACTAAGCTGTAGACATGAGCTAAACTTCTAAAAGATAAAGGTTAACTGTGAGAGTAGAGGAGCCATGAGCCAGGGAGTAGAGCTGAGAGCCAAAGAAAGCTAACGTCTTGAAAGCTAATGCTGGTTGCCTAGCTGGACTTCAAAATTGTTTCAACTGGCAACTCTTTTTTTTTTCCTTCTATATTTTCTTATTTTGCATAAGAATGTCTATAACTGCTATCCTACGACTGTCCCACCATTGTATTTTGGAGGCATATAACTTGGATTCTAGTTCCTCAGACCCACAGATGGAGTGGAATTTTTCCCTAAGAAGGATTATACCCAAAGTCTTATGCATGACTGATTTAAATTATGATATTTGGGGCGTTTGAACTGATGAGACAGGAATCAGATTTTGCACTTGAGTTGATGTTACTTGGTTGAGACTTTTGCAGATGTTGCTATGGGGTGATTTCATTTTGTATGTGAGATGGAAGTGAATCTTTGGGGTACAAAATATGGACTATGATTGGCAGAATAACGGCCTTGTAAAGATGTCTATGTCTTAATCCTTAGGATTTATGAATATGTTACCTTACTTGGTGAATGTGACTTTGTAAATGTGACTAAATTAAGAATCTTGAGATGGGGAGATGATCCTGGATTATTCTGGATTGTCTAAGAGGGCCCAATGTAATCTCAAGGGGAAGGCTTTTTTTCTCTGAGATGGCAGCTTTCATGCTCATGGTCAAGGCCTTTTTGGGTTCTTCCACTGCAGACGTCCTTGGCCAGAAGCCCACACTTGACCATGCCCAGAACACATTTCCCAGGAGGCCTCTGCCCTGTGGTCTCTGGTGTAGGAAGCTGAGGTCGTGTCATGTGTAGGAACATGAGGTCCTGTGGATCTCCTGGACCTATGAGCCACTCTGCTCCAGCGGCCTGTTGGACACTTGGGTATGGGATTAAGCAGCTCTGAGCCTGCTCTTCTGACCATCTCCAGCTGCTTCTAGGACAGAAAAGTCAATGTTAGAGTTATACAGCAGAGCAAAGACTGTACCAGCCATTTATAACTTTGAAGATGAATGGGGCCATGAACCAAGGAGATATATATATTTGTAACTGAAGCAACCAAGTTTGTTACAGCAGCACTAAGAAGCTAATACATAAAACTACAACATAACTGGCACAGAGGGAGATGTTATCTTTAACATCTTTTAACATCTTAGGCTGCAAATCCTGGAAGGAGATACTACCTCTGTCTTCCAAAATTGTTTGCTATGAAGACATTCCTAAAAAGATGTCAGAGTGAAGAAACACCAGAGACCCTTGGAGAGCTGTCTCCCAATGAGGAGAATTTCAATGTTGAAAGTACTGCCTAGTTTCCTCTTACTGCTTATAGTTATATGTGAGAGTGACATAAAACAAATGAAGAATGGTGAAAATATTAAAACTTGATGGCTTTGAAAATTCTCAGGCTTTTCAGATGGCAAAGGATGCTAAAATTCTGAGGAAAGATCAAATCCATGACACTGTGGGAAAAAAAAAATGTAGACCAAAGATTAAGCTGCAAGTATTACTGAAAATCTTTTGTTAAGATCGTAGAAAGATCAAAGGCTACTTCAGACAAAAGGCTCTCCAAAGAGGTAAAACATGTGTCTCATATATGCCTTCGATCAAACATTAGAGCTTTTGAAATACTGAAGGTCATTTTCTCTCAATCTTCCCAGATTGAATGCAAAGTAGAGAAGGCTTATCTCCAAGAGATCATAAATATGGCTTTTATCTAATGGTAGGAAACCCAATAAGATTCACAACTTTTAAAAGGAATTCTGTATTCAGAAACATTACCAACTTTGACAGAAAAGGTCAAAGAAAGTACAAAATGAAAAGACAATTTGGCTCACAAAATACTAGTAACAGTAAACAGACTGAGAAGCAACACATGCTACCTTTCATGAAAAAGGAAGCAGGACTCAGGGTGGAACCAAGAGCCTTCAACAATTATTCCCTGGCGTTGAGACCTAATCATAGCATGTACAATTCTTGCCTGGATGAATGTAAGAATTGTTTTGAAACAATGTCTACATTTACCTTCCACTTTCTCCCTTTTATTAAGATGTTATCTGTTCTAATCGCACCATCATCAACTGGGCTGTTTTGGAGGCAGATAACTTGTCACTTTAAGTCAAGAAGGAAGATAACTTGTCACTTTAAGTCAAGAAGATAACTTATCACTTTAAGTCAAGAAGAACTGTACTCAAATGACTGTACTTACAGAACCAGACCCAAGGAGCCTTATTCACTCTGGACCAGATTTAGATACAGGAATCTGGACTTGAGCTGATTTTGTAATAGGATAAGACTTTAGGTGGGCCTTATGGGGAGATAAGTGTGTTTTGCTTGTGGAAGTATTACCTGAAAAACGGGGTTTGCCTCTTGGTGACTGTGGAGCCAGAAGACACAACCAAGCCAGAGATTGGGAGAAGGAAGGTTTTATTATTCCTTGCAGCCAGTAAGGAGAACCCCAAGGATCTTGCCTCAAGCAGTGTCTCCTGGAGCAGCAAAATTGGAGCAGTTTTAAGCTAAAGGTACATGCATACTCATGAAGGTACTTGGGCAGTCTACAGGGTCCAAGTTTTAGTTGATTGAGTCACGAGGCTCAGAAAAGGTCCACATCGTCACCCCTTAGGTTCCAACTGATCTGGTGGTTGAGGGCTTCAGTCTAATCTTTACCATCGAAACAGAACTGGGAGTCTTTACAAGTGATATATTATCTTTGTATTGTAACTTCTCTTGCTTGATCATAGTTTGTTTCTGTATTTTTCTGTTCCCTTAAGATCATTAATTATTGAGACCTGTTCAAGGGCAAGCACTGTGGCCAGGCCAAAATCACAAAATGGCTTAGGACAAAAATAGCCTCTCTCATGTCAAGAGAGCGTGCCTGGTTCTCTTTCTCTGGGAACCCCCTACCCTATTTGGTTACAGGAGGAATATAAATTTTACTGATAGCCAGACAAGACTGTGGTAGCCAGCCTCCAGTATGCCCTCCAGTGCTCCCTGTTTGTTGTTCTCACACGTCTGTGTAGACCCCTCCCACGTATTACCAGGGTTTGTGAATGTGTCAAATAGCATAAGGCAGAACTCTCTTTCTCTCTCCTGTCTCTCCTCCCCACTACCCTTATCTCTCCCTTTCCTCTCTCCCTTCCATTACTGTCTCTGGCAGAAAGAGAATGTCAGTTTGAACAAACATATGAGAAAGCCTATGTGTTGAGAAACTGAAACCTCCAGGCAGAGCCTGTCAGGAAATCAGGTCTGCCAGCCATCAAGTAGGTGACCTTGAAAGAAAATTCTAAAGTGACAGTTAAGGCTTGAAATGGCTGCTGCCCCAGCTAAGAGCTTGACTTGACCTTGTTACAAACTCTGAGCTAAAACCACCCAGTGCAACCACTGCTAGATTCCTGAATGTCAGAAACTGTGGGAGAAAATAAACATTTGCTACTTTAAGCTATAAGTTTTAGGGTAATATTTTTTACAGCAACAAATGACTTATTCAGTTTTGTTTCAGGTTTCCAAATTGACTTACTTCTAAACAGTAATTATCACTTTAAGAGAGAGGTATTCTCAGATTTATAGAAAATGTGAACATTCAAAATGTTTTTTAAATGATAATGAAAAATATTGTAATATATATGTTAGACCAATAAAAATCAAATTCTAACTATTGATGGAAAAACTCAAATATGCAACTTATTAAAAAATAGATAACTGCAAAAATTTTTCTAAATAACACTTAATATTTTTTGTTTTTACTTTTCATTTGCAATCATTTGTTTTTGTGCTGCTGATTTTGCTCTTTCTCTAACTGTGAATTAAAAAGTAAATAAACACTAAGCCGCTGAGTACATGAAACATTAAAATGAGATATATTTCTGCCCTTGCTTGAGAGGAAAGTGGTAAAATACATGTAAAGTTTTCTGAATAGATTTTTAATTCATTGTTTGAGTTTTGTGGAAAAAAGGGGTAAATTTACATGAAGTAAAGAATCATATGAATAATACATGAATAATTTTATTAATTTAAAAATCAGTCTAGAACATAAAAACCAAATGATGATTTTACCACAATTTATCATGAAGTTATAATGCAGAGAAAGTAAAGCAAAATTTTTTAAAAAGGTTCTTTTTTTGTGGTAATAATTACTTTGAATATTTCTAAAGCTTGTGTATAACTTGCTAAATATGAAATTTAGAAAGGTTTGCAAAGTGCCCCGTTTGTGCTGATTTGGGCAAAAGTCTTGATAATTCCTAAGATCCTCTATTCCATTTTTGCTATCAGCTTTTTCTATTAGATGCTATAGTTTCATTAAAGTTGTTTTTTACTGTATCTTAAATTCATCATAATGCAATTCAGTAGTCTCCTTTAATATGGGAAAAAGGAAACATGGAAATATTTGAGTTGCCAGAGCACAAATACTATTTAGTGTCAGAGGGTAAATTTGAAATGTCATTAGTTAATTTTAAATATTTTGCTTCCTTACATTGTTCAATAACTTAGAAAATTCTTTATTTATACTTATTTTTAGAAATCCTGTTTCAATAAAGCTTATGGAAAACTAATAAGAAGATGTAAGAACCCAGTAAAAATGGCAAGAGATACAAAAATTTTTTTAAACATCTTTATTGGAGTGTAACTGCTTTACAATGGTGTGTTAGTTTCTGCTTCATAACAAAGTGAATCAGTTATACATATACATATGTCCCCATATCTGAGATACAAACTTTTAAAAATAAATTCAAACATATTTATATTGTTGAAAGACTATTCAGCAATGTAAAAGAAGGAATCTTGATACACTCAACAATATAGATGAATCTCAAAAACATTATATTAAATGGAAAGAAGCTGGATTTCATTTATATGAAATTCTAAAAGAACAAAACTATAAAAAGAAAAATGAACAAAAAGCAGCCAAGTTATTGTGTGGAGCATAGGATGGGAGTGACTGACTTCAACTGATAGGAATAAATTTGGGGGGTGATAGTTACACATGTACATTTACCAAAATCCATTGACCTGTACATTAAAATGGTGTGCAGCTATAAAGATTATTAATGAAAGAAGTATTTTTTCATCTCATCATTAAGACATCTTTATTTCTCAAAATAGCCTTTCTGCATATATATATTTTTTAAAGAATATTTCTCAGTTCAATCATCAACAGGGTGGCATATGTTTATCCCATATCAGAGAATGAGTTCTGTACTATAATACATATTTTAATCATTTACTTCTGGAGCTTTGCTTTGGTCATCCAGGGTTTACTATAAAGTCTCAGGTATCACATATGAGCACTAGTTATTCCAGGGAAGAAAAGTAAAGATAGAAAAGAAATAATGACCTAACAAATTTAGATGTCAAATTTTAGACTTATATTAGGAGAAAAAAGAAAAGAAATTCCTATGTGGAATCCAGTGCAATACATGATGAAAATACCTTATTCAATAAGAAAAATGTTGTGTTTTCTGTGTTATTTTTGAGAAATCTTAATAGGTGTAGGGCATTTTAGAATTTTTTAAATTACAAATACTTAAAATAATACAACATTCTTTTTTTTTTTTTTTTTTTTTTTTTTTTGTGGTATGCGGGCCTCTCACTGCTGTGGCCTCTCCCGCTGCGGAGCACAGGCTCCGGACGCGCAGGCTCAGCAGCCATGGCTCACGGGCCCAGCCGCTCCGCGGCATATGGGATCCTCCCAGACCGGGGCACGAACCCGTATCCCCTGCATCGGCAGGCGGACTCTCAACCACTGCGCCACCAGGGAGGCCCAAAATAATACAACATTCTTATATTTAAAGAGGTATATTCTAAATAACAGATATTCAATTATTCATAAGAACTTATTAAGAAACAGTGACATAATTATTAGGCTAAGGCATACATTAAAGTATTTAAATATATTGTGGAAAGCTTGGTTTATCAATGCATATATATATTATTAGAATAATGTTAACTGCTATGTGTGAAGTTAAGTTACCTAGATATGGTCAATTAATTCTTGAAGAATTAGAACCACACCAACTAGCCCAAATGAAAGGTAATAGGTTTCAGAAAACTGAGTATAGCAGAAAAGTCAGGTGATTAATATTATACATTTTATTAAAATCATGGATGATTCATAGTCAATTAACCTTATCAAACTAAATGATACTGATAGCCAATGACAAGCAAAATGTTAATCATAAACTCATAGGTTTTTACTGGAACTCTCTTTGATGAATATGTAAAATGAAATCTCAATAGGGACTAGTTGAGATGTACTCTTCTTTGAAGATACGTCGTTTTTCTCATATCTGGTGGAGGACATACCCTAATGCTTCTGTCCATGGTCTACATTTTCTTAATAAGGAAAATTAAAGAGAAGCTGAAAAGGATGGCAGTGACAGGATCCTCTGGTATTATTTATTTTCAACCAGGTAATACTATGCTGAACAGATAGTTGGAGAAATGTGGATATTGGTATGTTTAATTCTTTCAGGCATGTGGAGAAAATAAGAGAGGCAAAAAGTGAGTCTTGATATAATCCTTGTTATTATTTAGAGCTGAGAACATAAGGGAAATCTGTTTTTCAAGTATTTAGCTGCTGTATATTATTTCAGGTTAAGAAATGGAACAAGGGAAAGAAGAAAAGTATTCAGTTATTAGTTATCATGTGGTTTTCATCTTATATATAATCATCAGAACATGGTCAGGTTTTTAATATTTCCTGTTTTATAGTTTCAAAAAGTCCTAAAACTTGAAAATTTCAGAGTCAATATTTAAAATGATTTTCTTTCCATTTCAGAGTACAGTTCCCCTTTTATTGAAAAAAATCATCCTGCAAGTAACTGAACATTCTTGCCTTCTCCCATAATTCATTAGTTTCCCTGAGTAAGAAACACTTTCTCAGAGAAGAGACAGAGTTAAAATTGAGACTACCATCAAAGGGGCTAGTTTCATCAGTGACATGAAGTGTGCAATAAGTAAAGAAATGTATTTAATCTCTTTCCTCCATCTCTTAAGTGGGAGTTGAGAGATGCTTCTGTCTAAAGATTGATCCTGGGCTTTCTATAGTCAGTATCTTAAGGGGACGTGGCCCCTTAATTAAGAACTTAAAGCATCACACCCTGGAATTCACTTTCTGTATGTCTCACAAGAGAAGAATGATTTTTTAAAGAGTAATTTCCCTTCTCTTCTGGTAAACAATAAAGACCTCATCCTCATGGATGCTGAGAATTCATTAGAGTTAGTGTAGTAGAATGGTCAATAAAACATATCTTATTTGTTTTATAAAAATGGAAAGGAAATAAAAGTAATATTTTCGAGTAATAAGTACTGTATATTTTGGAAAGCCCATTACATTTTTATATAATTTATTTCTCACAAAATTCTAGAGGGGGATGTTAGTACTCCTATTTGCTAGGGGATAAACTAGTTGCAGAGAAAAGAAAAAAAAAATAGGTCACAAATTTAATAAAAGATTGTAAGTGGAAGACGTGGATATGGGGCAAGTTGAATTTGATTTAAAAACATTGTATTTTCAACCGTAGGACAGTTGAAGCTATTAAGTGAATCAAATAATGAAGCTGATGCTATCCTGAATGGAGCTGTCCTCTTTACAGAGAGGTATTAGAGAAGATTCCAGAGAGGAAGTGTATTTCATTCATTCTTTTAATATTATGAAAATTGTATTAAATGGAGACAAAAAGCCTTATTTATAAAACCTGAGAAAAAGAACAAACAATTCAAGCTACATTCAATAAGATTTTGCAAAGCACCATATGAGGAAAGGTTTGAAAAACTCGTATAAAACACCAAAATAGTTTTTAACATGTATGAATACTCATAAAACATGACTTACTATTATCATGCCAGTTCTCCCTAGGTTAACTTACACATTTAACATAATCCTAATAAAAATAATATCAAGTTTCATTTTCTGGAACTAACAAGTTGATGTTTAAGGTTTTATGAAATAATAAAAATCAAGGATGACTAGTAAAGTATTGCAAATGGAGAATGAGCATGAGAGACAAAGCTATTATAAAGGCTTTATAAATAACAATGTGCAACCTGTTACATGAACAGAAAATCAGCTTAATAGAATAAAATTAAAAGATTAGATGGTCCAAGTATATGTAGAAATTTACTTAGTGATGAAAGCAGCATCTCAAATCCTAGAGCAAAGATTGATATGGATAAACAAATAAAAAGATGTGGTATACATATACAATGGAATATTACTCAGTCACAGAAAAGAATGAAATCTTGCCATTTGTGCCAACAGAGATGGACTTAGTGAGTATTATGTTCAAGGAAATGTCAAACAGAGAAAGACAAATACTATATGATTTCACTAATATATGGAATATTAAAAAAAATTAACAAAGAGAACAAAAGAGAAAGAGAGTCAGAGACACAGAGAACAAACAGGTGGTTGCCAGAGAGGAAAATGGTTGGGGGTGAGAGTGAAATAAGTGGGAGAAATTAAGAGATACACACTTCCAGTTCCAAGATAAATGAGTCACAGGGAAGAAATGTACACTACAGGAAATATAGTTAATAAAAATGTAATAACTGTGTATGATGACAGAGGGTAACTAGACTTCTCCTGGTGATCATTTAGTAGTGTATAGAAATATCAAATCACTATGTTGTGCACCAGGAACTAGCACAGTGTTATAGGTCAATTATACTTCAAAAAACAAACAAACTCATAGAAAAAGAGAACAGATTTGTGGTTGCCATAGGTGGTAGGAGTGTTTGGGGGAGGGGAAATTGGATGAAAGTAATAAAAAGACACAAACTTCCAGTTATAAGATAAATAAATAATAGGGCTGTAATATAACAACATGATTAATATAATTTGCACTACTATATGTTATATATGAAAGTTGTTAAGAGACAAATCCTAAGAGTTCTCATCAGAACAAAAAAATATTTTTTTCTGTTTTTTTTTATTTATATAAGATGATGAATATTCACTAAACTTATTGTGATAATCATTTCATAATATGTAAGTCAAATCATTATGCTGTACACCTTAAACATATATCGTACTCTATGCCAATTAGATCTCAATAAAACTGGAAGAAGCTGACACTGACACAACAAGTTGGTTATTTGGAATACCATAAAATAGATTCATGCCTCTACCAAACAGGAATAAATTCCATAAATTCCAAAATAATCAGACAAAAAAAAAAAAAAAAAAAAAAACTAGAGCATATTGGTTCAAGATGGAGGAGTAGAAGTACTTACTCTCATTCCCTCTTGTGAGAATACCAGAATCACAGCTAACTTCTGAACAATCATCAACAGGAAGACACTGGAACTAACAAAAAAATATACCTCACATCCAAGGACAAAGAAGAAGCCACAATGAGATGGTAGGAGGGGCACAATCACAAAAAAATCAAACCCCATAACTGCTGAGTGGGTGACTCACAAACTGCAGAACACTTAGACCACAGAAGTCCACCAACTGGGGTGAAGGTCCTGAGCCCCACGTCAGGCTTCTGGCAATGGGATGAGTGATTCCTAGAAAATCAGACTTCAAGGCTAGTGGGAACTGATTGCAGGACTTCAACAGGACTAGGGAAAACAGAGAGTCCACTCTTGGAGGGCACACACAAAGTAGTGTGTGCATCAGGACCCAGGGGAAGGAGCAGTGACCCTATAGGAGACTGAAACAGACTTACCTGCTAGTGTTGGAGGGTATCCTGCAGAGGCGGGGGGTGACTGTGTCTCACCATGAGGACAAGGACACTGGTAGCAGAAGTTCTGGGGAGCACTCCTTGGCATGAGCTCTCCCAGAGTCCACAATTAGCCCCACCAAAGAGCCCAGGTAAGTTCCAGTGTTGGGTCACCTCAGGCCAAACAACCAACAGGGAGGGAACCCAGATCCACCCATCAGAAGACAAGTGGATTAAAGTTTTACTAAGCTCCGCCCACCAGAGCAACAGCCAGTTTTAACCACGAACAGTCCCTCCTATCAGGAAACTTGCACAAGCCTCTTAGATAGCTTCATCCACCAGAGGACAGAGAGCAGAAACAAGAGCTACAATCCTGCAGCCTGTGGAACAAAAAACACATTCACAGAAAGCTAGAAAAGATAAAAAGGCAGAGGGCTCTGTACCAGATGAAGGAACAAGATAAACCCCCCAAAAAACAACTAAATGAAGTGGAGATAGGCAATTTCCAGAAAAATAATTCAGAATAATGATAGTGAAGATGATCCAGGAAGTAAGAAAAGAATGGAGGCAAAGGTCGAGAAGATGCAAGAAATGTTTAACAAAGACCTAGAAGAATTAAAGAACAAACAAACAGAGGTGAACAACACAATAACTGAAATGCAAAATACACTAGAAGGAATCAACAGCAGAATAACTGGGGCAGAAGAATAGATAAGTGACCTGGAAGACAAAATGGTGGAATTCACTGTTGTGGAACAGAATAAAAAAAAAAAAAAGAATGAAAAGAAATGAAGACAGCTTAAAAGACCTCTGAGACAACATTAAATGCAACAACATTTGCATTATATGGGTCCCAGAAGGAGAAGAGAGAAAGAAAGGACCAAAGTAATTATTTGAAAAGATTATAGGTGAAAAAGTCCCTAACATGGGAAATGAAATAACCACCCAACTTCAGGAAGCGAAGAGAGTCACACACAGAATAAAACCAAGTATGAACATGCTGAGACACATAGCAATCAAATTGGTGAAAAATAAAGACAAAGTTTCTGAAAGCAGCAAGGGAAAACAACAAATAATATATAAGGGAACTCCCATAAGGTTAACAACTGATTTCTCAGCAGAAACTCTATAAGCTGGAAGGGAATGACATGATATACATAAAGTGGTGAAAGGGAAGAACCTACAACGAAGATTACCCTACCCAGCAAGGATCTCATTCAGATTCAAAGGAGAAATCAAAAGTTTTACCGACAAGCAAAAGCTAAGAGAAATCAGCACCACCAAACCAGCTCTACAACAAATGTTAAAGGAATTTCTCTAAGTCGGAAACACAAGAGAAGAAAAGGACCTACAAAAGCAAACAGAAAAAAATTAATGTCAATAATTACCTTAAAAGTGAATGGATTAAATGCTCCAACCAAAAGACACAGGCTCACTGAATAGATACAAAAAAGAGACCCATATATATGCTGTATACAAGAGACCCACTTCAGACCTGGGAACAAATTCAGAATGAAAGTGAGGGGATGACAAAAGATATTCCATGCAAATGGAAATCAAAAGAAAGCTAGAGTAGCAATACTCATATCAGATAAAATAGACTTTAAAATAAAGAATGTTACAAGAGACAAGGAAGGACACTACATAAAGATCAAGGGATCAATCCAAGAAGAAGATATAACAATTATAAATGTATGTACACCCAACATAATGATCAAGGGATCAATCCAAGAAGAAGATATAACAATTATAAATATATATATGCACCCAACATAGGAGCACAACAATACATAAGGCAACTGCTAACAAGTATAAAAGAGGAAATCAACAGTAACAAAATAATAGTGGGGGACTTTAACAACTCACATACTTCAAAGGACAAATCACCCAAACAGAAAATTAATAAGGAAACACAAGCTTTAAATGACACAAGAGACCAGAAGATTTAAATGATATTTATAGGACATTCCATCCAAAAACAACTAAATACACTTTCTTCTCAAGTACACATGGAATGTTCTTCAGGATAGATCACATCTTGGGTCACAAATCAAGCCTCAATAAATTTAAGAAAATTGAAATCATATCAATCATTTTTTCTGACCACAATGTTATGAGATGAGAAATCAATTACAGGGGAAAAAAAAAGTAAAAAACAAAAACACATGGAGGCTAAACAATATGTAACTAAATAACCAAGAGATCATTGAAGAGATCAAAGGGGAAATCAAAAAATACCTAGAGACAAATGATAATGAAAACACGATGATGCAAAACTTATGGGACGCAGCAAAAGCAGTTCTAAGAGGGAAGTTTATAGCTATACAAGCTTACCTCAAGAAACAAGAAAAATCTCAAATAAACAATCTAATTTTACACCAAAGGAACTAGAGAAAGAAGAACAAACATAACCCAAAGTTAGGAGAAGGAAAGAAATCATGAAGATCAGAGCAGAAATAAATGAAATACAAACAAAGAAAACAATAGCAAAGATCAATAAAGCTAAAATTTGGTTCTTTGAGAAGATAAACAAAATTGATAAACCATTAGCCAGAGTCATCAAGAAAAAGAGGGAGAGGACTCAAAGAAATAAAATTAGAAATGAAAAAAGAGAAGTTACAAGAGACACTAACAGAAATACAAAGCATCCTAAGAGACTACGACAAACAACTCTATGGCAATTAAATGGACAACCTGGAAGAAATGGACTAATTCTTAAAAAGTATAACCTTCCAAGACTGAACCAGGAAGAAATAGAAGACATGAAGAGAGCAATCACAAGTAATGAAATTGAAACTGTGATTAAAAATCTTCTAACAGTGCTTCCCTTGTGACACAGTGGTTGAGAGTCTGCCTGCTGATGCAGGGGACATGGGTTCATGCCCCAGTCCAGGAGGATCACACATGCCGCATAGTGGCTAGGCCCGTGAGCCATGGACACTGAGGCAGAGCGTCTGGAGCCTGTGCTCCACAATGGGAGAGACCACAGCTGTGAGTGCCCTGCATACAACAATAAAAAATAAAAAAATAAAAAAATAAAATAAATAAAAATCTTCTAACAAACAAGAGTCCAGGACCAGATGGCTTCACAGGTGAATTCTATCAAACATTTAGAGAAGATCTAACACCAATCCTTCTCAAAGTCTTCCAAACAACTGTGGAGGAAGGAACACTCCCAAATTCATTCCATGAGGCCACCATCACCCTGCTACCAAAAACAAAGATATTACAAAAAAGGAAAATTACAGACCAATATCACTAATGAATATAGATGCAAAAGTCCTCAACAAAACACTAGCAAACAAAATCCAACAACACATTAAAAGGATCATGCACCATGTTCAAGTGGGATTTAGCCAAGGGATGCAAGGATCCTTCAATATACGCAAATCAATCAATGTGATACACCATATTAACAAACTGAGGGATAAAAATCATATGATCATCTCAATAGATGCAGAAAATGCTTTTGACAACATTCAACACCCATTTATTATAAAAACTCCCAAGAAAGTGGGCATAGAGGGAACCTAAATCAACATAATAAAGGCCATATATGACAAATCCACAGCAAACATCATTCTCAATGGTGAAAAACTGAAAGTACTTCCTCTAAGAGCAGGAACAAGACAAGGATCCCACTCTCACCACTATTATTCAACATAGTTTTGGAATTCCTAGCCACAGCAATCAGAGAAGAAAAATAAATAAAAGGAATACAAATTGGAAAAGAAGAAGTAAAACTGTCACTGTTTGCAGATGACATGAATCTATACATAGGGAATCCTAAAGATGCCACCAGAAAACTACTATAGCTAATCAATGAATTTGGTAACGTTGCAGGATACAAAATTAATGCACAGAAATCTCTTGCATTCCTATACACTAATGATAAAAAGTCTGAAAGAGAAATTAAAGAAACATTCCCATTTACCATTGCAACAAAAAGAATAAAATACCTAGGAATAAACCTACCGAGGGAGACAAAAGACTGAAAACTATAAGACACTGTTGAAAGAAATAAAAGATGATACCAACAGTTGGAGACATATATCATGTTCTTGGATTGGAAGATCAATATTGTGAAAATGACTCTACTACCCAAAGCAATCTACAGATTAAATGAATCCCTATCAAATTACCAACAGCATGTTTTACAGAACTAGAAGAAAGAATCTTAAAATTTGTATGGAGACTAATAAGACCCTGAATAGCCAAAGCATTCTTGAGGGAAAAAAATCGGAGCTGGAGGAATCAGGCTTCCTGACTTCAGATTATCCTACAAAGCTACAGTAATTAAGACAATATGGTACTGGCACAAAGACAGAAATATAGATCGATGGAACAGGATAGAAAGCCCAGAGATAAACCCACTTACCTATGGTCAACTAATCTATGACAAACGAGGTAAGCATATACAATGGAGAAAAGACAGTCTCTTCAATAAGTGGTGTTGGTAAAACTGGACAGCTACATGTAAAAGAATGAAATTAGAACACTCCTTAACACCATACACAAAAATAAACTCAAAATGGATTAGAGACCTAAATGTAAGACCAGACACTATAAAACTCTTAGAGGAAAACATAGGAAGAACACTCTGATGTAAGTAACAGGAAGATGTTTTTTGACCGCCTCCTAGAGAAATGAAAATAAAAACAAAAATGCACAAATGGGACCTAATAAAACTTAAAACTTTTGCAAAGAAAAGGAAACTACAAACAAAATGAAAAGCGAACCTTCAGGATGTGAGAAAATATTTGCAAATGAATCAACAGACAAAGGATTAATGTCCAAAATATATAAACAGCTAATACAACTGAATATTAAAAAAACAAACAACCTAATCAAAAAATGGGCAGAAGACCTAAATAGACATTTCTCCAAAGAGGACATACAGATGGCCAAGAAGCACATGAAAAGCTGCTCAATGCCACTAATTGTTACAGAAATGCAAATCAAAACTATAATGAGGTATCACCTCACACCAGTTAGAATGGGCATCATCAAAACATCTACAAACAACATATGCTGGAGAGCGTGTGGAGAAAAGGGGACCCTCTTTCACTGTTAGTGAGAATGTAAATTGATACAGCCACTATGGAGAACAGTATGGAGGTTCCTTTAAATGTAAAAATAGAATTACCAAATGACCCAGCAATCCCACTACCGGGCTTATAGCCAGAGAAAACCATTATTCAAAAAGACACATGCCCCCCAGTGTTCATTGCCACACTATTTACAATAGCCAGGTCATGGAAGCAACCTAAATGCCCATCGACAGATGAGTGGATAAAGAAGAAGTGGTAAATATATACAATGGAATATTACTCAGACATAAAAAGGAATGAAACTGGGTCATTTGCAGAGATGTGGATGAATCTACAGACTGTCATACAAAGTGAAGTAAGTCAGAAAGAGAAAAACAAATATCGTATATTAACACATATATATGGAACCTAGAAAAATCATACAGATAATCTGGTTTGCAGGGCAGAAATTAAGTCACAGATGTAGAGAATAAACCTATGGACACCAAGGGGGAAAGCAGTGGCGGGTGGGGGCGGCGGTGTGATGAATTGTGAGATTGGGATTGACATGTATACACTAATGTGTATAAAATGGATGACTAATAAGAACCTGCTGTATAAAAAAAAATAAATAAAATAAAATTCCAAAGTTCAAAAACAAAAAACAAAAAAGTAATAAATAAATAAAACTATACTAGAAGTAAACATAAGTAAATTCCTTCATAATCTGAATGTGAAATAAAAACTTTATGCTTAAAACATTTTGCCATTAAAATAAATTGGATAATTAAATTATATTACAAAAATGCTTATTTTATATAATAAAATAAGGAAGTCATAAGAAATATCAAGTGAAAAATGACTACTTGTAAAAATATAATGGATAAAGAGCTTATCTCTACAATATCTAATACATTTTTAGTCAATGGAAAGGAAACACAAATTCAAAAATTTGAAAATGATAGAAACATAATATGAAACTCAATATAAAAACTTGTTTAATATAACAATTGTACAATTTTAACCTGCAATGAAACATCATTTCTCACCTATTTCAGAATTACCAAATTTCAAATTTTGATAGAATTCTGTTTTTGAAATTACATCAAATAGCCACTCATATATTTCTGATGGAAATAAAAATGGTACAATTCCTATGGCTAGGAACATGGCAATAACCATAAAAATTAATACAGCAAGCTCATTTCTAGAAACTTTGTTGAAGTTACACCTACAACAACATGAAAAAAATCAAAGTTATTAATTGTAGCACCATGTATAATGTCCAACTATTGGAAAGAGTCTTAATGCTTACATATAAAACTTAGAGCAATAACCAAGGTACATCCATACAATTTAGTGCAATGCAGTGATTTTCACAAATGGTTTAGCATCTGCAAATCAATCAGTGTGATATATCACATTAAAAAATGAAGGATAAACATCACATGATCATCTTAATGGATGCAGAAAAAAAACATTTAACAAAATTCAACATTCATTTATAATAAAAACTCTCAACAAAGTGTGTATCCAGGGAACAAAGCTCAACATAATAAAGCCCGTGTATGATAAACCCACAGCTAACATACTCAAAGGTGAAAAGCTGAAAGCTTTTTCTCTAAGACCAGGAAGAAGACAAGGATGCCCACTCCCACCACTTTTATTCTACATAGTATTGGAAGTCTCAGCAACAAAAATTTGTTTAGAAAAAGAAAAAAAAAACTCATCCAAATCAGAAGGAAGTAAAACTGTCACTATTTGCAGGTGACGTGTTACTACATATAGAAAACCCTAAAGACTCCACCAGAAAAACTGTTAGAACTAATAACTGAATGCAGTAAAATTGCAGGATACAAAGCCAATATACAGAAACTCATGGCATTTCTATATACTAATAAATAAATATAGAAAGAGAAATTAAGAAAACAATCCCTTTAATAATTCCAAAAAGAAGGATAAAACCTAGGAATATGTTTAACTAGGGAGGTGAAAGACCTGTGCACTGAAAACTATAGGATATTGATTCAAGAAATTGAAAAAGACAGAAATAAATAGAAAAATATTCTGTGCTCATGAAGTGAAAGAATTAATGTTATAAAAATACAATAGAATAAATAACAGCACTTTTTCATGCTCCATAAATGGGTCTATGCCTCTGCACTTCATAAACTGGTTCATATCCTGATGCCATAACCAATGAAATAGCATACTTTCTAGAATTGTTCACTCAAGGAGAAAATAAAAGTAATAACAAAAGTAATTGGGTAGAGAACAGGATTTAAGACTTCAAACATGTTTAAAGCTTAAATAAATTTATTCATTTTTTGTCTATTCATAGCTTTAAAAAACTATTATAGCCATTAAATTCTGTAGTCAGACAAATGTCTTATGACACTAACAGTTATGGAAGATATTTGATTTTAATATAAAATGTAATCAGTGTAAACATATGGTACTCTGAAACCCTTATTTACACACAGCTCTAAAGTTTACTGTTTTTCAGCATCTTTTTTCTTCCTGTATGTTAGATCATAGACAGTTGCACATTTTACAGCATTTACTTCTTTGCAGAAAGCAGAATTTCTTATATGTTGTATTATGAACCCATGATTTACAGATTTCCTAATGGAAAATATGACTTTCATGTCTCCCTTCATTCAAATACTAAAATTTCAGTTAGTGTTGAAATTTTCTATGCACATAGTCAAAAGAATAAAATTCCACTTTTTAAATGTGATTGTGTGTTTGTGAAGAAAACATGCTTCATACTGAATATCAGAGAAAACTGTATTATTTTGGATAATATAATATAGCAACTCTATAATCAGATCTTCCATCCCTTTTTGTAAATTTTTAATGTTGCTATGCTTTGCTGCTGAAGTCTCTGCACATGCTCTCTCTCTGTCCCTCGGTTTTTTTTCTTCCTTTTAAATCTGGATTCTTAAGGTTATCCTTGGGTCAGCCTACTTTAATGGTCAGTCAATGATTGTCTAATGGATCAGATAATTTTCTTAAGTGGCTTCAGCCAGTAAATATTCACCAATTTACCAAAGGGATTATATATACATATATATATATATATATATGTATATATATATATATATATATATATATATATATATATATATATATACATATATATATATATATGTAATTCCTTTATAGAGTATGCCTTAAAAACTCAAGCAGTTTAAACATATATCAGAGTCTTACTTCCTCCTTATATAGGGCTTCAATGTTAGTAAAAGTTGACTACCTGATGCCTTCTCAAGGAGTTTTGTTTGTTTTTTTCCCCACCTGGGCATACACACAGCCTTCAACATCACCAGGAATATGTCAGAGCTTTTCAAAGTCCTCTAACAACATCTCCTTTCTCAAATCTTCCTTTTAATTTTTTTGTTTGTATCTTGTTGTCCATATTCATATTGCATCCTTAAACAGCATCTAGTGTTGAACAATTGCTTCTAAGTATTTTCAACAAACACCCTGTGGATCAAGCTTTTCTGAAAGAGTAAGTTCTGAGTCAGATGAGAATGAAACAATACCCTGCAAAATGTGGCTTTTCTGGGGGAGATCCCAACAAAGTAAAATAGTGACAATAATACTGCAATGGGGCATTTTTAAAAGCTCCACACTAGGTCTGTTTTCCTCTAGTGGTGCAAGGCTTCTGGCATTTACAGTTACTGTTTTAAGGCAGCTGTTTTCAAGGCTATCACAGAGACAGGGAATGGGAGTAGTTTAAGTTGCAATGCTAGAAAACCTATTCTTATCAAAGTCTAGCTATTTTTTGGAATAAAGAATCTTCTTAGTATATATTATAAAAAAACATTATAAAGCAATACTCATCAGAAAATTACCATTGAATATATTAATTAATTCAAATCAGAAATTCAAGGATTCAGGAAAGATATAGCAGGCCATTAGAGAAACTAAGTAAGAGATTCTAGAACTCAATAGAAAAATAGAAGCTTTAAACTGCTGAAAATTTCAGATTTATATCTGTATTACAGTCTACCTTATTATGACAGACACAGGATTAAAAACAAAATATTAATAATAGAAGACATTAAAAAAATCCAGAATATGCATTCCAGAAGGAGAAAACAAACAAACAAAACACAAAACACAGAAATGGTAGAGAATAAATAATTAAGAAATATTTTTAAAGTATTCTGAAATGAGAATTAAGAAAAAAATGAGAAAAAGAAAACAAATATATTAATATGGTTCTAAATGGGAAAGGGAGAGGGATAGGATGAGATTAATATATACACAGTACAATATATAAAACTGATAACCAACAAAGACCTACTGTATAGTACAGGAACTATACTTGATATTTTATAATAACCTATAAGGGAAAAGAATCTGAAAAAGAATATATATATATATATATATATATATATATATATATATATATATATATTATATATATATATATAATATATATATATATATACTATATATATATATATAAAATACATATATATGTATAACTGAATCTCTGTGCTGTATACCTAAAATTAACATAACATTGTAAATCAATTACATTTCAACTTTTTATAAAATGAAGATTGGTACAAAGATCAAAATGGCTAAGGAGGGGACCTTCAAGATGACAGAGGAGAAGACATGGAGATCAACTTCCTCCCCACAAATAAATCAAAAATGTATCTACATGTGGAACACCTCCTACAAAACATCTACTGAATGATGGCAGAAGACCTCAGAATTCCCAAAAGATGTGTGGCTGATAGGGTCTTAGAGCTCCAGCTGGGTGTCGTGCCTGAGCCTCTTAGGTGGGAGAGCTGAGTCAGGACATTGGACGACCAGAGACCTCCAGGCCCAATGTAATATCAAATGGCAAAAGCTCTCCAAGAGAACTCCATCCCAACTCTAAGATCCAGGTCCACTCAACGACCAGGAATCTACAGTGTTGGACACCCCCTACCAAACAACTAGTAAGATAAGAACACAACCCCACCCATTAACAGAGAGGCTGCCAAAAATCATAGTGTCACAGACACCCTAAAACACACTAGTGGATGCGGTCCTGCCCACCAGAAAGACAAGACCCAGCTTCATCCACCAGAACACAGGCACCAGTCCCCTCTACCAGGAAGCCTACACAACCCACTGCACCAAACTTACCCACTGGGGCCAGATGCCAAAAACAATGGGAACTATGAACCTGCAGCCTGCAAAAAGGAGACCCCAAATGCAGTAAGTTAGGCAAAATGAGAAGACAGTTAAATACACAGCAGATGAAGGAGCAAGGTAAAAACCCAACAGACCAAATAAATGAAGAAGAAATAGGGAGTCTACCTAAAAAATAATTCAGAGTAATGATAGCAAAGATGATACAAAACCTTGAAAATTGAATGGAGAAAATTCAAGAAATATTTAACAAGGACATATAAGAACTAAAGAACAAAGAAACAATGATGAACAACACACTAAATGAAATAAAAAATTATCTAGAAGGAATAAAGAGCAGAATAACTGAGGCAGAAGAATGGATAACTGACGTGGAAGATATGATAGTGGAAAAAACTACCACAGAGCAGAATAAAGAAAAAAGAATGAAAAGAATTGAGGACAGACTCAGAGACATTTGGGACAACATTAAATGCACCAAAATTCGAATTATAGGGGTCCCAGAAGAAGAAGAGAAAAAGAAAGGGACTGAGAAAATATTTGAAGAGATTATAGTTGAACACTTCTCTAACATGGGAAAGGAAATAGTCAATCAAGTCCTGGAAGTGCAGAGAGTCCCATACAGGATAAATCTAAGGAGAAACACGTCAAGACACATATTAATCAAACTATCAAAAATTAAATACAAAGAAAAAATGTTAAAAGCAGCAAGGGAAAAACAATAAATAACATGCAAGCAAATCCCCATAAGGTTAACAGCTGATTTCTCAGCAGAAACACTGCAAGGCAGAAGGGTGTGGTAGGGCATATTTAAGGTGATGAAAGGGGAAAACCTACAAACAAGATTACTCTATCCAGCAAGGATCTCATTCAGATTCAATGGAGAAATTAAAACCTTTAAAGACAAGCAAAAAGTAAGAAAATTCAGCACCACCAAACCAGCTTTACAACAAATGCTAAAAGAACTTCTCTAGGCAAGAAACACAAGAGAAGGAAAACACCTACAATAACAAACCCAAAACAATTAAGAAAATGGTAATAGGAATATACATATTGATAATTACCTTAAATGTAAATGGATTAAATGCTCCAACCAAAAGACAGAGACTGGCTAAATGGACACAAAAACAAGACTCATGTATATGCTGTCTACAAGAGACCCACTTCAGACCTAGGGACACATACAGACTGAAAGTGAGAGGATGGAAAAAGATATTGCATGCAAATGGAAATCAAAAGAAAGCTGAAGCAGCTATTCTCAAAAGGGAGAATACTCAAATCAATAGAATTAGAAATGAAAAAGGAGAAGGAACAACTGACACTGCAGAAATACAAAGGATCAGGAGAGATTACTAGAAGGAACTATATGCCAATAAAATGGACAAAACAGCAGAAATGGAAAAATTCCTTTAAAAGCACAACCTTCCAAAACTGAACCAGGAGGACATAGAAAATATGAACAGACCAATCACAAGCACTGAAATTAAAACTGTGATTAAAAATCTTCCAAAAACAACAACAAAAAGCCCAGGACCAGATGGCTTCAAAGGTATATTCTATCAAACATTTAGAGAAGAGTTAACTCCTATCCTCTCAAACTCTTCCAAAATATAGCAGAGGGAGGAACACTCCAAAACTGATTCTATAAGGCCACCATCACCCTGATACCAAAACTGGACAAAGGTGTCACAAAACAAGAAAACTACAGACCAATATCACTGATGAGCATTGACGCAAAAATCCTCAACAAAATACTAGCAAAGAGAATCCAACAGAAATTTAAAAGGATCATACACCAAGATCAAGTATGATTTATCCCAGGAATGCAAGTATTCTTCAATATAAGCAAATCAATCAGTGTGATACACCATATTAACAAATTGAAGGAGAATATTCATATGATAATCTTATTAGATGCAGAAAAAAATTTTGGACAAAATTCAACACCCATTTATGATAAAAAACCCTCCTGAAAGTAGGCACAGAGGGGACTTTCCTCAACATAATAAAGGCCATAAATGACAAATCTACAGCCAACATCATTCCCAAAGGTGAAAAAGTGAAACCATTTCCTCTAAGATCAGGAACAAGACAAGGTTGCCCACTCTCACCACTATTATTCAACATAGTTTTGGAAGTTTTAGACACAGAAATCAAAGAAGAAAAAGAAATAAGAGGAATCCAAATCAGAAAAGGAGAAGTAACAATGTCATTGTTTGCAGATGACATGATACTATCCATAGAGAATCCTAAAGATGCTACCAGAAAACTACTAGAGCAATCAATGGATTTTGTACAGTAACAAGATACAAAATTAATGCACAGAAGTCTCTTGCATTCCTATGTACTAATGATGAAAAATCTGAAGGAAAAATTAAGGAAACACTCTCATTTGTCCTTTCAACAATAAGAATAAAATACCTGGGAATAAACCTACTGAAGGAGATAAAAGACCTGTATGCAGAAATCTATAAGACACTGATGAAAGAAATTAAAGATGATACAAACAGATGGAGAGATATACCATGTGCTTGGATTGGAAGAATCAACATTGTGAGAATGACTATACTACCCAAAGCAATCTACATATTCAGTGCAATACCTATCAAACGACCAAGGGCACTTTTTACGGAACTAAAACAAAAAATATCACAATTTGTCTGGAAACACAAAAGACCAGAATAGCCAAAGCAATCTTGAGAAAGAAAAATGGAACTGGAGGAATCAGGCTCCCTGACTTCAGACTATACTACAAAGCTACAATAATGAAGACAGTATGCTACTGGCACAAAAACAGAAATATAGATCAAAGGAACAGGATAGAAATTCCAGAGATAAACCCACTCACATATGGTCACCTTATCTCTGATAAAGGAGGCAATAATATACAATGGAGAAAAGATAGCCTTTCAATAAGTGGTGCTGGGGAAACCGGACAGCTACACATAAAATAATGAAATTAGAACACTCCTTAACACCATACACAAAAAAGACACCCAAAATTGGTTAAAGACCTAAATTTAAGTTCAGAGAGTATAAAACCCTTAGAGGAAAACATAGGGAGAACACTTTATGACATTAAACACAGCAAGATCCTTTTTGACCCACCTCCTAGAGAAATGGAAATAAAAACAAAAATAAACAAATGGAACCTAATGAAACTTGTAAGCTTTTGCCCAGCAAAGGAAACCATAAACAAGATGAAAAGACAACTCTCATTATGGGAGAAAACGTTTGCAAATGAACCAACTGACAAAGAATTAATCTCCAAAATTTACAAGCAGCTCATACAACTCAATATCAAAAAAACAAAACAAACAAACAAAAAAACACTCCAGTAATGGGCAGAAAACATAAATAGACATTTCTCCAAAGAAGATATAAAGATTGCCAACAAACACATGAAAGGATGCTCAGCATCACTAATCATTAGAGAAATGCAAATCAAAACTACAATGTGGTAACACCTCACACCAGTCAGAGTTACCATCATCAAACAATCTAGAAAGAATAAATGCTGGAGAAGGTGTGGAGAAAAGTGTACCCTCTTGCACTGTTGGTGAGAATGTAAATTGATACAGCCACTATGGAGAACAGTATGGAGGTTCCTTAAAAAAACTAAAATATAGAACTACCATATGACCCAGCAATCACACCACTGGGCATATACCCTGAGAAAACCAATTCAAAAAGAGTCATGTACCACAATGTTCATTGCAGGTCTCTTTACAATAGCCAGGACATGGAAGCAATCTAAGTGTCCATCAACAGATGAATGGATAAAGAACATGTGGCACATATATACAATGTAATGTTACTCAGCCATAAAAAGAAATTAATTTGAGTTATTTGTAGTGAGGTGGATGGACCTAGAGTATGTCATACAGAGTGAAGTCAGAAAGAGAAAAACAAATACCATATGCTAACACATATATATGGAATCTAAAAAAAAGTGAAAGTGGTTATGAAGAACCTAGGGACAGGATAGGAATAAAAACACAGACGTAGAAAATGGACTTTAGGACACAGGTAGGGGGAAGCATAAGCTGTGATGAAGAGAGAGTGGCCTGAACATATATACACTACCAAATGTAAAATAGATATCGAGTGCAAAGCAGCTGCATAGTGCAGGGAAATCAGCTTGGTGCTTTGTGTCCACCTAGAGCAGTGTGATTTGGAGTGTGGAAGGAGATGAAAGAGGAAGGAGATATGGGAATATATGTATACATATAGCTGATTCACTTTGCTATACAGCAGAAAGTAACACAGCATTGTAAAGCAGTTATACTCCAAAAAGATGTTAAAAAAATGGCTGGGGAAATCTAATACTTTGTGTCCACTTTGAAACATATCCTTGGAAAGTTATTTGATGTAACATGTCAAAATATTTGAAATGCCTGGGAAATCAATACAAAATATAACACAAATCACCAATAAATAAGTACATAACTAACTAACTAAATAAATAAATATCCTATATTTTGTTCCAGGTACAATACTTTTTAAAATTAAGTATTCACATTAAGTAATTTCTTAAATCTCTTTCTGCTTTAAAGAACTATCATCATGTGTACATAGGGCTGTAACCATTGAAAATTACATCTTCTGTTACTGATATGTACTCTGTCTATCGACCTTGAAATCGTTTTGGACTACCTGCATATCACTGAGAAGGAAAACTTAAAGCCAAATTTCCATTCACTTCAGAAGACACCCTCAGATCCTGCTCAGAGACCTCACAAAGTCAGTCTTAGCTTATTAAAAACATCTGATTTTATATCCTCCTGGGGTGGGAAATAAAGCAGGCAGATTTGGATGCCATCACTTTAGGATAGTCGAATTGTGAAGCTGCTTGAATCACCAATGGAGGGAGGATGAAAAGAAAATAAAAGCCACAAAGACAAGACTTTAGGACACATCTAAGTTTTGGAGTGGGAAAGTGGAGGAACAGACAATAACAGTGGCAGAAGAAAGCATTAGAAATTAAGCAAAGATGATAAAAAAGAACATAATCAAGAATGAGGAATAGTCAATACAGTTATTTACTATAATGAGAATTAATATCACAAATAACATATTTCTAGAGATTGAATACTGCCAAAGAGCACAGTTAAGAGGACTGAGGGTGGTAAAACAGGGAAAATTGAAGGCAATTGTCAGAAAAGGAAAATTCCAGGGATTCTAATGTTGTTATTTCCATTTATACTACAAAATGCTCCTGGGCTAATAATATTTCTAAACTATGTTTCTACTAATTAACATAACATGATTTTTCATGTAAAAATAATGTAATGAGTTTTTTTTTATCTGATTTTAAGAATTAATTGTGCTCTCCCAATTTGCTAAGTAATTGGAAGAATTCATTTTCTGCTCTCCAAAAAAATTTCCAAAAATAATACCTGAACAAAATTAGGTTGGATATGCATTTGAGATCACTGTAAAATACTTTTCTCACTGAAGTTACTTCCTACATGACAGATGTTTTGACAACCACACATTATCTCTCTGTATATTCCTCTCTGTCCTTTCCCTTGCTAACATCTGCTGACAGGCAGAGATCAGTCTTAGCAAACAGCTCTTCTGATGCTGAGCATCTAGCCAGCAAACCTCCTGCAGGCTAGAAGCAAAACAAATTCTCTGTTGCAAAGCTGAATAATTAATTAAACATTGGTAAGTCTGTTCTGCTCTTCTTACTGAAATTGAAAGGATGGTATCTTAACAGGTAATGATATTATGATGTGATAAACCAGAGCCACATATAAGTGAACATTCATGATAAAGTGCAATATGCTCTGGTCTCCTGCTAGCACAGTTAAATTATTGAGGGGGAAAATTGCCCTTTGAATTTTTATCATTGTCATGTAGGATTTATTAAACACTGATAGAATTTTATTGAGCTAGGTCTTCTCCAAGCAAGTTTTACAAGCCCTGACATTTAAGAGCTAGGATTTTAAACCAGCCAGTGTTGATAAAGTTGATTGTAAAATGCTGGTACTTGAAAAAGAGATTTTAAAAAATTGGATGAAGGAAAGGAAGTAACATTGAGGGCAGAACAGAAAAAAAAGAAAAGAGAAAACAACTCTGCAGTTTACCTCTAGGAGAGATAAATTTAGAAGAAGAAATTTGAGTCAAAAAAAAAATCTAATGCTGGAAATGTACTCTTATTTCCTAGGGAATAAAACAATTAAAAAGTAGTTTGTAGGAAAAGATCCTGATTAGGATGAAGTAATGTCTGCAAGTTACAGCCACTATCTATCATAAGGTTATTCTGTGAAGAAGTAAAATTGTATAACTATTTTTCTGTGAAATAAGTTTGAGGAAACTCCTAAGACTTATCTGATATTGTTCTCCTTTGATCATCAATGATCAGTGATAACTATTTTAATTAAGGTTTCAGTACATTTTTCTTTCATAAGCATCTGAGCTCTATGATCTCTCAGCAGATAATCTCCATGAATGGCAGGATGGAGTAGAAAGCAAGTGAAAATATGAAATTAACCCAGGCTGTACAAAAAATCCACTTAAAATTACCTACAACTTAGGAATCATATATTTTTTCATATAATGAGTTGTTTACACAAATTAGGAGAAAAGCAACTAGCCATTAGGAATGAAGACTGGATGAGCCTAAATGGAATATATAGAGTGTTCCGTTATTTTTGCTCTCACTCAGTGAGTCCTGTTCCCCCCTCTACCCCACTGAAACTAAAGTGCATTCAGTGAACCTTGAAAACTTTCTTTAAAAAACTGTATGTACCTTCAAATAATAATTATATTATTGATTTATGTCATTTTTCTTTTCTAATATATGCATTCAATGCTATAAACTTCCCTCTAAGTACTTTCACTGCATATCACAGATTTTGACAAATTGTGTTTTTATATTCACTCAGTTACAATTTTTTTTTTAAAATTTTCTCTTGAAATGTATTCTTTGACTCATGTTATTTAGATGTGTGTTGTTTAGTCTCCACGTGTTTTGAGCTTTTTAAAATTATCTTTCTGTTATTGATTTCTAGTTTAATTCCATTGTGATCTGAGAGCAGACATTGTAAAATTCATATTCCTTTAAATTTGTTAAGATATGCTTTATGGTCCAGAATGTGATTTATCTTGGTGAATGTTCCATGTGGGTTTGAGAAGAAAAAGTATTCTGCTGTAGTTGGTTGAAGTAGTCTGTAGATATCAGTTATATCCCATTGATTGCTAGTATTGCTTAGTTCAACTGTGTCCTTCCTAGTTTTCTGCCTGCTAGGTCTGATCACTTCTGACAGAGGGGTGTTGAAGTCTCCAGCTATGATAGTATATTCGGCCATTTCTCCTTTCAGTTTTGTCAGTTTTTGCCTCACATAGTTTGCTGTTCTCTTCCTAGGCACATACATATTAAGAATGGTTAGATCTTCTTGAAGAATAGACTTTCATAATTTTGTAATGCCCTTCTTTATCGCTGATAAATTTTCTGACTTTAAAGTCAGCTCTGTTTGAATTTGATATGGCACTCTTGCTTTCTTTAGATTAGTGTTAGGGCAGTATATTTTTATCCATCCATTTACTTTTAACTTGTATGTGTCTTTATATGTAAAGTGAATATTTATTGTAGACAACATATTTTAGATCCTGTTTTTGATCTACTTTGACAGTCTCTGTCTTTTAATTGGTGTATTTAGACCATTGACATTCAAAGTGATTATTGATACTTGGATTAATATCTACCATATTCAATATTTTTTTGTGTATTTTTTGCTTTTGTTCTTTGTTCCTACTTTTGTTTTCCACTTTTCCCTGCATTTCATGGTCTTAATTAAGCTTTTGATAAGATTTTATTTTCTCTTTTGTTTGTTTGTTTCTGTTTTTTTTTGTTTTGTTTTTTTTTTTTTTTTTTGTGGTACATGGGCCTCTCACTGTTGTGGCCTCTCCCGTTGCAGAGCACAGGCTCTGGATGCGCAGGCTCAGCAGCCATGTTTCATGGGCCTAGCCGCTCTGTGGCATGTGGGATCTTCCCAGACCGGGGCACGAACCTGCGTCCCCTGCATCGGCAGGCAGACTCTCAACAACTGTGCCACCAGGGAAGCCCTATTTTCTCTTTTTTCTTTTCATACTAGTTATACTTATTTTTCTGCTTTTTCTAGTGATTGTTTAGAGTGTGCAATATACATTTACATTTACAACTAATCCAATTATACTTTAAAATAACATTTTATTACTTCATGAGTAGTATGAATACCTTATAATAACAAAATATTTCTAATTTTATGTATATGTGTGTGTATGTTTAAAGTCATATTGTAATTGGTAGAGAAAAGGAAAAGGGAAACGACTAAGAATGAAGACAGTTTGGGACAGTCCTCAGAGATAAATTGTTTCTGGACCAAATGACTTATTTAAATTTTATTTTATTATTTGCAATGAAATCTATAATTTTATCTTAACATTGGATTATGTCCACTTTTGTTGTGAAAGGGCTATCTTCTTTAGGAATGATCGCCTGCTGAGGATTATAGCCTAGTGTAATATTTCATGCCAAATGTATATATACATAAAGAAATATCCAGCTCAGTGGGAATCCCTAAAAATAGTGCTTTATCTCAGTCACAGTTGCAGTCCTCACTTATTATAATGTATCTCTATTGCATAACCTCACTTCAGCCCTAATAATTCAGAAATACAGAATATTTGTCTTTTGTTTTTCTAGCCCTATAGGGATATTTTATTTATTGATTTGTTTGTTGTTTGTATATTTATTTTTGTTTTATTCTAGTTGTTCTTTCTCAAGCAGAGCATTCTATTTGAGTGGACTCCTCCTTTACTCAAATTCAATCTGATCTACAGTAGTAACAAATTTCATGTTTAACTTCCTAAATTTCAATCTTCTCTGGTATTTAAACAGGTATAGGAATTTTCCCTTTTGTTAAAATGCTTTACTGATTTCAAAGGGAATCTGTTAAAGGAGAAGGTGGGATTTCAAATATATATTCTTCAATAATTATAGAAGGAAAGCATAAGCTTCTAAGGAATGATGTCGTATTTCAATTCTAAAGCTGTAAGTCAGTGAAAAGAATGCTTAATGCAGCTGAGCTTTTCTCCAAAAATATTTTCTACATATAACTTTGAATGATGGATAACTTCATATCTCATGCACTTAATACTTTTTTTTAAAATAAATTTATTTATTTATTTATTTTTGGCTGTGTTGGGCCTTTGTTGCTATGTGGAGGCTTTCTCTAGTTGTGGTGGTGGGGTTACTCTTCATTGTGGTACATTGGCTTCTTATAGAGGTGGCTTCTCTTGTTGTGGAGCACGGGTTCTAGGTGCATGCTCTTCAGTAGTTGTGGCACTAGGGCTCAGTAGTTGTGCCTCGTGAGATCTAGAGTACAGGTTCAGTAGTTGTGGTGCATGGGCTTAGTTGCTTCGTAGCATATGAGATCTTCCCAGACCAGGGATCAAATCTGTGTACCCTGTGTGCCCTGCATTGACAGGTGGATTCTTAACCACTGCATCACCAGGGAAATCCCATACACTTAATCTTTAAAGTGACTTTCTGACACAGACTTTCCAAAACGTTGTAAATATGAGAGCACCTGAGAACAGAGAGAATAATTTGACATATTATCAACTATGTTAACTGTATAGGTACATTTCTACTATTACATAGTTAGCTTTTATTCAAAGTATTCTTTACACAAATTGAAAACAATTTTTGAGCTTTCCCTCACTCTGAAACATAAAAATATAAAGATTTCTGTCAATATTCCCAAAAATTTAATAATTTGTAGGAAAAACAGAAAATCAATAGAGAAAAATCAATGAAATCACATGGTCACATAAATACATCTAGAAAGGGCACTTGAGAAAATCCAACCCCCTTTTATGATAAAAACTCTATTAAATTAGAAATAGAGGGAAACTTCAACTTGATAAAGAACATCTACAAAAAACCTACAACTAACATCACACTTAATGGTAAGAAACTGAAATCATTCCCACTAAGATCAGGTGCAAGGTAAGAATGTCCCCTTTCACTACTACTTTTCAAAATCATACTAGAAGTCCTTGCTATTGTCAAAAGTCAAGGAAAGGAAACAAAAGATGTATAGAAATGAAGACAAAAACCTGTCTTTCTTTGAAGATGACATGATAGTCTATGTAGAAAATCTGAAAGAATAGACAAATATATTTTTGGAACTAGTAAACAATTATAACAAAGATGAAAGATTCCAGGTTAATACATAAATGTCAACTGCTTTCTTATATACCAACAATGATGAAGTAGAATTTGAAATTAAAAATGCAATACCATTTACATTAGCACTCACAAAACCCAAGATACTTATTATAAATCTAACAAACTATGTACGATATCTATACGTGGAAAAGTACAAAACTTTAATAAATGAAATCAAAGCAGAACTAAATAAATGGAGACACACTGCATTACTCATGGATAGGAAAACTCAATATGGTCAAGCTATCAGTTCTTCCCAACTCAAGCTATATATACAATGCAATTCCAATAAAAATCCCAGCAAGTTATTTATGGATATCAACATGTTGATTTTAGAGTTCACATGGAGAGACAAAAGACTCAAAATAATCAACACAATATTGAAGGAGAATAACAAATTTGGAGAACTAATGTTACCTGACTTCAAGAAGTATTGTAAAGCTACAGCCGCCAAGACAGGATGGTAATGGCAAAAGAATAAACAAATAGATCAAGGGAGCAGAATAAAAAGCCAAATAGCTTTAATCTACGAATTTTCCATTTGGTGCATGTTCATTTTCTTAAATTCCCTACAACTTCTAGTATAATACTGAATATATTTTTCCCCAGCTATCAGAGGAATAAACAGTGTTTATAAAATTATGAGTTTTCACTGATAAAGGATATTTTATTTCTTTAGAGTTTCAATAATTCCCATAATTTCTACATTATATGACTAAAAGTTATGAATGAAAACTACAAATGCTAGAATGTTTTCTAAAGATTATAGTCTCAGAATCTGGCTACTTTTCTGGCCCTTACTGACCACTCATACTATCCTAACATCTAGAGATATTCCAGTAAATCTGGAAAGTGGCAATAACTAGTTTACTCCATTCGGGTATGCTCAAAGAAGGGGTTATCTATTGATGGTAGCAACAGCTACTCTTCACAGAAAGAGAAAAAAGGACCACCAAAAACAAAAACGTACTTCTAAAATGAACACACACTTCTAGGAAATGTCGTTAATTAAGCGTATACTTGGGAGAATTTTTTTTTTTTTTTTAGTTTCCTTGTCATTTTCTTTTGATATTTACATTGTTTACTTCTGAGAAATTACATGAGTAAACTGGATTTTTACATTTTCAATTAAAGTCAAATTACCTTTTTTGAGTAATATCAAATATACATAAATATGATGATTTTTTAGGTATTTTATTTTTGCAAATGTAGACATTTACACTTATTTCTGTAGGAAGATTTTCCCTTATTCAGCTCAACTATCTCCTTTCTAAGGACAGAATACCTCTTGCTAGTTGTCCCACTTCTCTGAACTCATAATACCGTGGTCACTTTTCACTCATTTTATCTACTACATACTTAATAATAAATTATCTTATTTATGTCTGAGTGCCAGACTATGGGATATTTGTATCTTATTAATTTTTGAAAGTTCGTCATCTATCTATAGATCTAGTGAGTGTTAAATATATGTTGATTTAATGAATAGATGTTATCTTTTGAATGATAACATCTTTGGAATGAAGATAAAGGGAAGTATTTAGTTAAAAATGACTTGTTTGTTCAATAATCTTAATTCTAGCTATAGTACTTATAAATCGTTTATAGTACTTATAAATTGTTAAAACTTGGGGAAATATTTGTTGTTTTAAATTTATGTTTTCTTTTTTGTAGACTGTGATAATTAAACTCTCTGTAGCATA
Organism: Hyperoodon ampullatus; assembly: GCF_949752795.1. NCBI lineage: Eukaryota > Metazoa > Chordata > Mammalia > Artiodactyla > Ziphiidae > Hyperoodon > Hyperoodon ampullatus. Next base: position 125,377,644 of record NC_136918.1, read on the forward strand.
CACTGTTGGATGTTTACTCTCTTCCATGATTCCAAATACTCAGGGAAGTAAAATCTTTATTCAGCCTCAGAAGGGGTTAATCTTATTTGGGCTATTCCAATGATATGAATTACATTTCCTTTGCCAGAGGCTGACTTAGAAAGAAATATTTTCCTCCCTTCTGTCAATTAAGATTCCAGTGGAAATCTGCTTGTGAATAAGGAACACTGATTTCTAGGAAAAACTTTAAAACCTCTGTATGTTTAGTGTAAGAATGGGTTGTCCAGAACTACTATAGTTAGGCTTTGATGAGGCAGTGAGGTAGCTGAAGAAACTAGAGTAAAAGATGAAAGCAACCTAAAAATTTTTATAGCATTTGAGTCTCTAAACACATCACAGTACATAGGGACTACTTATTATGACATGTAATACATTTCTTATGTTTTAAGCTCTTCAAGTTGTGTTCTTGTTACAGCCAAAAGATCCTTAGCAAACATAATTGCCTAGCAATGTTTAATAAAAAGCAAATGTTGCTTAGCAGGTGTCTTGCATCTAGTAAGTAATCAAAAATCTATTGATATGTATTTCAGAATTAGAAGGTGACTAAAAGGATGCAAATAGTCCTTGTTAACAAGGAATTCAATGTGAAAATCTTTTCTGGTGATATAATATGCATGCTGTTCAACATATTTTTAAATGTGTGTGCAAAGCAGAAACTTGTAGTGGATTCCTAAAATCTCTGTATCTGGCCATTTGGAAATGTCAGAAGAAACACATGAAGTCAGCATTATTATATAAAGAGGAAAAGGTTATTAATAATTATTTCACACTCTGAAAACAAGATCATTACTGAAAATTTTCAAAAATACTTTAATATCCTTAACGCAAACTGATAGAAGCTTGAGTAACTAAGAGGAGTTCCACTTAATGTGTTAGAGTTGAATGAATAAACAAACCATTAAATATGACTTCATTTGAATAGCAAGCTGAAAGACTGTTCTTACACTTAGAATGAAGTCTAAAGGTATATCATATTATCTCATGCTTTGAGTGTTATTGATTTTTTGTTTTTCGACCTCTATACTCACATAATGAGACTCAGCACATACATTTATAAATAAATGTGTGTTTTAATAACCAAGAATAAATAAATAATGAGAAAAATCAAAGGGGATACACTAATAATATGATAAATACAAGCAAACAATGACAAAAGTCATCATGATTGAAATACTTTATGCAGAATGGTCCTTGTTGACCAGCCTGTAGTTTCAAATGATTATCTATTTAAAACAGAGAAATCAACATGCTATATTCTGTACATCTTTATTTCATAGAGGCATTGCTAAGTCTGTGTACATCATAAAGATACACCTGCTCATATTTTACAAAACTATGAATTCTCTATTTCATTTATTTATTTTGCAAAGTGGTACTATTTGTAACCTACTGGATTAAGCAATTTATAGGAGACGAATAAACATTTAAAATAGGTATCATATTGCCAGAAATGATCCTCTGATGTGTATGACAAGTCCATTTTTGTTCAGTTTCAAAAGTATATAAGGTATTAAACACTGAATATTTGTGGCAAATATTGAGCTATTTAATATACTCTGCTTCTGATTAACTATATGTGGATTAAAAATTTATGTCTTTAATCATCTGAATTTTCAATTGATGGGAAAGACAAATTACTAAATAATAACTGAAATCAGTGTGGTTGGAAATGAAAGCAAAGCTCTGTATCTTTTGCTATTTAAGTCACTAAATTCTCTAGTTTTTTCCTACAGTGGCTCTTGATGTATTGTGTTTCTTGGACACTTACTCATAGCAAAAACCTATGAGAAATATTAAATATTGATGTTCACAATAGGATAGTTGCAATATTTCATAGAGTTTTACCAAATAAGCAATATTTCTACATGCTAGGACATTTTTTGTTGATGAAAGATTCTTTTTCTTCCCACTCCAGAGGAAATCAGAAAAGTCATTTAAAACTATATTTAGCTGTTATGGAACTATTTACTTCTTTTTTTTCAGAAGCAAATAAACATGAACTGAAATAGAATTGTTGATCACGATGGCTTTTACTGTGACAAATCTCATGATCTCTATGTTTGAAAACAAGTCATGTTGCATTTTAGAAGTATGGCTGTATTCTCTTTGAAATGTTTGGAATATTTTATGATTAAAAAACGTTGACTTCTTTTTAGTAATTCCTCTTCCACTGTAATGCAAAATTTTGAAACGAATATACAGAAACACTCAGATCTTACCAAAGTATTGACATTGACAGTAAATAAAAAGATAAAATATTACATGACTCCTTAACTCATAAATATAATTTCTCATTACCTCTGATCTGGCCAGGAAAATATGTACCAATTCTATATGTATCTTTAATATATATGAGCAGCTGGCTCATCACAGCCATCCCGGTGAATTGCTGTGGCCGTGGCTCTACTGTGGAAAACCCAGGGGAGCCAGATGTCACAAGAATGCAGTCGCATGTTGGGCACCAAAAAACTGTTATCGAAAGTGGGGGTCAGGCTGCTCACCACTCAAAAGCCAGTAAAGAGGCAAGGCTGGTGGGAAGGAGAGTTGTTTATTTCCAAAGCCATCAACGGGAAGGGGTGAGGGTGCTGAACTCCTGTCCAAAGGCAGACTGCCTCCTACCCCTTCTTCCAATCCGTAGGCAGAGCTTTTATAGGCAGAGGGAGAGTGCAACATTAAGAAACAACACAGGCAGCTCTGACAGTCATCTTGAAATTGGTCATGCGGTGGTCTGATCAGCACCATCTTGATTGTTTTAAGTACAGTTAATCTTCAGTTCAGGAGTTGGTTTGTTCTCATTTCTTTGAGGCAAATGCTCAGAATTGTGGCAGCTATGTCATATCTACAATCTGGTCATCAGGGAGCTAACTTCCACCTGCTGGGGGTTTCAGTATCTCAAGACAGCTCAAAGGATAGGCCTCAGAATACTATCTATAGCCCTTGAAATAAACAAATGTCCTTGACTTTGTTTAATGACTAAAGTATTGCTATTTGTCTTGTTTGACTGTTTTCCTTTGTTTCTACATTTTCTCACTTCTTTGATTAAACTTATTCTTTGGTTAAAGTTTTTCTACAGACAAAAGGCTGGTTGAATACATGGGGGAGAAGAACCATAGGATTCTGCTCCCTTTCAAAATGACTACATGACATCCCACTGTGTGGTTAAAGCATATTTTATTTACTCATCCCCCTAGTGATTAGTATACAATGTGTTGACCACTTTTATGACATTGCAAACTTTTCTGCAGAAAATACCTTTGGGCACACACTTTATGTATTGAATTTTTATTTTTTAATAATAATTCTTAAAAGTGTGAATGATAGGGCTTCCCTGGTGGCGCAGTGGTTGAGAGTCCGCCTGCTGATGCAGGGGATGCAGGGGACGCAGGTTCGTGCCCCGGTCCGGGAAGATCCCACATGCCGTGGAGTGGCTGGGCCTGTGAGCCACGGCCGCTGAGCCTGCGCTTCCGGAGCACAGGCTCCGCAACGGGAGAGGCCACAACAGTGAGAGGCCCGTGTACCGCATTAAAAAAAAAAAAAAAAAAAAAAAAAAGTGTGAATGATAGATCAAAGGCTTTGTGTATTTTGAGTTTTAGAAGAAATTGCTAAATTGATTTTCAAAAGGCAATAAACTTGGCATTTCCACCAAATGCCAGGTAGTAAACCTTTGTCAAAGATTCTACAGTAATTGGACATTCAGCCCTTCATTTCTTAAAACATCACTTTTATGGGTGTATTACTTCATTATCAATTGGATTCTCTTTCTCAATATTACCTAAAAGACTACAACCTAATCAGGACAACTGAGAATTTTGAGAGAATATCAAATGGCCCAACATAGTTGAACTTGGCATTCAAGTGGGAGAGGAGAAAAATGAAACAGCATGAGAAATATTTGAAGAGATAATGGCTGAGAATTTTCCAAAAGGAATGAAAGACTTCCAACCAAATAGGCAATAATCTCAGAAAATCCAAAACAGGAGGAAAAGGAATTTAAAAAACACTAAAACATAATAATAATTGCTCTCATTCACTGTTAAAAAAAGAAAATGTTGAAAGTATCCAGAGAAAATTGCAACATGTTTTGCAAATAAAGATAATAATTACTTTATATTTCCTCATCACATAAAAACATACATATATATATATATATATATATATATATATACACATATTATATATCTACATTTGGTAGAAAGTATGTGTTCACATTGATAACACTCAATTTTTTTTTATCTCAGTTGGGTTCTCTTTTCCTTTCCCCATTCTGTATTTTATGCTTTTTCTTCCATAGTGAGACCATGGTGCCCAATAACATAAATGTATTCACTTATTTCTTTAACAACTCTAATATACATATAAATCAATTCCAGAATTGTTTTACTCATGCCATTACAATAATAAAATATATATTTAAAAAAAGAAAGAAAACAAAACAAAACAGCTTTTACCATTATTTTCACCCACCTCCTAAAGACCTGTTCAAGACCAAATGTATTGTTGAAATAACTTTCTAGACTCAAGGTGGAGCCACTCTTGCCTGAGGTGACATATCAGCAAACTAAGACTTAGATAACTTTTGTGTCCCTGTGGATGCTCCACTTGGCCAGAAACACAGTCAGTCAATCTCCAAACACCAAGCCAATTCTGGGCTTTCTCATCCCTAAACAAGATTAATTGTGTGGCCCCAGTCACTCAGATACTTTCAGTTTTTCTATTCCTTGTTCTTTATTCTTCACTCTGTAAAATCCTTCTGCCTTCCACCCCATTTTGCAGTTCTCCAAAAGAAGACTGTATACTTCATGAAGTGTTAAATAAAGTCTGTTTGTATCACCTAAACTGTCTTCTTTAATCATTTTTTAACAGTATATGGTCAAATCCTTTCCTCCAGATTTTAGTGTGGTTATAATATTCATTTGAAGTAAAATTATGTGTTTTTTATTTGGCTTTTGACTTTTTTATTGTTTTTTCTTCCGACTTTTATTCATTTAATTTTATATTTCTGATTATATGTAACATTATCACATTTTCAGTAGTTAAAAAAGGTTTGCTCAGAAAAGTGAAAATCTTCCTGTATTCTTTCCATTCCATTTTGTTACCCTGTTGGTAAACAACCTTACTCTTTCCTGATTACATTTTCTGGTGCTTCTTTTGGTAACATACGTGTGTTATGTGTACTATTTTTTTTTACAGGCAATATCTCTTGCAACTTAAATGACTAAACAAAATTAAACTATATAAAGTGATGCCAGAAATAATAATACATCATTTCCTAATTGGATTTATTTCAGTAACATGAAATTACTGCAGTGGTATTTATTTGTTGTTTTTTAAATTGCACATAAGCATTATGTATACTTTTTTTTTTTGTATACTTTATAGTAAAACGTGTTCCACATATTGGGCCAAATAAAAGGATATATGCATTTAATGCCACTTAAAGCTATCCTTTCCTTGTATTGCATGACTCATTAATAAACATGTAATTCCAGGCATTTTGTAACTCACTACAGCATACCATTCAAAGAAAAAGAGTTTGTTTCTGAGCTCATTACATATAATCAGATATCTTCACTGATTCTTACTGTTCACCTGAATACTTAGTTTCGATATTAGATTTGAACTAATTGTTATTTATTATTTATTTATTTAGTTAGTTAGTTAACTTTAACAAGTATTTGAAGTGCCATGAAGAAGGACTTTAGTTACCTCCATATGAAACAATGACACCTTTCAAGAAAGGATGATATTATTTTCATAAATAAAATAGCTTCATGTCTTCTATCATCTGAAAATATTAAGTATAATTATGAAACTATAAGTTACTTCTAAATGCTGGTATATAGAGTTCAAATTAAGTAACAAATTAAGGAGTTCCTAAATTGTTCCAGTTCTCACATGTTCACTTAAAGAAATTATGTTACAAGCACCCTGTAATATGAAAAAAAAATCCTTAATTATATTTCACTATTTACTAGATTTTACTCTGAAAATCCATCTGATTAGCTTAGTAATTAGTCTTTGACCATTGTGTCAAACGAGTTCTCTAAGTTGCATATTTAAAAACCTTACTTGATGTTAACACATTAAGTAAAAATAATGTCCAGTGTAAACAAGTACTTGAATCAAGCAGCATAATTTTATTGCTTTTATCAATACTATATTTACATCCATTAAAGTTCACAACTTCAAAATGTATGTGGACTTGTTTTTACTCTTTCCCGTACAAGCATAAGGTCACACTGCCCTCTTTTGGTCAAATACAGTTTATTTTTCTGGTGGGGGGAATCGACTTCTACAGAGTAAAATCAGAAAACAGAAAGAATTAAATATAAGTTGGATGATAAACAAAACTCCTTGCAAAGAGTAAACACGTTTGTGGAATTTGAATTTTTCCCTCAATGTCAATCCTTTTTGATTGTTTGCTTGTTTGATTAATCTTAGTTTTCACTATGGATTTTTCTGACTTCCTTGAACAGGAAATTTACTCATTTAGAATAATTGTGTCTATACATAAGTAAACCAATGTTTAAATATATCTAATAGTTATGCTTATTTTAAAAATGGTTTTCTGTGCAAAAAATCCATATCTTTTTATGAAGCCTTTTTATCTCTACATTTTTAAAATTGCTTCATCATTCTAACTCATGGAAGATTTGTCTTTAAAAATATTCCACCGTAACTTTCAGAGCAAGGTTAATAATAAACCTGGTGGTATGAAGCACAATGTGTTTACAAGTCCATGAGATGATCTCTGTGGGAGCCATTTACAATTCCTTTCTTAAACATGACAAACATTCTAACTATTGTCATTATTTTGTAAGTATTAGGTTTTCAAACTTACTAAATCAAAGCCAAATAAACATGGAATTTTCTTTATACTTATTTCCAGATCCATTATTTTCATAGAAAAAATAAATTCAGCATTCAGACTGATAATGCTCAAAATATTTGTGTCTCCCCGAAATTCATATGCTGAAATCCAAATTCCAAAGACTTATTAGGAGGTGGGGTCTTTGGGAGGTGCTTAGGTCATAGAGGTGGAGCCCTCAGGAATGGGATTAGTGCCTTATGAAAGAAACCCCACAGGGAGCACTCAACCCCTTCTACTAAGTGAGGACACAGTAAGAAGGTACTGTCTGAAATCAGAAAGTGACCCTTTTCCAAACATTGGATCTGCTGGCGACATAATCCTGAACTGCCCAGGTTTCAGAACTATGAGAAAGAAATTTCTGTTGTTTATACCCTACTCAGTCTGTGATATTTTGTTACCACAGACCAAACGGACTAACAGAGAGCCTAAAGTCTAAATAAAATTTAGTCACTAATACTTTGTATGTAAGCAGATGAATGGAAAATGGCATAGCATACTAATTCGTTGGTTTGTAATTGCCATCTTAAATAGATGTAGTACTTATTGGACTTCATTTTAAAGATGAATTTTTCATGGTCATTTTCCTTCTATCCAGGAGAATTGTACTGTTCTGGAAAAAGAAGAAAGAGAAGATTTCATCTGCCCCATTCTGTTTTGTTATTTTCTGTGCCAAAGAACCAGTGATGAGTTGATACAATCCTAATCGTGGCCCAAAGAAATTATTCAAAAAATAACCAAATAGATTAATTTGGAATTATAATGCAAAGTGTAATGCATAATACTGTGTAGAACATGTAAGTGTCTATTGCTTTCAATATATGTGAAATAGAGGATGGTAAGGAGAGTCAAAATGGATTGGAGTTATACAAAATTCTGAATGAATATCTGAGTCTGTTTTTTTCTGATTGTTTTTGCTCTTGGAAATATTTTTTCTTGCCCTTTTGTGTGATGTAATCTGTTTCTGTTGAATGTCAGACATGCTGTGTAAAACAGTAAAACACTATCAGTGCAGACGGATAGTGGATGTAAATGCTAAAATTTTACTGTGGGAGTTTGGGTTAAACTATTTGAAGTTGCACTGGGTTTAAAGTTTGTTGTTACTATGGTTCCCCTCACTGCACCAGACTTAAAATTATTCTATTTCATGGTTTCTCAACTTTGGCACCATTTACATTTTTGATTAGATATATTGTTTTATGGGGAGATTTCCTGAACATTTTAGGATGTTTAACAGCAGTGTTGGCTTCTAGATGTTAGATGAAAGTCATTAAAAAATTGTCTGCAGATATTGCTAAACATGCCCTGGGGTAGGGTAAAATGACCTTCAGTTGAGAAATATTTATCTTGCTGTAATCTTGTGTTTAGGTGGAAGCAGTTTTTTCCAGGTATTTTTCAATATGTGCACCAACCTAAGCTTTAGATTGTTTCTCTTATGCTGTGTCTGAGAGTGGATCTCTTTCTCATACATATCCATTTCCCAGAAATATTTTGCTATTAAAAATTGTTATTTGAGGGCTTCCCTGGTGGCGCAGTGGTTGAGAGTCCGCCTGCCGATGCAGGGGACATGGGTTCGTGCCCCGGTCCGGGAAGATCCCACATGCCACGGAGCAGCTAGGCCCGTGAGCCATGGCCACTGAGCCTGCGTGTCTGGAGCCTGTGCTCCGCAACGGGAGAGGCCACAACAGTGAGAGGCCCGCGTACCGCAAAAAATAATAATAATAATTGTTATTTGAAACCAGTTACTCTGCCAGTAAGGGGAGTAGCATAGAAGTGACTTTGTTTTTGTTGTTGTTGCTGTGATTAAACCTCCATGTTGGGCAGACGCCATGCTCTTGGGTCTTGTAGTTGTGGCTTTCTCAGTGTTTCTGCACCTCCACAGACTATAGTGCTGAGCTCAGCATATAGTCCTGCCCTTGCTCTGGGGTATGGTGTGTTTGTGTGTGTATGTGTGTGTGTATGGTGTGTGTGTGTATGATTTTCCCTGATTCCCATTCCTCAATTTAAATGGCTTTTCACAGCATCATAATTTCAACAGTATTTGCTGTTCTTTCTCTACAGATTAAGCCTTCTATTCCACAGAGTAGTGACAGAAAGAATCTAATTGTAGCTACCATGCCTCTCACACAGTTGCTGCTCCTCCCCTCCCCTATGTTTGAACCACAAGTGATGATTTCTTAGGGCACTTGTCAATCTTTTTTGTTAGGACATGGTGGAATTCATTAAGAAAAAAATGCTATAAGTTATATAGACTCCTCCAATATCAGTATTCCATAGGGCTTACATGTTTTTCTGTCAGTATACATTTATTTCCTATTAATTCATCCTCCCCACAAAACCCCTCACTAAATTATATTAACTATGTACTGTTGTGTGTACCCCACATAAGCCAACAGCATCTTTATAAGTACTTGTCTTCCCCTATATATTGAGTCTCTTTTTTCCCCTGTAACTTCCTTTTGTCAAGAAATGTCTTGGTCAAGAAAATGGTCAAGAAAAGTCATGAATTTGCAGTCTGTCCAGACTCTCTCTTTGTGTGGATAGGAGCAACATTCTTTCCAGCTCTTTACACTCTGAGAAGAATTTGAAGTCTGTCTGATGACTAATAAAGAATGATGATTTGCAATTTGATGAAAGTCAACTGAATAATGAATGCTTGTAACAGGAACATATTGAGATCAAGGTTCCTGCATTTCTTAACTGTGTGATGTTGGGTAATTGACTTTATACATCTGTAACTAAATTTATTCATCTGTAAAATGAGAAAATATATTGTATGTACTTGTAAAGAATTTAAGAAGTTTAGAGAAGTTCCTAATCCATAGTAGGTTCCTTATGAATACTCATAGTCAATATTATAAAAGATGGGCATCTAACATTGAATATCTTACCCTACATAAGTTTTTCTAGTTACACACATTATTATCAATATTTTAAGAAATTAATTTATGTACATAAATAACATTGTCAAATAATGGATCCTTTAATTCATATTTTTGTTTTTATTTAAGCAACAAATAATTATAAAAAGCAGAAAAGAGAAAATATTCAAAATTTAATTTAAAAGTGAGTGTTTATGTACTTTACTAGTTATATATATGAAAGTTCTTGTAAAACCAAAATATATTTTTTATCTAGAACTTGAAACAGGTAGCAATGTTAATAAAACTATGGAAATCTTGTTCAAAAATAAAATTCTTCGTTTTTAAATTTAGTTTGAATTTAAAAATGCCAAATATATATCCTCCTTTCTCTTCTTAACTAGTCTAGAAAGGAAAATACATTCTAATAAAGTATATCTTACTTTTGATGTGTGTCTTTTTACACAAATTCTTTGCAAACTCTAAGAAGTTACTTTAAATCTTTGAAGCTACCTATATCAAAATATTTTTGGAAAACTGTTTTTGTTTTCACACAGAAAATATTGGCCACCACTACACTAAGTATTTTTTCATGTCCAAAAATTATCTCTTAAAGCAAAACAAAAATAATTTTCGTCTATATTTAGAACTTTTTATGCTATTAAATATTTTTATAAGTAATTTGACTTTATCATGTCCATATAAAACAGTCTGTGGACTCCCTCTTGCAAGAACACCAGAATCACAACTTGCTGCTGGACAATCATTGACAGGAAGACACTGGAACTCAGTAAAAAAGGTACTCCACAAGCAAAGACAAAGGAGAAGTCACAATGAGATGGTAAGAGGGGCACAATGACAGTAAAATCAAATCCTATAACTGCTGGGTGGATGACTCACAGACTGGAGAACACTTATACCACAGAAGTCCAACCACTGGAATGAAGGTTCTGAGTCCCACATCAAGTTCCCAACCTGAGGGTCTGGCAATGGGGGGAGGAATTCCTAGAGAATCTGACTTTGAAGGTTAGTGAGATTTGACTGCAGGACTTCAACAGGACTGGGGGAAATTGATACTTCACTCTTGGAGGCCACAAACAAAGTGGTATGCTCATCGGGACCCAGGGGAAGGAGCAGTGACCCAAGGGGAGACTGAACCAGACCTAAGTGCTTGTGTTGGAGGGTCTCCTGCAGAGGTGAGGGGAGGCTGTGACTCACCGTGGGGACAAGGACACTGGCAGCAGAAGTTCTGGGAAGTATTTCTCAGCATGACCCCTCCCAGAGTCCACCATTAGCCCCACCAAAGAGCCCAGATAGGCTCCAGTGTTGGGTCGCCTCAGTCCAAACTACAAACAGGAGGGAACCCAGCTCCACCCATCAGCAGTCAAGCAGAATAAAGTTTTACTGAGCTCTGCCCACCAGAACAACAGTCAGCTCTGCCCACCACCAGTCCCTCCCATCAGGGAACTTGCACAAGCCTTTTTGATAGCCTCATCCACCAGAGGGCAGACAGAAGAAGCAAGAAGAACTAGAATCCTGCAGCCTGTGGGAAAAAAAAAAAACTACATTCACAGAAAGATAGACAAGATGAAAAGGCAGAGAGCTATGTACCAGATGAAGGAACAAGGTAAAACCCCAGAAAAACAACTAAATGAAGTGGAGATATGCAAACTTCCACAAAAATAATTCACAATAATGATAGTGAAGATGATCCAGGACCTCAGAAAACAAATGGAGACACAGATCGAGAGGATGAAAGAAATGTGTAACAAAGACCTAGAATAATTAAAGAACAAACAAACAGAGATGAACAATACAATAACTGAAATGAAAACAACACTAGAAAGAATCAATAGCAGAATAACAGGCAGAAGAACGGAAAAGTGACCTGGAAGACAGAATGGTGGAATTCACTGCTGCATAATAAAATAAAGAAAAAAAGAATTAAAAGAAATGAAGACAGCCTAAGAGACCTCTGGGATAACATTAAATGAAACAACATTCACCTTATAGGGGTACCAGCAGGAGAAGAGAGAGAGAAAGGACCCAAGAAAATATTTGAAGAGATTATAGTTGAAAACATCCATAATGTGAGAAAGGAAATAGGCACACAAGTCCAGGAAGTGCAGAGAGTTCCATACAGGATAAACCCAAGGAAAAAGGCGCTGAGGCACATAGTAATCAAATTGGCAAAAATTAAAGACAAAGAAAAAATATTGAAAGCAGCAAGGCAAAAATGACAAATAATATACAAGGGAACTCCCATAAAGTTCACAGCTGATTTCTCAGCAGAAACTCTACAAACCAGAAGGGCGTGGCATGATATACTTAAAGTGATAAAAGAGAAGAACCTATAACCAAGATTACTCTACCCAGCATGGATCTAACCTACAACCAAGATTACTCTACCAGAATGAAATCTTTTGAATGAAATCAAAAGCTTTACAGACAAGTGGAAGTTAAGGGAATCAGCAGCACCAAACCAGCTCTACAAGAAATGCTAAAGTAACTTCTCTAAGTGAGAAACACAAGAGAAATAAAGGACCTACAAAAACAAACACAAAACAATTAAGAAAATGGTCATAGGAACATACATATCAATAATTACCTTAAATGTGAATGGCTTAAATGTTCCAACTAAAACACTCATCCTTGCAGAATGGATACAAAAAGAAGACACGTATATATGCTGTCTACAAGAGACCCCTTCAGACCTAGGGCCACATACAGACTGAAAGTGAGGGGATGGAAAAATATATTCCATGCAAACGGAAATCAAAATAAAGCTGGAGTAGCAATACTCATATCAGAAAAAAATAGACTTTAAAATAAAGACTGTTTTAAGAGATAAGGAAGGACACTACATAATGATCTAGGGATCAATCGAAGAAGAAGATATAACAGCTATAAATATATGCACCCAACATAGGAACACCGCAATATGTAAGGCAACTGCCAACAGGTATAAAAGAGGAAATCGACAGTAACACAATAATAGTGGGGGACTTTAACACCTCACTTACACTAATTGACAGATCATCAAAAATGAAAGTAAACAAGAAAACAGAAGCTTTAAATGGAACAATAGACCAGATAGATTTAACTGATATTCATAGGACATTCCATCCAAAAACAGCAGATTACACTTTCTTCTCAAGTACGCACAGAACATTCTCCAGGATAGATCACATCTTGGGTCACAAATCAACCCTCAGTAAGTTTAAAAAATGGAAATCATATCAAGTATCTTTTCTGACCACAATGCTATGAGATTAGAAGTGAATCACAGGAAAAACAAAACAAAACAAAACAAAAAAAACACATGGAGGCTAAACAATACATTACTAAATAACCAAGAGATCACTGAAGAAACAAAGAGGAAATCAAAAATACCTAGAGATGAATGACAATGAAAATACAACAATCCAAATGTATGGGATGCAACAAAAGCAGTTCTAAGAGGGAAGTTAAGAGCTATACAAGCCTACCTCAAGTAACAAGAAAAATCTCAAATAAACAATCTAACCATACACCTAAAGCAACTAGAGAAAGAAGAACAAACAAAACCCAAAGTCAGTAGAAGGAAATAAATCATAAAGATCAGAGCAGAAATAAATTAAATAGAAACAAAGAAAACAATAGCAAAGAACAATAAAACCAAAAGTTGGTTCTTTGAGAAGATAAACAAAATGGATAAACTATTAACCAGACTCATCAAGAAAAAGAGGGAGAGGACTCAAAGCAATAAAATTAGAAATGAAAAAGGAGAAGTTACAGCAGACGCCACAGAAATACAAAGCATCCTAAGAGACCACTACAAGCAACTCTATGCCATTAAGATGGACAAGCTGCAAGAAATGGACAAATTCTGAGAAAGGTATAACCATCCAAGACAGAACAAGGAAGAAATAGAAAATATGAACAGACCAATCACAAGTAGTGAAATTGTAAGTGTGATTAAAAATCTTCCAAGAAAGAAAAGTCCAGGACCAGATGGCTTCACTGGTGAATTCTATCAAATATTTAGAGAAGAGCTACACCCATCCTTCTCAAACTCTTCCAAAAAAATTTCAGAGGAAGGAACACTCTCAAACTCATTTTATGTGACCACCATCACCCTGATACCAGAACCAGACAAAGACACCACAATAAAAGAAAATTACAGACCAGTATCACAGATGAATATACATGCAAAATTCCTCAACAATATACTGGCAAACAGAATCCAACAACACATTGAAAGGATCATACAACATGATCACATGGGATTTATTCCAGTGATGCAAGGGTTCTTCAATATACATAAATCAATCAATGTGATATACCATATTAACAAATTGAAGAATAAAAACCATATGATCATCTCAATAGATGAAGAAAAAGTTTTTGACAACATTCAACACCCAGTTATGATAAAAACTCTCCAGAAAGTGGACATAGAGGAAACCTACTGCAACATGATAAAAGCCATATATGACAAACCACAGCAAACATCATTCTCAATGGTGAAAAACTGAAAGTATTTCCTCTAAGAACAGGAACAAGAAAAGGATATCCACTCTCACTACTATTTTTCAGCATAGTTTTGGAAGTCGTATCCATGGCAATCAGAGAAGAAAAAGAAATAAAAGGAATACTAATTGGAAAAGAAGAAGTAAAACTGTCACTGTTTGCAGATGACATGATACTATACATAGAGAATCCTAAAGATGCCACCAGAAAACTACTAGAGCTAATCAATGAATTAGGTAAACTTGCAGGATACAAAATTAATGCACAGAAATCTCTTGCATTCCTATACACTAATGATGAAAAATCTGTAAGAGAAATTAAGGAAACACTCACATTTACCACTGAAACAAAAAGAATAAAATACCTAGGAACAAACCTACCTAGGGAGACAAAAGACGTGTATGCAGAAAACTATAAGACACTGGTGAAAGAAATTAAAGATGATACCAACAGATGGAGAGATATACCATGTTCTTGGATTGGAAGAATCCACATTTTGAAAATGACTATACTACCCAAAGCAATCTACAGATTCAATGCAATCCCTATCAAATTACCAATTACATTTTTTACAGAACTAGAACAAAAAAATCTTAAAATCTGTATGGAGACAGAAAAGATCCTGAATAGCCAAAGCAGTCTTGAGGGAAAAAAACGGAGCTGGAGGAATCAGACTCCCTGACTTCAGATTATACTACAAAGCTACAGTAATCAAGACAATATGGTACTGGCATAAAAACAGAAACATAGATTAATGGAATAAGATAGAAAGCCCAGAGATAAACCCACACACCTATGGTCAATTAATCTAAGACAAAGGAGTCAAGGATATACAATGGAGAAAAGACAGTCTCTTCAATAAGTGGTGCTGGGAAAACTGGACAGCTACATGTAAAAGAATTAAATTAGAACACTCCTTAACACCATACACAAAAATACACTCAAAATGGATTAGAGACCTAAATGTAAGATTGGACACTATAAAATTCTTTGAGGAAAACATAGGAAGAACACTCTTTGACATAAATCACAGCAAGATCTTCTTTGATCCACCTGCTAGAGTAACGGAAATAAAAATGAAAATAAACAAATGGAACCTAATGAAACTTAAAAGCTTTTGTACAGCAAAGGAAACCATAACAAGACAAAAAGACAACCCTCAGAATGGTAGAAAATATTTGCAAATGAATCAACGGACAAAGGATTAATCTCCAAAATATATAAACAGCTCATGCAGCTCAATATTAACAAAAGAACAACCTAATCCAAAAATGGGCAGAAGACCTAAATAAACATTTCTCCAAAGAAGGCATACACATGGCTAAGAAGCACATGAAAAGCTGCTCAGCATCACTAACTGTTAGAGAAATGCAAGTCAAAACTACAATGAGGTATCACCTCACACCAGTTAGAATGAGCATCATCAGAAAATCTACAAACAACAAATGCTGGAGAGGGTGTGGAGAAAAGGGAACCCTCTTGCACTGTTGGTGGGAATGTAAATTGATACAGCCACAATGGAGAACAGTATGGAGGTTCCTTAAAAAATGAAAGATAGAATTACCATATGATCCAGCTATCCCACTACTGGGCATATACCCAGAGAAAACCATAATTCAAAAAGACACATGCACTCCAATGTTTATTGCAGCACTATTTACAATAGCCAGGTCATGGAGCAACCTAAATGCCCATGGACAGACGACATGATAAAGAAGATATGGTACATATATACAATGGAATATTACTCAGCCATAAAAAGGAACAAAACTGGGTCATTTGTAGAGACGTGGATGGATCTAGAGACTGTCATACAGAGTGAAGTAAGTCAGAAAGAGAAAAACAAATATCGTATATTAACGCATATATGTGAAACCTAGAAAAATGGTACAGATGAACTGGTTTGCAGGGCAGTAATTGAGACACAAAGTAGAGAACAAACATATGGACACCAAGGTGGGAAAGCCGTGGGCGTGTGGGGATGGTGGGATGAATTGGGCAATTGTGATGGACATGTATACACTGATATGTATAAAATTGATGACTAATAAGGACCTGCTGTATAAAAAATAAATTAAATTAAATTTAAAATTTTTAAATAAAAAAACAGTCTTTTGGTATTTAACAAATAGAAATCAGGAGTTAAAAGTATATTCATAATTTCATTCATTCATTTGGTCACTAGCAGCTGCTGTGTACACACTGCCAAATATGTCTAAGTTGACTGTGAAAAGAATTAGTAAAATTTCTTGGTTGTTAAGCTCATCTTTAATGTGCTACATTAAATGCAGAAAGTTATTGCATTATTTTTTCTTATTTTATGCCTCTTTTTATTTGTTAGCCTTATTATTTGCTTTACTTCACAGTAATCAAGATTGTGAATTAAGGAAAGAACAAAACACATTAAAATCTTAAGACATTGTATAAACCTTTGGCAGTATTTGTTTACCAGTAAAACCAAAAGTAAGTCAATCTCTAAAATAAAAATTGGTATTTGAATTGTATTATTATCCCCAACATTTCTGATAGTTTTAAATAACACCTTTGCTAAAGGAAATACCTTTAGTTTATGCCCTTTAATAAATTATAGTTTACAACTAATATTATGTAGTTCCACAGAGCTGAATCCCATGGAGTTTTCAAAATAAACATAATTTATTTTGTAAGTAAATACAAAGTTGTAAACTGTGCAGAGTAGTTACATTTGTAAGATATTTTACAAAACAGAATTCAGACAATTCCAGGTGCAGCAATTATTTTAATCTAAAAGGAGAAACAGATGGTAATTATTTGTGATAGGTCCTTTAAATTCTCGTGTACATATATATTTCAATAAAAAGAGTAAAACATTATGTAACAACATTATGTATTATCTCCATTTCATTTAGTAAAAACAGTTCTGTACTACAGTTTTAACTACTGAAAATCATAATAATCACATTTTCAAGAGTCAAGGTGTAATTTTCTCTAGCTCAAACATAATTTATTAGCCACCTTTATAGGCACCATTAAGAGTTTGACATGGATACATGGACTAAAAGCATTTGAAGTTGCAGAAAGTAATATATTGTGCCCACCATATACTTTATTATAGCTACAAGATAACAGGTTTCTTGTAATAGTAACACATTAAAAAGAATGTTACAGCTTTCATTGGGAAAAATAACATACTGTGGATTTAAGTAAGAAAGTAACAGTATTTTTCTATTTCTATTTTTCCATAATTTTTCCAAATCTTATTGCACAGAATGTGCATGTTATTTTACATAGAAGAATACACTTTATTCTCACATACATTTGTGGTGCTTGGCTCCTAGAAATAGAGGAAAATCATCCACAATATAAGCATAAGGAAGAGTGTTTCCATTTTACTTGAGGAGAGGTGGTATAGCCCTCTGCTTCTCTTTTATCATCCATAAAAATATTTATAAGTAAACTATTTCCTCACAAAGCTTAGGGTCACTGAAGTCATTATTCTCAAGAATAAAACAAGTAAGAACTAATGTGTAATTAATCAGGGTAGAAGACAATAAGTGACTTTCTGTTCAAATGGTAATTAGTGAATTTTTGTTTAAGTTTCAGTAAAATAAATTCTAAACCAACTATATTTTACACATCTGTGGAATAGATCCATTACTGCCTTTATTCTGAGTAATTCAAAGCAGGAATGCTTTAGTACTTGAATTGCTTTGCTTATTCTTCATGACTTTATATATACTGATTTGAAATTTCCTAAACTGGCTCTTTTAATTTGAATAGAGCCCAACTATACTCAGATATGACTGTCTTGGAATTTCTATATTGAAATTATAATGATATAAAATGTTATTTGTGAAAAATAAATGAGTTATTTATTAATGATTTTCCTGGACTGAACTTGAAAGGATGAACATTATCATTCACTATATCATCTCTTATATGTGATTGTGAATTGTAATTCATAAACTACAAATAAAAGAAACAATGTGTGTAATCACCAACAATGTTTGAGGCATTATGATTTCAAAAAAGTTGCTTCCTATTGTAATTATTATTTTATTATAGAAATCATAAATATGCAATAAAATAATATAATTAAAGCAAACACAGTATTAGTGTAGTTTTTGAGAAAGAATATTAGTGTAATGAATGGATTCTCAAAGTAAGTCTTTTTATTACTTGAAGGTCTTACTATTTTGGCATTCATTAGTCACCTTAAGGAATCTTAATTTTTGCCCAGTCTAGATATATATTTTTTTAATGAAATGACTGATGATTAGAAGTGCTTATTTCTCAATGAATTGAGCAACTCAGTGTTTTCTGTTCTAGAGATTTCTGGGAAAATTGATTTCCTCCTGTTGTATTTTATAATGCAGCAATTTTATCAGGGTATTTTCACTATGGCTTAGTTAATCTTTTTTCAGGTTTTGTGGTGGTATGACTCAGGTCAGTAGGGGAAGGAAGATCACATGAGAGGTCTCCGATCTTTTTGACAACTATACATCATCATGAGCCTTTCAGTGTGATTGAGTCATCACATGACCTCTAAAAAACTGGACTAAATCTAGAGGAACAAGGTTTTCAGAGAAATTATGTATTTTTTTCTTAATGTCTTTACAGTTTCTTGTCTTCACAGTTTCATGGGAGAATGAAGATTGATGCGGAAAAGGTAGGCTGGTTAATCTTTGAGATTTTAAGTGCAAATCGTTTAATCAAATTTTACTACATCATTTTGTTGTTTGTCTTTGAAATTTTTTTTGCTAATATCAGAACTGAAATATTTTCATCTCTATTAGAATAACCACTTAATATGGTAGGATATGAATGTGAAAATAAAATATAGGCAGAGCACATGACATAACTCCCTCTCACATGAATTTAGTACCATGAAAATTCCTCTTGCATGATTATTTTTCATCTAGAATTTATTTTATTAATTTTGCAATTTATGACTTCATACCTGACCTCAATACTGAGCCCTTAATTTTCAGTTTATATACCTATTGGATTAACCCATATAAATATTTGATCAATGATTTAAAATCAACATTTTGACCCTGAATCACATGTGTTCTACTCATCTTAAAATTTTCCCTATATAGATGACAAACTTAGGTACAAAGATTAAGAGCTTGGATTGGGACTGAGACTGTATTGATCTGAATCTCAGTTTTTCATTATATAATACTCTAGTTACATTTTAAAGCCCCACTTTTTTATTATACTTGAACAAAAACAGTGTTGTCACAAAGATAAAATAATACAATTTTCTTAATATAGGCTGCAGTAGGAGTCATTTATTATTATATATTAGGTATCTTATTGTAGAAAATTCAGAGACTTTAAATGGAATAGCCGTTATTCATAAACATTAGATTTGTGTAGTGTTTATCAGTTGTTCTTTTTATGCTTTTTGTAACAATGACATCAGTATTCTTTTTTTTTTTTAAACATCTTTACTGGAGTATAATTGTTTTACAGTGGTGCATGAGTTTCTGCTGTATAACAAAGTGAATCTGCTATACATATACATATATCCCCATATCCCCTCCCTCTTGTGTCTCCCTCCCACCCTCCCCATCCCACCCCTCTAGGTGGTCACAGAGCACTGAGCTGATCTCCCTGTGCTATGAAACAACAGTATTCTTGTAACAACAAAAACATAACAACGAAAATAAACCTCTTGAGTGGTCCTCTCAAACCTAAATTCTAAGGTTTGAAGACATTATGGGGACAACTCTCAAGAGCAGATTAGAAATCCACTTGTTAGAAATCCGGTTTTTTTTGTTTTATTTTTTTGGCAAATGATGTCGTTTTAGTTGTTACAATCACCACTGGGATGGGCAAAGCCAGGGGAAAGGGGTGGAGCGCCTGGAGTTGAGACTGTGGCTGCTGAGGGCCACTTGGTTCGCCTCACGGGAGACCACATGGACCGTCTCGTGGAGTCGAGCAGCACACTAGATGTAGGCCCTGCACCAACGGATGCATTCTAGGCCCAATTATCTGTGTTTTTTGTTTGTTTGTTTTGTTTTTTGTAAAATTTATTTCATATAATTGTGTTTATTTTTTCTGAAAGAGTATTTCGATCTAGGACAGGAATCATGGAGTCTTTATCATTTATAGGTATTTGTTAAACCATTCCTATTTTGGAATAGTTATTTTATCCTAATTGGTTGCTCATCTCTTGCTCTCAGTGAGGATTAAATGAAATCACAAATGTAAATCCATTATATTTAAATAAATATATTACATATATCATGAATAGTATAAATATATATTTCTATATATTTATTTTAAAAAAATATTGGAGTATAGCTGATTTACAATGGTGTATCAGTTTCTGCTGTAAAGCAATGTGAATCCATTATGCGTATGCATATATCCCATATATCCACCTTTTTTAGATTGTTTTCCTATATAGGTCATTACAGAGTACTGAGTAGAGTTCCCTGTGCTATAGAGTAGGTCCTTAGTAGTTATTATATATTTATATGTAATGGATTTACATGTATGTATATATGTATATACACAAATGTCTACATATAAATGCATTTAATGCATATTAACTATCATTAAAATTATAGTGCTCACTTTTGATTTCAAAAAGTAGTGCTGTCCACAACATAACCAATATTGCAACAGTTTCCCTCGACCACTTGGTACATATATTAAATTTATGGCAGATTTTCCAAATGCCATTAAGTTGTCATTGTTTTAAGCTCAACTATATCCATCATTTCCCTTATAAACTGTCAGGTGAAATTTGCAGATGAATGTTAAGGCAGAAATGATAGCAAAACTTTTGAGCCACAGAGCCAAGTTGAAAAGCAAATGCTGTCTTAATCAAAGACATGCCTTAGTAAAAGCAAAGGATAATGCAAAGTATGCACTATGCAAAGTATGCACTGCCTGAGATGAAAATGTCATACTTTTGCCATTATATTCTTAACTGTATATATTCTTAGGCAAATTGAATCCATGTATATCAATGCAGTTTTTCACTATTAATCATTTTATTCATGTATCTGTTCTTTTTTTTGGAATATGACCATCTATATTTATATGTATATCTACAACTATATTTACATGGAAGTTTTACCCTTTTTTCTTTTTTTCCTTTTTGATCACCAGAATAAACATGTTTGTCATAGATAATTTGGAAAGGACATAAAAATGCAAAAGAACAGTGCAAATACTGGATTTTGTAAACTACAAATGATATATTCATGTCAACTAAAATCAAAATATGTCCTTGGTTTATTTAAGAATTAATTAAGAAAATTAAGTATTAAAAGAAGGAATTTGAACGATTCTGAGATTTAACTTATACCTGGGAAGTGTGCATTCCCAGGTATAAATATAATTTTCAATCTGTAGCATAGAGCATACTAATAAAAATAATAAAGCTTTCCACATAAATTCCTCAAAAGTAGTCATTGTATTTTCTAGATGTCTGGTTCTCAGGTCAGGTATTGGATAAGCAATAGTGTTTTCACAATGCAACTACTATAAATTCTTTAGTTTCAGTAAAGAAGTCAGATGTTCAATTATCAACAAAATTAAAGCAATCAAATGAACTTTTCACCTATAATCACCAAAGAAGCTTACTCTGGGTACAACCTTTTTATCATCCTCAAGCATCAACAGTGTTAAAAAAAAAAAAGGTTTCCCTCAAATTAAGAATTAAACAATTAAAATCTATAGTTTCACTTTTAAGGTTATAAAATTTGATTAGATACTTTTAAGACCCTCTTTGTTTAAATACAAAATAACGTTTCATTATATTGAGATAACTCCCAAGTTTCAAACATTGAGTCATAATAATAACAAATTATATATGAAAAAGCAGGGAATTTCCATGACATTTTGGAAGATTACTATAACTTGGTATAAAGTAGTAAAACTACTTTGGTTTAGGAATTATGTGGTTGTAATTCTGTTTTATTTTATTAAATTCTTTTCCATTGTCATAATTTTAAATTTTAAATTTGATGAAATGTGAAGCAGAAATATTCAGTAATTTTTTTAAGTTAAGACAGCTGATTAGAGGAAGAACTTGAATCAGAATTCACATCACCTGTGTTTTTTTAAATGTTGCTTATTTTTACTTTCCAACATTTTCTCTGTAAAGCATTCATCTTTATGTACTGGAGCATTGATGGTGAATAAAGATAATTCTTAGTTACTTAATCCAGAGAATATCTACCAAGATAAGAGACATTTATTCCATGTATGTTTGCTATCATAGACACTTCTGCTTTGTATTAATTCATTAGTAATGTCGTTTTTCCCAGAAGCACATTACATTTTTGGCTTTCTGTTAATGACCAGCCTGTGTTATTTAGCAGAAAATTGCTCTGATTTCTTTTTCCCAGATAGTAAATAAAACATATGAAAATGTACAATACCAGTGGGATTGCTTATAAAGTCTCAAAATGAATCCATATTGGATGTTGTAATTATTTCCAGAAAGCAAAATTGAAAATAGCATCAGCATTTTTGTGAGCCAAAACAATTAAGATCTATTCAATTTTGTCCTTGCCTCAATATGTGATTAAAGCTAGAGTTACTTTCTTTCAGCTGGTCACATTTCTGAGTCAATGCAATCTCTAGAATGAATAATGCATCAACTTAAATTAGTTACGTTTAAAAAAATCATTTCAAGGATGTGAACTAAACATCACCTTAAACAGATTCACAATCTTGGAATACTTTGGAATGCATATCAAAATGTATATTGACAACAGTTTTTGCACACTAATTTACCCAAATACCCCCCAGGAAACTTTACTTCTTGTTAAAAAGAGAGGTAGAGTTTGGCCTCATTAACACATATGTTTCAGATGCTTTGTGGTATTCCAGTATAATATTTGGCTACTTTAAAATTTTTGTAGAATACAGTATCTGATAATATTTTAGCTTATTTTTATTTTTAACTTTAAGAAAGTAATATCATGTCTTAATTTTTCATTTCTTCCTCAGTAAAATATTACTCAAAATCAGGGATTTATAGTCTAAAACAATGAGCTTTAATATTAGTATTGTACAGTGGAAAAAGCAGTGGCTAGAATGCTACGTGTTTCTATGCGTTTATTGTCTGTGATGTAAATTAGCTTTGTCATATGGAGTCAGTCTCATGTTTTATCAGGGAGGCAATTAAAGCCTTAAATGAGCAGAATGCACTAGAATACGAAAGGTGTAAACCTACGAAACAGCAATCCCCCCCCTTTTTTTTCTGTATAGGCTAATAACTGGTTAAAGAAACAAGTTGAAGCTATTAAAAGTCTCTAAGCCATTCTATCAGTATAAAACAGGCACATATATTTAGTTTGAAAGTGCCAAGTCCTGAATCAGTATCTCATTTGTTTGCATACAGTTTCTACACTTAAACATTTTAGATGGGATATACTACTATTTGCTATGTTACGTGGAATTTGTAAGAACATATTGATATTACTCAGCAGTCAGCAATGACTAATTAGATATACATTATCTTACCAAAGAAACACTTGAGTATGCATATCTGATTGAGGAGGGTGATATAATAGATTGAGTGATATTTCCAAAGGACTATGTGAAGATGTATCATTTTATAAGATTCCAAATGCCTCAGAAGGGATTATATGCCCCTCCAAAAATTCTCTTCAGGGTAGAATGACCAAATAGCCCTGTATTCTGACTAATCAAACATATAAAGGAGATGAAAAAAAATATGTTTTGTTCCATTTGATTCCAATAGCCATAATTTTCTGATTCTCTTGGAAGAATCATCTAAATTTAGTATGGACTATTTGAATGAAATTCTTTGCAGTAATAGCTAAAATACTAAGCTGTGATGGATGGGAGCATTGGAAAGATATTATATTTTAGGATTTTAAAGACTCTGGTTCAATTAGTGAAATAGCAGGAAAGTTCAGCTGCTAGTCACAGAGATGGCACAAAACTGACTAAGGGAAACTTGAAAGTGGCGTTAATACTCTCTGAGATTTAATCAGAAATGGGAGTGGGGAGGTTATTGGACTGTCTTTGCCAAATTAAGTATTGCTTGAGACTTGATATTGGGATTTCTGTGAAAATAAACACATAAAATAAAGCCAGAAATAGAAAGAGAGAGAAAGGCCAGAGGAATATTTTGTTTTCCCCCCTCCCTTCAAACTGTTTAGTCTCCTGAAACCTACACTTCCTGGTATTACAAGGTGAACTATACAGTACAGAAAAAAAAAGGTTCTTCTCTGAAGCATATGGCAAACCTTCAACAATTTTAGGTCTGACATTTCCTGCAGTTGAATCTGATGATAAACAGATCAAAGTCAAAGTGAATGTTTTTCCTCACTTCCCCTTGAGAGTTGGAGTTAGATTGTGTAGCAATTGGTATAAAAAACTTGCTACTAGCAACATAACAAAGAGATCTTTCAAAACAATCTAAGTTTATCATGAAAAGCATAAACATTGTTGCCTTTTTTTTTTAATTTTAGTTTTAACACTGTGAAGTTTTGTTCTTTTCTATTGAATAAATTAGATATATACCAAACTAGATAAACCCATTGTATGTATATTCAATTTTAGGTAATTTCAATTTTTATGACTTTTTTCTCTGCCATGGGACAATTGTATCAATATTTTAGTGGGCAAGATATAGAATTCCCCTGAGAAAATATTCTTCAAGATAACTAAATATATAGGAGGCTGTAAGGTCTCACTTGGGTAGCATCCCTTGATGTAATATCCCTCACCCAACATTAGTTTTCTATTAACTGTCAA
The DNA here is from genome assembly GCF_949752795.1 of Hyperoodon ampullatus. Lineage (NCBI taxonomy): Eukaryota > Metazoa > Chordata > Mammalia > Artiodactyla > Ziphiidae > Hyperoodon > Hyperoodon ampullatus. The sequence goes on from NC_136918.1 coordinate 125,402,664, forward strand.
GTTAGAAATAATATAATTAACTCACAAATTTAAAATATCCACAGTGTACTTATGTACCTCAGGTCACCCCTCCAGTGCATGTTTGCATTTATTAAAAGACAAAAATTGAGTTGAGAATAAGTCTCTACATAAATTCCAGTATGGATACAGGGTTTACAAATTCAGAGATTTGGCCATTTATGTCTCTCCATGAACTTGAAATAATATCATGGATTAATTATGTAATTATATAGTTAGATATAACCTTGACTTTGTCTACTATATTGATATCTATTGCAGTAAAGGATTATCAACTAAACTATAATATTCATACTGTTTCGGGTGATAGAATCCCAAGAATAAATCACTATGAGATTACCAAGGTATGCACATAATTTAAATAGAAAATGTGGTTAATTGAAAGTGATTTTTTCACTATTTTATGTTCTGTCCAAGAGCCTGCATATAGGCAAATTAAATATAGATACACACACAAAAAAACAATATAAATACGTGTGTTTTCTTCTGATAAGAAGATGGATCTTTAGATGGTAAATAAGTTATAAAATATGGAATTGAATGCCATAGTAAAACTAATACATAGCTTATTTTCAAGCAGGACAAAATATTTCTTTTGTTTCCATTAAATTTAGAAAGTGATGCCATCACAGAGCTTTTAGAAGCTGGTACAATAAAACTACTTCAATTATACCCTAAAAGTCTGAAGAAAATTGTAAGACTGATATTAAGAGCCTTTGACAGATGTTCCCATAGTTCCCTAGTGGTATAAGTGCCAAAAGCTGACCATTTATTTCTGTTTTTGCATGTTTTGAAATAAACAGTACTATTGGAACATTACATACCTTTACACTTGATATTAGATTGGACAAATCTGTATACAATGAGACATATAACTAGAAAGAATCTCATTCATCAGAAACAATGAAAGGATAATGGTGTCTATGGGAAGAGATGAGTTCCTAATTTGAAACAATGAACAGTGTAACAATATGCATTTAATAAACTTGAGTAAACCCATAAAGTAAAAAACAAACAAGAAAACAACTTCTAATATAAGGAAACTATTTCACTTAACTGGCCTAAGTAATTGCTTGTTTTATGTATTGTAGTCTTAAAATTAGGTCAGTATATTCAGATCAAGTAAATATTTCCAAGTTTCTACTTAGGCATGTAATCTAACTCAAATGAAAATGTGGAACAGTAAATCATATTTTTATTGATTTAATTTTTAATCAGTGATTTGCAATAGTTTTTAGTTATATCCACAAGAAAGTGAAGTATAAGTCATCTTCTTTATGAAGACCTTGCTATGTGCCTTCTTGGCTAGAATAAACTACATCCCCCAGAATTCCCTTTCCTTTTATATTTCAGTTAGTGTGAGCTACGAAGGAGATTGTCTCTGAGAGTTGGAGGGCAAAGGGGAGGCAGTAACCATTTTACAAAACTCACTTGTTTCTGATCTCCTGGGTCAACCTGTGGTCATGAAGCAGCAGCTGTGCCTGTGTTTGTTCTCTTTCTCCTGGATTTCCCTCAGTTTTTCTGACTCATGTGTTGTATATTTATGTTCAGTTCCATCTGAAAGAGTCCAGGATTCTGCAGTATATCCTTGTTACCAGGGTCAGAGGGAAAACCTATAGAAAGCAAAAGATCTGTGTTTACAGGGACTGAGAATGGGTGAAGATCATAAACAAACTTCAGAATGATGAAAATATTCTGTATACTGATGTGGTGATGGTTATATGACTATATATTTTTCAAAGTTGTCAATCTTAAAAGAAGTGAGTTTTATGGTATGTAAATTATAACAAAAATTCTCACAAAAAATAAGAAAATACACAACAATAAGTTTTTCGACCCTTCTGGAAACTACAAAATCAAATTAAGATAACTGTGATGGTAAAACATAAAATTGTATAGCAGGCCATGTTAGCATCACATTTATTTTGTATACTTCCTAATTTGTTAATCTTGTAACTGGGCATATTAAAAAAATGGGTGGTTTTATTTTCAAAGTTATGTCTTGAATTTGGATATCTCAAATTAATAATAAACTATCATATATATATGTATGTGTGTGGTATAATTTCTAAATATGTATATTTAATTTCAAATTTATTAGAATTATATGAATCTATATTTATCAGTATTTAAATTTGTTCTATTTGTTCTTCCTTGAAAAGACAATATACTGCACAATTGCATGGAACAAACTTGTTATGAGAATGAGCAGTAATTATGTATTCTGACAAGCACAATAATTTCTTTTTTTTTTTTTTTTTTTTTTTTTTTGCGGTACGCGGGCCTCTCACTGTTGTGGCCTCTCCCGTTGCGGAGCACAGGCTCTGGATGCGCAGGCTCAGCGGCCATGGCTCACGGGCCCAGCCGCTCCGCGGCATATGGGATCCTCCCAGACCGGGGCACGAACCCGTATCCCCTGCATCAGCAGGCGGACTCTCAACCACTGCGCCACCAGGGAGGCCCCAATAATTTCTTATAAAGCATTTAAAGCATTTAATACTTGTCTGTCTACTAGACACTTTACTTAATTTATTAGATTCAAGACTAAGATTAATCTGATTTAAGAGAGTCATTTGCTCTCTGAATTTGGAAATAAAAGCCAAATTTCAATGCCATCATGTGTGCAATGAAAGATATGCTAAAAGATATGTAAAATCGCCTATAACCTTAAAATCCTGAGACAATAAAATGTAACATAAGTTACTTGTTTTGTCTCACCTTTTAATAGTTTAATAATAGACATTCAACATATTTCTTAGGCTGACATTAATTTGGTTTCCTTTATTTAACAGTGCTAAATTAAACATTCCTATAAAGCATTCTGATATTTTGATCCTAGATTTTTCTGTTTTCCTTTTGAATATATTTCCAGCAACTAGATTTATCACTTTGTTTTTTGCTTTATATATATTTCACTAATTTCCATTCTATATTGAATATATTACTTCTAATTTTCTTTTCTCTTTACTAGTACACAGTTTTTACCTTCTAGGATACCTTTCATGGTTTTACCATTTCAATTCTAATGTAAGAAATTTACAATAATATACTTTCATTTTTCCCCTACTGATAATTGTATTTTGTTGCTTCCATGTCCTGGCTGTTGTAAATAGGGCTGCAGTGAACATTGTGGTACATGTCTCTCTCTTTTTTTTTTTTTTTTTTGTGGTACACGGGCCTTTCACTTCTGTGGCCTCTCCCATTGCAGAGTACAGGCTCCGGAGGCGCAGGCTCACGGTCCCAGCCGCTCCGTGGCACGTGGGATCTTCCTGGACCAGGGCATGAACCCGTGTCCCCTGCATCAGCAGGCAGACTCTCAACCACTGCACCACCAGGGAAGCCCTACATGTCTCTTTTTGAATTATGGTTTTCTCAGGGTATATGTCCATCGACAGATGAATGGATAAAGAAGATGTGGCATATATATATATACAATGGAATATTACTCAGCCATAAAAAGAAACAAAATTGAGTTATTTGTAGTGAGGTGGATGGACCTAGAGTCTGTCATACAGAGTGAGGTAAATCAGAAAGATAAAAACAAATACTGTATGCTAACGCATATATATAAGGAATTTTTAGCAAAGGTAGTGATGAACTTCATGGCAGGGATGGAATAAAGACGTAGACATAGAGAATGGACTTGAGGACATGGTGGTAGGGGTGGAAGCTGGGGTGAAGTGAGAGTAGCAGCGACATATGTACACGACCAAATATAAAATAGATGGCTAGTGGGAAGCAGTAGCATAGCACAGGGAGATCAGCTCTGTGCTTTGCAACGACCTAGAGGGGTGGGATAGGGAGGGTGGGCGGGAGGTAGACACAGAGGTAAGAGATATAGGAACATATGTATATGTATAGCTGATTCACTTTGTTATAAAGCAGAAACTAACACACCATTGTAAAGCAATTATGCTCCAATAAAGATGTTAAAAAATAAAAAATAATAAAATATAAAAGAGGGAGGGGCTATGGGGATATATGTATGCATATACCTGATTCACTTTATTATACAACAGAAACTAACACAGTATTGTGAAGCAATTATACTCCAATAAAGATCTATAAAATAAATAAAAGAAAATTGTATTTTGTCATAATTTTTACTTTTAATATATTATAAACTCCATTCTACATTGTTCCTACTTTTGTTTAAAGAGTTTGAAGTAATGATTAAACATCTTATATGTTTAACTATGCAGTTACCATTTTCAGGGCCAAAATTTATTTATTATATTGATCCATATGTCCATCTGGTATCATTTTTCTTTTGTCTGAAGCATTTTTGACATTTATTTTACTGCCACAAGTCCATTGATGATGAATTATTTTATATTTTATGTATTTGATAATGCCTTTGCTTCATTTTTTTAAGGTGTTTTCTGTGGCTAAAATTGACAGTTCTTTTTTCTTGCATTCAGTACTTTAAAAATGTCACTTCACTGTCTTCTGTCTTGTATTCTTTCTCATTAGAAATCTGCTGCAGTCTTCATCTTTGTTCATCTGCACATAATGAGTCCTTTTTTGTTCCTTTCCTGGATTTTAAAAATTCTTCCTTTTCATTACTTTACACAGTTTCTTTGTGATGTTCCCTACTGTAGTTTTCTTCACATTTTGGGGGAATTGGAGTCCTTTGAGCTTTTGAAACTTAAGGTTTGTAGTTTTCATCAAATTTGGAATATTTTCTGCCATTATTTCTTCAACTATTTTTCTTGCTCCATCACTCTGTCTCCATTTTTTTAAGGAACTCTAATTTCATTTATTTGGGGCCACTTGAAGTTATCTTACAGCTTACTGATATTTTGTTAATTTTTAAATATTTTTTCTCCATATTTCATTTTGGATAACTTATGCTGATGTTTCATATTACTTTTTTTAAAAATTGAGGTATAGTTGATTCATAATACTATATAAGTTTCAGTTGTACAACATAGTGATTCACAATTTTTAAAGATTATATTCCATTTATAGTTATTATAAAATATTGGCTCTATTCCCTGTGCTGTACAATATACCCTTGTAGCTTATTTCTTCTTTCATTCATTATTCATTTTAATATTTTTTTATCTGCAATTCTTCAACTGTCATTAATTCCATTTGGTGCTTTGTGGTTATCATCTTTAGAAGTTTAATTATGTGTTTTTTAAAAAATATTTTCTATGTTGCTAACTTTTTAAGCATATGCAATGCTGTTACAATAACAGCTACAAGTGTCTGCTAATCCTAATATTTCTGTCAGTTCTGCATCACTTTCTATTGATTGATATTCCTCACCATTATGGGACATGACACATTCTCCTGCTTCTTTGCATGTCTAGTAATTTTTTACAGGATAAGATACTTTAAAAAATTTCCTTGTTGTATGCCATGTTATTTATTTCTATAAATATTCTTGAAATTGAAATACAGTTAATTGACTTTATAACAGTTTTATTCTTCTGGGCTTTACTTTTAAGGTCTGTTAGATGAGTACAGTCTGTGCCCAAACTAAATTAAATTAAATATTTACCACTACTGATGTAAGATCCTTCTCTATGCTCTTACCCAAGACCCAGTGACTTGAGCTTTTCCATTCTGGCTGGTGGTATTCCCAGCTCTGTGTACATCTGGGCACTATTACTTCTAATCTGTTGAGGTGGCCCTTCCCAAGGCCCAAGGTGACTTCCTCAAATTCATGAACAGATCAGTACTCAGCTGTAAACTCAAGGATACCCTCTCCTCTCTGGTACTTGTTCTTACCGAGTCTAGTCACTTCAATCTCCATGGTTTATCAGCTTAATCTCCTTAACTCCATTTTCTGGGTTATTCCTAGATCTCCCCTGCCTGTATTGCAGCCAGGAAACCCTCTTATGGAAGTAAGCTGGGTCGATTGTAGGCCTATCTTGTTTGCTTCTCATCTCTCAGAGATCACTGTACTTTACTGCCTAATGTTTACTGCTTGTTACAGTTTATTTTTCTCATGTTTTGGTTGTTTCAAGTGGGAGCCTGGATCAGGTCCTGTTACTCCATCTTGGTTGGAAGCAGAAATCTGTAATTCAATATGAGATTGTTGAACATATTTCAATAAAAGTGAATTTCTTTTTCATGTAGGAATCTAAACAGTATGAATATATGTTCTGCCAAATGCCACAGTATGGATTGTTTTACATAAACACGATATTGAAACAAAGCAGAAATCATATTGATTCATAATGAGAGAAGTGATTCCTGGTCAGTGAACTGGCACAAATGGCACTTTCTTGAGTATCAGCATTTTGTACACATGTGCTTTTTGCATAAGTATATGTATAAATTTGCACTATATGCGTCCATTCTCTAATCTACAAGGTTACAAGTTATGTTAATTTTGAAGTTCAAAATCAGAAAATATTTTGCTGAAATGACCATGTAAAGATTAGAATATTAAGTTTATTCACATCTTAGCTACTGCTTGATTCTATTCAAATAATTTTGCTTTGTGATGTTGGGTGACTGGAAAAGTCACTTGACTAATCAAAATTTTCAGTTAAACTCTTGTAATCCAAGACAGTTTGTAGTATATTGAGGACAATATTAAAGAGAACACATTTAGACAAACGCAATGAACTTTAGGATATTTTTGCTTTATATTTTAAAAAATTTATATGACTTTAGTTTAATGGTCTGTATCATCTTACCTATTTACAAATATAACTTAATGTTATTATTTATACATTCTGATTAATATTCTACTTTAAAGTTCCTATCCTGGAATATCCTTTGAAGATTTTCCTTTAGCTCTTTGGATTGGCAATGACATGTCCTTTGCTTGGATTCACTCAGGTAGTAAGACAAAAACCAAATAACTGAAGCAAACAAACACATTTTTTCCCCAAGATTAAGAAGTTTAATTGCCAGCTAAGTATTCCTAGTTCTTTATTTGCTTTATGCATATCCACAAGACAAAGTACTAAAACAAGATTCCTAGTTTTTCTTGAAACAGTATTAACTATGCCTAATACAAGATCTTGGCAGTCTATTGTCAACTTAGTGTTGCACCTTCTGTGAATGAGTGATAAGAGAAATCCAATAATATCTTCCAGTTTTGGCCACCATGATTTGTTTTCAGCCAAAGGAATTAGAGGAACATGTGAGGTTGTCTGGAAATTTTCAGTCATACACTTAAATAAATAAATTGTATTATTTTATTAATTTCAAATGTATTTATAATTGTATATGTATTATAGAAATATTAATGCATATATGGTTGGAAATAAAAGTACCCTTCCCTTTTCTTATCACACTATCCCCTTCACCATCAATCAGAGATTATCACTATTAAAAAGCTTAGTGTATATGTAGGCAATGATCACATAGCTAGTTAAAAAAGTAGAGAGACTGATGTAAAGCTGTTAGATATAGGACAATTAAGTAACACTTTCCTCATAAGTTTAGGTACCTACCTCATAAAATGTTTGTAAGGATCAAATGAGTTAATATTTTTGAAGGTCTTAAAATATTCCCATTTACCTTTCTAAAGTTTTCTATGGTAATTTATTTGTTGGTGTACTTACACATTTATTTCTATGAAGGAAGGGAAGTTGAATCACTGGATCAGATTTGGTCCCAGAATTCCTGATGTGCTCTGTGATATCTGCTTGACAGGAATGACAGTGGAAAGTGTTTTCTCTGAACTGGGCACTCTAAATGGAGGTAGTGGAATTCCAAGACAAGAGTCAGCACCAAATGGCCAAAATAAGGTTGATGTGAGTAGTGTAATGGAGACCAGGTCATGGCTGTAATCGAATGGTTTTACCTAAAGAGGTTTCTGACATTGGCTAATAGATAATGGGAAACCTAGGGATGAAATAATGATGTTGATGGGACCATCACCATCATCATCAACAATAGTAGTAACAACAATAACTAAAAGGTTCTTGACTTATGAAGTAAAAATTTCTAGGACCGCTGATTAGAAGTCTGACTTAAGTCACCAAAAGGGCATCACAGTCCAGTTCCCAGGCTAAAAGCTTACTGTAGCCACAAAACAATCTATGAATGAAAAGAAAGATGAGTATGCTTGAGGAAGAACTCCATACCCCCACCACCAAATTGTAGTATATGTCTTCCTGCTAACTTTTTCCAAAGTTCGTCTATTTACTGTGAAGTGGGGAAGGGAGTACAACTAGAAGTTGCTTGGGAATACTGGTTATGAATACTGAATTGACAGTCATTCCTGTAGCCCCAGGAAGAATATGGGATTATGGAATTGAGGTGATTAATGGAGTTTTGGGTTCTGGAACAGTAAGTCCTGAAACACACCCTGTGATGAATTCCTCAATTTCAGATTGTATAGCTTCAATGGATATATTCAGCGACTGTCAGAATCTTCACACTCATCTCCTGATCCATGAAGTGAGGGGTTTTGCAATAGTATTGCAGAGATTATTGCCACTACCACTTTTCACCACCAAGAACATGAAAGATGGAAGGTTGTTGATTGCTAACACATCCCACATCCTCATTCAATACACCTAATTATCCTCTGTAGAATACAGAATGATCTTGGAGAATGAAAGTGCATTTTGTAAGCTAAAACTGATGGTGGCTCCAATTGCAGCAGCTGTTCCAAATCCAGTTTTGATGTTAGATAAAAGCCAACATATTCCCTGGCAACAGGTATCTAATACACACACACACACAAATGCAAATGTATATATACAGTTGACCCTTGAACAACACATGGGTTAAGGGTCCTAACTTTCCACACAGTCAAGATTCTACATATAAGTTATAGTTGGCCTTCCACATCCACTGTTCTGCATCTGCAGATTCAACCAATCACAGATCATATAGTACTGTAGTACTACATTTACTGAAAAAAACAATCCACATATAAGTGGACCTGCACAGTTCAAATCTGTGTTGCTCAAGGGTCATGTGTGTGTGTGTGTGCATGTGTGTGTATGAAATGAGACCATAGTAAAGAATCAAGAAAAACAAAAACAAATATGTGTGTGTGTATATATACATACATACATATGTATAAAAAGTATATATGTGTATATATGTATAAAATATATGTATGAAATATATTTGTTTTTGTTTTCCCCTGGCTCTTTACTACAAATGTCATTTCAAGGTGAATTGAGGGGAGTGGAAAAGTAAAATCATCTCAGTGGAAAGAAGTTCTAACAGTGCTCTTTGTTGTTATTTTTTATTTGAAAGAGAGTGAGAGACAGGTATAGATCTATACTCATTCATGAGCAGTGGATAATAGTATGGATTAAAGTATAGTGACATGGAAGGAACACAACTGGAAAATTAACAAAGAATTCTGGAAAAGATTTATGTGTCCCATTTGAATGCTCAAGAAAGAGTAACTTAAGGAAAACAGATTATTGTCAAGTGGTAAAGATGATTTGTTCTGTGGATAGCAACCACTCTCCACATCAACATATGTGCTTAACCATAGGTTCATCTACATTTTGTCATGGTGGTAGAGATGGAGATGATGAGTGGGCTGAGCAACATGGACTGGAATTCACCAAAACTTATTTGACTGTACTCATCTACTCATTGCAAAACCTGCCTGTAGCAGAGATCAATACTGATCCTTAAGAAGACACTCTTTCTCATTGAGGACAGCTATGTACTTGATGGCAGATTGATTACATTTCCTTTATGGAAGGCATAGTGCTTTTTTCTCACTGGAAAATAACCTAACTGTGGATTATTATTTTTTTCTCTGTCTGTAAATAGTTTTTCAAAGCCACCATTCATGGTTTATAAAAAGCCTTGGTCACTTTCATGTTATGCAACAGAGCATTGCTTCTGAATACTGAATTCCTTTACAGTGTGTGAAACACAAGATTCAGCTCCTACTCTTGGAATTCACTGGTCTCATTTCTCATCACCGTAAAACAGCAGGACTAGACACCTCATAGAACAGCATACCTTGAGGAATGCAGGTGTTCTCACTAGCATCCCCAGCTGAGTTGGCTGATAGCATCAACCAATAGTCGTGTGAGTGAATGGGCCTTTGGATGAGTCCAGCCCTCAGCATCAGGTTCATTCTGGAGTTTGAATAAAAAAAAAAAAAAAAAAAAAAAAACTAGAATAACCTCCTATAAAGCTAAATACATAAGAACAAATTATATTTTGGAGGAAAATTTAGATGTATTTGAATTATTCCAAATTCAAAAATTTTAGCTAATATCAAAATTTGTGCAGGAACAACTTCTATGTTCCAGAAACCTTTGGCTTTTATGAGATATGCAGTACACATGGGTCTCACATTTAGCCATTCTTAAGTGTCCGTATTCGATTATGATAGAACTCTTTTAATAGCATTTTTCAGCCGCCTCTGCTTTCTCCAGCACTCTTGTTCTGCTCTAAATTAGACACAATTTGTACTTCTTGTCTCAGTAATATTCCCCATGACAGAAAGTGTGGATATGTGGAACACATGTGACTTGACAGCAGTTACTATAGTTAAGGGAAATTTAGAAGTAGTGCTGAGGTAAAAATGAGTGAAAGGTCAGACAAGAAAGAGATGGACCTCCTTCTCAGGCAACCACTTTTGTTTTCCCAGGTTTGGGGATTAGATCTGGTGTCAGAGTGAAAAATCACCATTATTGGGAGAACATATCCCCATGGTCTCTTGTATTTCTATACCTTTTGTAAAGAAAAGCATTAATTGCCTTTTGTGGTAGACTATCTTTTAAAAGATGTCTGTATAGCAAAAAAGTCATGAAAGAGATAGTGTCTGTCTCCAGAACAAAGAGCATATTTGCTTACTATCTTTTATAAAATATTTATAATATATTTAGGTTTCCTAAATCAAATGGGACACATTCTGTGTATAGTCATAATCATACACCTAGGCCCATCCACATGGACCTTGTGGAAGTTGGGACAAGGAGAATTGACAGAATTATTCTTGTGTGATTTTGTGCTGCACGTTGAACTGTGCTCATGCAATCCTTTTCTCTGATTCAGGAGTCTTGTGTCATCTCCCATCTTCCATGAAACTGTGGCATCTTATCTTGTTGGCTTAAAAGTAGAGTGAAATCTCAGACCCTTCAACATTCTTGACAACTTGTAGACCAGAATAAGGAGAAAATTTGGACAAATGTGATAAATTAAAATTTTTTTCAATTAGCTTAATACTTATTTTTTGAAAATTTTTAGATATTTGCTTTATAGGAGTTTATTAGACTGTGTTTTAAAATGTTCAGAGGGCACATATTTTGGAAGTTCATTTCTCTCTAAAGTTTATCATCACTGAAAATGTCTACTGAGACCTTGTTGGATACATGACTGCCTAAGTAGCACTGACGTGAAAATAAAAAATACCTCTCCTACACTATCTAATACTTTGTTGTCTAGGCAAAGGCTATTATTGGTTATCATTCTAATTTAGTTTTCATCAAGATTATTTTTGTTTCTTTTGGTTTTAATTCTGCTTCCAATCAATTCCATTTTATTTAAAATTTACATCAATGTTTGTATACCATTTAAAATTGCACATTTTAAAACATCTGTTTCAATTAAAATTTCTCTCTTGTTATCATATTTGCTGCAGCTGTTTCTACCATTGACTGTCTGACACCACAAGTTTATTTTGCTTGATTTTTCAATTTTGTTCTCTTATTTTAGGAGGAAATGATTTTTTTAAAACGTTTAGGCTAAGGCAACCATTTTCTTTGTACTTTTGTATAGTAACTCATTCTTTGCTCCAAAAGAAGTAAACAGCGTTGGCACAAGTTCATAGGGAAACACCATCTATGAGTAGCGCCACATGGGAAGGGTTTCACAGGTTCAGTTGTGAGTGCAGGGTATCTGGCTATGTTTTCTTACACTGGACAATATTACTATAGGCAGGAATTTGAGATCAGGGTAACTGAAGCTGGAACCACAAAAGGTTTAGGCAATATTCTTTTTCATCAGATAATGTCAAGTACCCTCTGCCAGACCCTTTATTTTTTTTCTATAAGATTATTAAAAAAATACTTCAGAAACAGAATAACATAGCTGTTGCAATTTTAAGCCACAAAGGTTTGTTTTCTTTCCTTTGGCTTTGAATCATAATATCAGTTTAGAACCTTAAAAGAGAAATGAGTAAATGAATCAAGGGCTACATATATCTGAATGCTCATATAGTTGATTACATCACTCAATCTCTCTAACCCATAGAAAAATATTGTAAGCCCACTATTGCTTTCTTGTACATGTTATGCCATTACGTTTCATCAATATATATGCATATATGTATATATGTCTTACATGTTATACTATTATTTGAATCATCAAAAATAAAGATATCTTGAATTAAATGAGACATTTAACAGTTCTTCTACTTTTGTAACTTTCTATTAGGAACATACACAATGAGAAAGAAAGTTTATGGCACTTAACTAATGTTGCTTAACAGGCCAGAGAAGCTTAAACCAATTTCATACTATATCTAAGCTCTTTACAGCAATACTAAGGGAATCTTTATGATCTCTATTTTGTGGAATAAAAAAAAGCTGAAATTCAGAAAAAAATTATGTGATCTATTTGCCCAAAGTCACAGGCATGCTAAGTGACCAAAGTGGAACGTGAACCCTGGTCTTTTGACTTAAATTTTAGTTTCTTTCCCTTCTCTATGGAAATAATGGAAATGTCATTGGTCTGGACATTTGCTTTTAATTCACTGGAATTATAACATTTGTTTCTAATTCCAGCTCAATCAGTAACAGTATATCTGTCAATAGATAAGTGATTTTGACTCCCATGTATTCACTTTTTTATTCAGATGAAAAAAGAAGAATTTTGGATGAATACTTTGCTAGATTCATTCTAGTTCTGTTTCTGGTTTACATGTTATTTCATGTGATTCCAAGTTTTCTAAAAAATTGTGGTAAGAATAAGATGTTAATATATCATGTTACATATATTATTCACACATACTTATACGTGTATGAATTAATTAATATTAATTAATTAATATTAATATATTATGCAAAATATATCATATATCCATGTGTGTGTGTGTGTGTGTATGTGTGTGTGTTATTTCTGATACTTGTGGAAAAATAAATCAAAATCTAGGCATTTTCTATAAAAATCCATGTTTATAGACATACTTTTTATTTGTTATATATCACCTCATTTTCTTCTATTAAACAATACTCATTTCCTGAAAAGTGAAATGTTTAAATATATATGTTAAGACATTTCAAATATGTAGTGATAAAGTTTCACTCATGTGATCATTTTAGACCAACCTAAGATGTATTAACCCTTTTAATAATGGATATTGTATGACACAGTGTATGTTGACTCTGTCTGGCTATCAGATGGATTTTGGTAGGGATTATTTTGGATACAGTGATTTTTAATGGTAACATCTTATTTTCTCTTAGCATGTTCTCTTATACCTTAAAACTGTCATTCTTTTCTTTGCCATGGTAGTGATATTGTTAACAAAACTTGGAAGAGTAGAAATCAAAAAAGATTTCTATTTGATGGGTTGTAAATGATATGGAAGAGAATAAAAATACTCTCCAAATTATTTTGAATTGGTCAGTTAACATAAAATAAGGAAAATTATGTTTGATACATATAGCCTCTCGTATGTCTTAATAATTTAGGAGTCTTGTTAGGAATGAAGCAATTGCTTCCTTTTAGATAGTTTAAAATTCCCATAGAAACATGTTTGAGTTTTATATTCATGAAATATGAAATGAAAAATTCCTCTTATAAAACTAAAAAAAGGAATAAAGGAAATTCATTGTATTATACTGAAATGATACTTGAAAAAATTTACATGAATAGTTACACTAATTGCTGGGGCTATTCCTTGCTCACATAGCTATTTATCAAAGACAGAATGATAAATATAAGCTACGGTTTATAAAATCCTTTCAAAGATATTAAAATAAATGATTCATATTGTGCACAGATGGCTAAATGTGAAAGTACTACATTATGTATTCAGATATTTTTTTCCTTTATGAATTGAGTAGGCTTTCAATGAACTAAATATACACAGTATCTTTAAATGAATTATTGGAATGATTAAGTTTTAGGAGACTTTTAAAGTATGAAAATCCTGAGAAACCATTGTAATAAATTACAGTAGGGAGCATTAGAGTTAGTTTAAATGTGTAATTCACACAAGTATAGAATTTTAATTTTATGAGATTTTAATTCCATAGTTGGAAAATGATGAATGCTAATAGTTAAAGATCACAACATCTTATTTTCTTTTCATTGCATGAGCTTTCTACTTCTAAAGTTGTTAATACTATAAGTTTGAAGGCTATTAAGTGATTTTAGTCTTTGCACTTCCTGATGCTGTGAGTGGCTCTCATCTAAGCGTACTGGAACAGAATATTTTCATAGAAAGAAAATTGAGTGCCCTTTTTTCGGTCAATTTTTATTTTATTTTACCTAAAAATATATTGTAGTTTGTTGCTCACTTACTCTCTAATAAAATGAAGATTGGAAAGATTATGTTTCTATAATTGATAGAGTATGGTGGGAAGAAATAGTTGCATTGAGGAAAATGATTTCAATACTCATAAAAATCCTGACTACCTTAAAATTTGTTCTTGGACAAGTCACTTGCAATATTACCTCTTTGTATTATTTCTTGAGTCTACATCATAGTAAATCCCATCTTTGCTCCCCATCAACAACATGGTTACAAATTAACTAATAAACTGGGGGCAATATGTTTATTTTTTCTTTCACTTATTAGAGCAGGAATTGACAAACCTTTTCTGTAAATGTGCAGATAGTAAATATTTTAGGCTTTATAAACCATAGAGTCCCTGTAGGGGACTCAGTAATCAATGTTGTAGCACAAAAGCAGCCACAGACTAAATGCATGCACATAGCTGAATTCCAGTAAAACTTTATTTACTAACACAAGTGGTCATATTTTTCCTGCAGAAAGTGTTTGCTAACCCATGTTAAAGAAATAATAATAATAAAGACTCAAGCACTCTTACAGCCTGGACATATCAAGGATAAGGAATCCCTGAAAACTGTTTCTGGGTGACTCATCATCTGTTGGGCCATTTTAGCAGAAAATACTCAGGGAAGTGTTGGGGTTGTTACATGCTACCTGGACAAGGACAGGAAGACATATTGGTAGAGTTTTCAAAACAGTTGAGAAGGTCTCAGAAGATATAACTTGCTTTCTTTCCATCTGAACTATAAGGGAAGTTACTTGAAGCCCATGTACCGCAAAAAAAAAAAGTTTATGAAAATTAAATATTATATTTTTCCTCAGTGGTTTCTTGAATTGTTTTTAGTCTTAAAAATATCTAGCCTTAGAATGTTTTCAATATTTCACAGCATCAGCATGTTATTGGTCTCTGGGGCATGCTTTTTAACATAAATATATATCTGTATCTATAATATATATATTTTACTCAATTCTCAACCAAGCTATCTGCTTTTCTTCTATTTATCTATCTTTAGATCATTTCACTTAAGTAACACCTTTCAATTTTGTGACATTCTATCCATTTCTAATTAATCTTTTCCTAGGTCCATAATATTTTAATTGCTCACTTATTAAAAATATGTGTTAGAATATCTTCTAAAACAACTGCTCTAGTTATTGTAGAAGAAGAAACTTCTTGCCTCCAATAATCTTGCATTCTACTGGGAGGAGACAAAATTACAATAAACAAACAATCAAATATCAGAGAATAAACAGGTGGATTAGCGAGATTAGGTATTAAATGATTAGGTAGACTAGGTAGTAAATGATGGCCTGATTTAGAGGTCATGTAATATCTGTAAGAGCATTCCAGGGAAGCTTTAGCCAATTATAAAATTGACTTGGGAGTCTACGACCAGCACTTTAAAAAGTAGAATAAAATAGCAGGCTGTGGCAAAAATAGTATAGCATAGCATAGCATAGCATAGCATAGCATACAATGGAAAAATCAGATGCTCTATACATAGAGTAAGTGTTCTAAGAGTTATTTTGTGTGTTCTGTGTGAAACTGCATATGTTTATGTGTGTTTACATGTTTGTGTACTGGAAATACAATATAATATGCATTATCATTGGTCCAGGTCAAAAAAGTTTGGAAAGCACTGATATATAGGTAAAATAGGCTTTAAATATAACAGTTATTTAGCAATTACTGTACAATAAGTTCACTCCTAAGTGCTTCCTATTTAATCCTCACAACAATTGTATTAGGTAGTATTAGTATTTATTCTCTTTTTCCAGAGAAGGAAATTGAGGCACCAGACAGGTTAAGTACTTTCTCAAGTGCAGTTTCAAGTTAACATTAAATTTGAATGTATACTCATATCAAGTATCCACATTTAAAATGGGGGTTGATTTTCATGATTGAGACAGATAACAACCATCTTTCTATTTTGGAAACATTGTTTCATTTCTTTAGTTCTCAATTTTTTACTCTCATAAAAATTGCTGCAGTATTTTGTAGATAAAATTGTGTGCACATATGACTGTTTCCTTGGAAATTTTCTTGGATATATTAACATTTAAAGCCCCAGATATATTTTGACAAAATTACATCTAGAAAGGTCACTGAAGTACATGAATGTCTTAAAGGTGGAGGTTCTCCTGTTCAAGTACCCAGTTTCTCCCACGAACCTAGAGACTTGAGCTTCTTTACACCGTTGTTCTTTGTAAGGCTCATGACATTAACTCTGTCATTCTTCCCATCTCCACTCTTGTTCACAGAACTACTACTTACATTTCTAAGTATTGTCCAGTTAGATCCAATGAATTCCTTTTTACTTCTTTTTGCCATATTGCCTACAGGAAGTCACTAGTTTTTTTGTCTTGTTTTGTTTGTCAGCCTTGTTTGCTTGTTATTTTTCTTTAGTTTTCCCCTGATGTAGAGAAAACAAAATAAATGAGTAGTGAGGCACGATATTGTCTTTGACTCGTTGTTACACAAACAGGTCATGACCACTGTGACCACTAGTTTTTCTGGTAAAAAGAGATCCCATAAAACAGAGTTGGACACATAGAGTTCAGGTGGTTAGAACAATTTTCCTACGTCTTTGGGGCCATCTGACTTTCCCAAGCTCAGAAGATATACTGTCCTTTGTAGTTAATGTGTTTCTCATGTCAGGTAATTTTCAAGCTGACACTTTTGCTTGGTTCCACTACCAACCTTAAAAATAGAGTGAACTAGGCTGTGCTCTCTATTAACCTAAAAATATAAGTCCTGGTAGAGAGTTTGTGCAGAAGAAATGACAGCAAGTCCACTGGATTACCAAGGAACTTTATTAAAAGTTGTATCTGGCATGGGGCCTGCCTCTATTGTTATTGGATGTGGAGGCATGAATGAAGTTTCTTAACTTCATTTGAATAATACTCCTTCAGTGTGCTGTGATGTTATCAGATATGACCGATAGAGAAGAAAAGCTCAAGAACACATGATTAACCACTGTATATCATTCAACAGCTTTGGAAGAGGTCAGCTCATGAGATTGGGTGTCCAGTGTTGAAATTCTAAGTTCAGTGGCATTGAACTGCCTAGAAGAGTTAAGGAGCAGTGTAAAGTAATTAATTAGAGACAGGGCATAGAGCTGGGTTTACCTGACACGTAGACACTGGCTCTAGAGAATTGAACAAATAGCGATGTTCTGGATGAGCTCAGATAGAGAGTTCTGCAATACATGTCAATGATGGCTGCAGGTATCTTTGCTAATCTGGGCTTAAGTGACCAAAACATATCACTCACTTGGCTAGCAGTTTGTGCTTCTTTTGACCAGGGATTCATCTGAGGCAGTTTACCTTAGTGATGCACATTGCCTTTCCATGAATCTTAGGCTTCTCACTGCATGGTGGCTGGGATCCAAGAAAAATAATGTAGAAGATGCCAGATATTTTGAATTTTGACAAGGTTCCAGAATATTAAATTTTCTCTTTTCTAATAAACTCAGTTCCTCAATGGGGAGTGAAAAGCATATACAAGGAGAGAAGAAATTGAGTACAATCATTTACAGATCCTTCTTACCAAAAAAAAAAAAAAAAAAACACTTTTACATTAACCACATATTTATCATATCCAGCACTCATCATTCTTTCAGTTAAGTGCTCTATTGATATGTCTTCAAATTCACTGAGCTTTCCTTTGGCTGTGTACAATCTGTTGCTAAGTCTAGTCAGTAAAATATTCATTTCAGATATTACCCTTTTCAATTTTAGAGTTTCCATTTGGTTCTCTTTTATAGTTTTCATTCTTTTTTTTTTTTTTTTTTTTTTTTTTTTTTTTTTTTGCGGTACGCAGGCCTCTCACTGTTGTGGCCTCTCCCGTTGCAGAGCGCAGGCTCCGGACACGCAGGCTCAGTGGCCATGGCTCACGGGCCCAGCTGCTTCATGGCATGTGGGGTCTTCCCTGACCGGGGCATGAACCCGTGTCCCCTGCATCGGCAGGCGGACTCTCAACCACTGCGCCACCAGGGAAGCCCTATAGTTTTCATTCTTTTACCGAGATTCCCCATGTCTGTTTTCTCCTCTATGTCCTTAAAACATTTGTTATAATAGTTAGAACTTACCTGTGTTAAAACTTAACCTGCTAATTTTAATTCTTGAAATTCTTATTTATATATTGTTAGATATTTCTAATTTTACAAATCGCCACAGGCTGGGTGACTTAAAACAACTTGAATTTGCTTTCTTACAGATCTGTGGGTCAGGAGTGTGACCCAGGTCTCAATGGGCTACAGTCTAGGTGTCTACAGGGTTTCATTTCTTTCCAGAGTTTCAAAGGAGAATCTGTTTCCTTATGCCTTCCAGCTTTTAGTTGAGCTTTTAAAGGCTGCCCCATTTCTTGACTCATGGTCTTCTTCCTCCAACTTCAAAGCCGGAAAAGGCAGTTTGAACCTTCATATTACATCACTTAAGACTTCTCTTCTGTCTCTTGATTTCGATTTTAAGGATCCTTGTGATTACATTGGGCACCCTTGAATAATCCAGGATAATCTCTCTATTTAAAGGTCATTTTATCAGGAACTTAATTCTTTATCTGAAACCTCAATTCCCAATTTCTACGTAATCTAACATTCATAGATTCTTCAGATTAGGGTATAGACATATTATTATTATTATTATTTTTGGTGGGGGCATCATTATTCTGCTTACCACACAAACCCAGTGAAAATTTCATTTCAGTTATTGTTCTTTCTGGTTAGAATTCCCAATTTGTCCTCCTCTCTAGTTTTCATTTTTCTGCTGATAGTCCCATAATTTCTATTATTATGTTAGTCTTTTACTTTATGTCCTTAAACGATTCGTATGAGTTGTATTAAATTCTCATTTACTAATTTCAGTTTTCTAAATTATTTTTTATATGACCCATGGTATATTTAAACCACATCACATTTTAATCTGAACTTCTATTTTTATGGTTCCAGTAGGAAGTTTTGATTATCACCAACATGTACTCTTTAATATTTACTTATAGGTATTAATTTCCCTTAATTTTGCCCATGATCCATTCAGGCAATTCACTCTAGAACACTTAAATCATGTTTTGAACTTTCTCTGATTATTGGTGTTGTCATGGAATATTTTCTAATGCTTGTCCTTGCTCTGACATTTCCCAAACCCCACACACGTGTTCTTCCATCTATAGCTCTTGCTATCTATCTAGTCCAGAGATTTTTTTTTTAAGTTTTCTACATACAACAGCTTTCTTTTATTAATTAATTTATTTATTTTTGCTGTGCTGGGTCTTCGTTTCTGTGCGAGGACTATCTCTAGTTGTGGCAAGTGGGGGCCACTCTTCATTGCGGTGCACAGGTCTCTCGCTGTCACGGCCTCTCTTGTTGTGGAGCACAAGCTCCAGATGCGCAGGCTTAGTAGTTGTGGCTCACGGTACTAATTGCTCTGTGGCATGTGGGATCCTCCCAGACCAGGGCTTGAACCACTGTCCCCTGCATTGGCAGGCAAATTCTCAACCACTGCACCACCAGGGAAGCCCCAGAGATTTTTTATTTAGACTCTGTCACTGCCACTTAATTTCCAACTCTGCAATGTCTGTTTTTTGGGCCAATTTTCAACCTCATTAATATAGGTTAAGTTGAGGAAGAGTCTCAGATTGAGACAATAAGGAGAATGAATATCTTTGAGCCTCTGACATTGTTACTTCTAGATGTTTCAGAACAGAAAATGAAGAGGTGCAGGAAGATCCAAAATAGATGTGTGGTGTGTGTGTATGTGTTTCTGTGTGTGCGTATGTGTTTGTTCCTTGTATCCTTGTGGTCTAGAGCAGAATTCAAGAAATTTTATCTTTCTCCTGAAAAAGAAAATTAAGAATCTAAGAAGTCACTTCTGCCAAATTAGTTTTATTTATATTCTTTATCTACATCCTGCTAAAATAATCAGTCCCTAATATTATTACTTATTTTTCTAGTCTCAAAAAGTTTGTACTTTTCTGATATGTAAATATTGAACTTTTTTTGGTGACTTTTATGAGTATGAGCTCATGTATGTTGTATGTGGGGTGTGGATGTGGGTGTGGGAGTGTGTGTTTTAGAGGTTACAGGATACAAACTTTGTGTTTCTTCTGTAGGATAAAATATGTGATTTATCCCTGAAGGCTCTATTAGCTACCTCTATATGTCCCTAAAGCACCCTGAACTCTCTCCTACCAGGATTTAATTCTCCTTGTAAAGCAGTGCTTATTTGCCTATAATATTAATTTTTACTGTTCATTCTTATTCTAGAGCCAGGCACAAATAACATTTGCTAAGATAATGCTAATGAGTAACTAAATATTTATTCAGGAGGAAATTTGATATATGAAGAAATATCTGTAAGTATAACCTGTGTTAACAATATGATAAACTTTGAAAGAAATGAACTTACTCTATTTTTTTACAAGTTGCCAAGATTAGGTAAAGTTTAATTTTATTAATTTTATTACATTACAAACTCAACATTTGTAAACAGCAATATGACATGCATCCTTTTGCATCTTGTCAAAGCTTATTACTATCTAGAAACATTAGTAAAATCATTCCTACTAACAATGTATATATGAAGGATTTCTTTTAAAAAATGGAATAGCATCAAATTTGTCCTCTGGAAAATATTTTTTATTTGCTTATTTTTCATCCTAAAGTGAATTTAAATTTCATTTAATGATTCATTTCTATTATCTCTTAAACATCTATGTAATGTGGTCTCTAGTTATGGCTAAAGAGCAGTGATGTGTAAACAACTATAGGTTCAGTTCAGGTGAAACAATATGAAAAGCCATGCATACAAAGCAAAATGACCTGTGTAGAAATTGAACATGGAATTACCTTAGAAACTACATTAAGCAACTTTATTACAGGAATAATATTATGTAGATAAGGTAGCAAAATATTAAAAAAACAGATTCTAGGACACTTAGGGTGATCTATTATCAACCAGTTCTTTTTTATTTCTGTAATTGAATTCACTTAAATAGCTGCTTTTATGAAACATAAGTAAAGTAGTTGTTAACGTATTGCCATCACATTTATTTTTCCTCTTGTCATAGGATGAATGTGTTTGTAAGGCAGCCAACAACTCAGAAAAAAATGAGGTTTCAACTCAGGTGATTTTGTTGATGGCTTGCCAGGTAATGACCATATATTTCGACAGTGCCCATTATGATGTGGATCACAAACAAGCAGAAATAAGGCAGGACACTTTGAGAAAGAATTCAAGCAGCAGTGACTTGGATGAATGAGAGGCACTGAATGCTGAAGACAGCAGGGACTTAACCTGGGTCAGGGAGATGCCTAGATAAAATCAAGGGAAAAGCATACCCACTAAATAAGATTTAGACATAGCAGACAGGTAAGGTAACAAGGTAACAAGGTAAGGGTGAAAAGTATGTTTTGCCTGAGGCTATGGGGTAACAATAAGACAAGATTCTGGACCTCCAATCTTAGGGTGCACCGTGATTATTAACCAATTATTAGTTTTGTTCAGACGTTGATGAATTTAATATTAAAAAACATTTATTTAATCCAATATGTATTATGTGCCAGGAATTTTACAAATGATTAACTTGACCTTTTCAAAATATCAAAAGGTAACTAATATTAATACCATTTTACTGATGAGAATTTAGGTTCAGTTTAAGAAATTTGCACAATATCAAACAGAGAGTAATCAGCAAAAGAAAAAATAAAAATTTTCCCTGTTGCCTCATGCAATCAGGAAAGTTTGGAGGAGTGTATATTTGAGAACTACAACCAGTGATTCTTGCCTTTTTCTGCTTTTTGTCATTATTCCTCTCTATGTGTCACATTCATTTTCTATTTATGCTGATTGGTTTTCTCCATGGAGAGAAACAAGGGCAACCAGCAGCTCCTGGGTTCATATTTTTCATCCAAGAATAAGGGTATTATTCTCCGAATTCCAATTTAAATATCTCCATGAAAAGACTCTAACTGGCCTTTGTTTTAGGCCATTCACCCAGTCCCTAACACTGGTTAGGAAAGTGAGACTGTATGGTTTCCAGCATGGGACAGGTGCCAATCATAGTCCAAACACTTCATCAAGTCAGCAGAATCACGTAAGAAGAGGGTGGTGGTATTATTTAGCTAAGGATGCCATAACAAATGACTACAAACTGACTGGCTTAAACAACAGAAATATATTGTCTCCATCTTTTGGAGGTCAGGCCGGGAGTCTGAAATTAAGGAGTCAGCATGGTTGATTCCTTATGAGGGCTGTGAGGGATAGATGTGTTCCAGGGCTCTCACCTTTGCTCATACCAGGCCATCTTTCCCTTGTGCCTCTTCACATGGCATTATCCCAGTGTTCATGTCTCTCTCGAGCGTTCCCCTTTTTATAGGGATACCTATGACCTCACTTTAACTTGATCACTTCTGTAAAGACCCAATCTCCAAATAAGGTCACATTCTGAAGTACTGGAAATTAGGAATTCAGTGTATGAATTTTGGCGTGACACAGTTCAACCCATAAAATTGGTTCTCATTTGGACAACATGGTTGAGGTTTCCCAAAAGAATGTAAGGTGTGTTTCTTGAATTACAACCTACATTATTTACTGTATATTAATTATGTAAATCAGTAGCTTCTGCCAGATGGTATTTAACCAGGCAAGGCTGTGTATCTGAGGTCCACAAAACCTAGAGATCTGATAGCTTAGTGCTCCTTAATATTTTCTGCCTTTTTCACTACTTTTCTTTCTGTGTTATTTAAAATGGCTCATCCTTTCAAAAGCTTTACACCATATCACAATATATTGTAGTACTTCTGTTTTCCTAAATCTCAATAATAGAGATAATTGTACATGTACTATTTTTTCATAGTATATAGATTTATTTGAAAAAATATTTTGTCCCATCTATGTCATTCACGTTACAGTAAAAATATGGCACCTACAGATGAGGATGTTGGTTAGTGTTTAATTTTCATAGTCAGCACAGTATTTTGGATGGATGAACAAGTTAAATGACTCTGATATCACCAACCAGCCAACATGACAGAAACAGATCATTAAGCCTGTAATTTTCACAGGTAATAAAGATCTGAAAATAATCACTGAATTCTTTGCCCCATCCTATGATTACATATTTAACTCCCAAAGAGGTAAACTAAAGCCATAAATCTATCTAATATTTTCAGAGATGAGTATATAGTATGCTTCAAATTAACTATCAACTTCCATTTGTCAAGTAGTTATATTAATGAAATAGCCAGTTTTATTTTAATGGCTGTAATACTGGCTTTTTTGGTGTGACTTCGTCATGAACATCATATTTGTGGTTAAATGACAAGGCAAAATTGGCAACATATATTAAAATGGAACCAGTCTTCTAATATTAAATACTGTTAGCTAATGCATAATTGATAATGTTACAGAAAGCAGGGGTTATACAATGAAGTCAGATGGAAAGCTTAATGGTAGATGATTGATGTACAGACATGTTCTAAAATACAAAGAAAAAAACAAAGCAGCAAGTACAGGTCTGCTTGGAAATAGAGGCAGGTAGAATGCCTCTGTCTTGTTTTCAGCTAGATTAAGGTGACTCTTTGAATAAAAGTCAATAATACTAACCTTTGTGAATACCAGCTGTAGATACAAACTAGGAAACTGAGAACATTAAAAATATATCAGCCCTTCTGGCTACACACATAGCAGAGGATCACTGCCAATAGAAAGTGGTTATGTCATTCTCCCTAGAGGCATTGGACAAAAGAAAGAGAATCAGCAGGGGAAATTTAGAAGTGTGGAATCTCCTAATTAGAGGAAAAAAAATATAAAAAGCATTGATCTGAGTACTTGCTGGTTCTGAATATTTATCATTATCACTGGGTGAACCTTTGACATTTTAATTCATGCCACTCTACTTCCCTTATTCCAATTTGATGAGACTAGATTGAGACCCAGGGATGGTGATTTTTTTAAAAAAATCCTCTAATGTGATCTATCATTTCTCCTTTCAACTTGCCCCCTTACTCATCTAGTATTTGCATATCCCAGATGACTCGTGGTCAGTTTCTGCTCTCAGATGACTTTGAAAAGGGAAAGATGACTTGGGGAGAAACATCATGTATTCTTTAACAAGGATCTAATAATCTCCATTACATATTTTTCACTTCACATATCAAAAAGTCACTGATAATTTGAAGTGGTTCTTCACCATCATTCCATGTAAAGTGCTCGTGTTCAGATCATGGGGGAATGCTCTTTATGGTAAATTGGATATGGTCAACTAATTATCAGAGAATATTTGATTTTTGCTATAGCTAACTTACGATTTCAATTCTACTATGGTTTAACAAATGGATCTGCATCCTAATCCGGTTTTATCCCAATAAATATGTTGCCATTAGATCTTATCTATGATGTACCAGTTAACTATTTCTAACCCTCAAACAAATTGTATTCATTAAACTAAAACTTCTTTCAGCATCAGCATTAAATCAATATCTAATTTGTAATACTGTTTAATTCCCGTGTGGTAAATATTCCCAACATGGCCAATTTCAAGCTACAAATGGGACCTTAATGAATGAGGAGTTGGGAAGTGTATTAATTTCTTACATCTGCTGTAGCAAAGTACCCCCAAACAAGAGACATTTATTCAACAAGAGACATTATATATACATATATATAAACTAAAAAACATATTTAATGGTAAATGTTTCAAAATAACTAGCAAGTGATATGTTTTGAGTATTTTAGTATTTATTGCATTTTAAATATAACAATAATTATAAATTTATATAATTTAATTTTAACAATGGCTATATTTAACAGTTGTCATGTGTAATTCTTGAACATTTAATAATTGACTCATAATGTGGTATGAGGTAGTTCTAATGCACTACTGATTGGAAACATCATATAACCTAAATCTGAAAAATATGATATTGAAAGTGGGAGTTAAGGGAAACTATGGAAAGTCTTTTCCCGGCCTGCATTATTTCTCCTTTTATTACAATGCTAAACAAAACTAAAGGGATGTTGCCCATTCTGTCATGATTAGTGAGGGAGACTATAGTCAAAACAAAGAATATAAGCAATTCAGATACTGAGCTCTGTTTGTAGACAGCCTTCTATTGGTATTTCTCACATGTTTGCAAATCTTGGAAACAAGGCACTGACTGCCCTTTTTTTCTGAACTATCTTTCAAGAATGTTTGCATAGCCACCACTTTGGAATACAGAAATGGTGTCTCCCAAATGACAAGTTTGTTTATAGCTTGGAAGACAGAGATAGTGTTGTTTCCAAAGGGCAGGTCTGCTTATGGTTCATTATATTAAAGACACTGTCTCCCACTGGAGCAAAGTGCAGCCACACTTACTGACCACTAAAAAATATTCTAGTGCTCTAGTTCTGTGATCTTCTCTGCCTCAACACAGTGAGTGTGCAGATGTCATCCATCCCTCTTTGAGTCATGTGTGGAACATGGGGTTTCAGGAAATGAGTACAAAAATAATGATACTCTGGCTATTGACATTGCTGTGAGTAATCAACTGTACTTGTTCTCTAACCCAAGCTTGTTTTCTTCCCTAAGAATCCGTGAAAATATTGTCAGCCTACTAATCAGCTTTCACGGAGAGGAACATCTCAGATCCACACGGCTCTTCACATCACCTTTTCTATTGAGCTTGGATTACCTCATCTATAATATTTTGTTAAATGAGCCTAAATTTAAGGCTTCCTCTATCCCTTTTAGAATTATAATGTAGCACAGTATTGCTCTTATTTTTGTTTACCCTGTGTTTTCAGATGATTGTAAAATTAACAACAACAAAAGTTCTGAGTCTTACTTGTAACTTCCATATGAAAATATCTGGTAAATTTTATAGTATATCTTGACTCAGAATTATCCTATTTGTTTTTTAACAAAAGGTCTTGTTCTATTTGTTCATTGACAAGACAGTGTATGCTTATATGGTCTATGTATGTGTGTATGTATCTACTGATCTATCTATTTATCTGTCATTGATCTATCTACCATCAATCTATCATCTATCTCTACCTTAGCTAATTCAAGAATGCAGCCACTTTCTCAGTCTGTGCCAGTGACTATATCACTTTACTTCATTAAGCCTTAGTTCTCACATTTATAGAGCAGGGAGAGTAATACTGTCTACCTTTTATTGTTGTTATGAGATTGAGGTAAGTGGATTTAAGTAAAGCAACCAAAATAATTATTTTTTGGATGATATTGTATTGATTATGTACATATACTAGATGTTATTTCAAATGTGTTTCTTTAGGACAAATAAATTAGTTAAGTCACTGGATCAACAAATATATAGTGAATGTCTACTATATAGCAGGTAATTTTCAAGGCACTGAAGATGATATATACAGATCTTGAGGGTCCAGTATGTAATAGGCTTTTCTAGTAACTGAAGTTATATCAGAATATATCAAAGAATCTTTGCACTTGTGGAGTTGACATTCTTTGTGAAGACAGAAAATGAGAGTTAAAAACATTCTCTATTATTAAATAGTGTTAAAGTACTAACTGAAAACAGAGCAATTTTAGTCAGAGAGAAATGTGGAGATCTATCACATCTTTGGTCCCCAGAGGCATTTCTGATGAGTTGGCCATCATACAGAGACCTTAATGGGATCAGGAAAAATGTGCATGTCTTGAGAAAGTGAGTTGAAGCAGAGGTATTATTAAAAGCAGTGGATCTGAAGCATGGGAATGTTTTGTAGTTTACAGGAAGATACTCATGCCAATAAGGTCAAGAGCCATTCACAACATGATGCGTGTGATAGAAAATATAGTGTCTGAGGTAGTGAGGACTCAGATCAAGTAGAACCGAATTTAGAGGGACTTTGGAGTTGGGAACTTTGGAAAAGTGAAATGTTTCAGAATAAAGAACAAGTAAAATAGGAACTGTATCTTTCTTTTGCACCTTTTAAATCTGGGAGAACATGAAGTCTGACTGATGACTTCAAAGGAACTCAAAATATTAGGATGGAGAAATAGAAATAAAATACACTTCCTAACATGCTGTTCATTTAGAATTGAGTTAACAAAATCTATGCTTGTTTAAAACTTTATCATATAATTTTATCGTTTTAAGTTTACCATTTTAGTTTTAAATTGTAAGACATTAATCATTCATAAACTTGGATTTTTAAATTATAATGTCACAATATACTGTTGTTCTCATTTTTAATGAATTGGATTAAACTTACCTTTAACAGTGTTTCCTTGTGCTCATCCCCAAGCAAGACAGAACAACATATATTTTGTTTGAAAATAAAATATAACACAAGAGACAAAGTAAAATGGTTCTTAGTTCAGAACCAATCTATTAAAACCACTTTGATTTTGTCCAGGAAGGTTGGCTCCACCTCAGAAGAGTTGGTCTTCACATTTTTAGCTACAGCTCTGTGTATAATTTTCTTTCCATGATCATTTAACAGAGATCCCATATTAGTCTCTTAGTCTCACAGAGAAGGCAATACTAGGCTTTGAGATGGATTTCAATGGGATTCAACCACAGATTCTAAATGTATTTTACCCAGAGGCTACACTTAGATTCAGAGGGTTTGTATTTCAAAATGGAAAATAATTCATGTAACATATGTTTTGTTATCATTTGTGGAAGGCAGTATATGTTCGTTAATATGAAATGTCCCGAATATTTCAAAATATGAGTTAATAGAGTTAGGCCTGCTGTTAGTGGAATGCATTGTATAACTTCAGGCATTCAGAAGTGAAATAGGGAAAGTCCTGATTTTATGACAAAGACTATTGTTATGATGGTGGATGCTGTTGGATTAAAACTTTTTTGTAATTGTTCATTGACTGGAGTATATTAAATTAGCAATAATAGTCATTATAGGTAGTATTTATGTGGTGGCTTGTGTTAGAAAATATTTGGTGGATACTTCTATAGCTTGTGGGTTATTTTCCTTTTTTATTAGAATAGGGCTAATACCTAGTATGTTTATTTCAAATCCAATTCAGATTAATAACCAGTGTGAGGTTGTTAGTTCAATTATGGTTCCTGAGATAACAGTAAAATCAATAGGGTTATTAGTATGAGAAGGATAAAAACTAACATTTTTGGGGTATGGGCCTGATAGCTTATTTAGCTGATCTTGCTGTAGAATGTGGTGTAATGTGGTGGCAGGAATAATTTTGAATTCAATATTCAATTTGTATAATTTTCGAAATAATAGAGTTTAAACACTTTTGTTTACTCTATCAATGTAACATTTTTGTCAGACATATTTTTTATGTTTGTGGTGGGATGCTTGATATGATGATTGATAGTGAAACATGTCACATACATAAGGCTAGTGTTAGTGGTAAATTTTTTTTTCATAGGAGATGTATAAGTTGATCATGTGAAAATCATAGGTAGGGTGTTAGAATTCATACAAAGAAGATTGTTAGAAATGTTTTAATGAGGAAATTGTGTGTAATTCTGATATGTAGGGGTTATGAAATGCTCCTAAAAATAGGATTGTTGTGGAACTTTTTATTATGATGATGTTGGCATACCCTGATAAGAACATGGTGAATGGCCGTGCTACATATTCTACATTGAAGCCAGATATGAGTTATGCTTCACCTTCTGTTAAAGCAAATGGGGCTTGGTTAGTTTCTGTGAGATTAGAGATGACTCATATTATGGCTAGGGGTCAGGATGGGAAAATTAGTCTTAGGGGTTCCTGTGTAATAATTCGTATTGAAAGTGTAAATGATCCATTTATTTGTAGGACTGATAAGAGAATAACTGCTAATATTACTTCATATGAGATTGTCTGGGCTACTGCCCATAGAGCTCTGATAAGTGTATATTTTGTATTTGAAGCTCATCCAGATCCGCTGATGGAGTAAACAGTTAGGCTTGATATAGCTAGCATAAATAGTACACCTAGCTTTGTACTGATTAGTGGTTAGGATATGGGAAGAGGAATTCATATTGAGAAAGCCAGGTTTAAGCTAGAATTGGTACAATAACAAATATAGAAATTGATGATATTGAAGGTCATATGGTTATTTAATAAATAATTTGACTGCACCAGCAACGGACCACAAAAATCCATAGAGGCTGATGGTATTTGGCCCTTTTTGGAGTTGAATATAGCCTAGAACTTTTCTTTCAATTAAGGTAAGGAATGCTACAGTGAATAAAATTAGAATAACATGCAAAAGAATGTTGATTATAAACATGTCGTTTGGAGGAGGAATTGAACTGCTGGCAATAAAGGTTTAACTTTTATGCAACTACTGGGCTCTGCCACCCTAAGAAACCCTGTTCTTGGGTAGGATATGTATATGTTAATTGAACTGATATTATATCATCAGTTAGCTTGAAGGCACTTTTGTAAGGTAGGCCTTATGTCTCTTGTCCTTTTTGGCACACAGCTGAGAGAGCTAGCTGCCCCGAAATATCCATATTCACTCATATTTTGAGTTCTCACTGTGGTTGGGTTGGCATCATGTAACTATTTCTGGCTGGTAGGCTGTGAATTGAGGTGATGTGTGTCTGTTCCTGGATGAGGAGTCACTTCTCCAAATGAACTTGAAGGTGGAGCAGAGTTGCTTGCCTTTAGTGAACTCTGAATGAACAAACACTAAAACATTTAATTTCTAACTTCTGTGGGGTGTTGATTCTATAGCATGCCTAACATTATGCTGACTAAAATAGAAATTGGACCCTGAGTGAAATGCTGCTGAAAAAATAAGCAAACAAAAATATAAACTTAACTGCATGGTCCTGGCTTAGTAGTTGGGTTGGGGAAAGTAAGGAAACTGATATCTAAGCCTAAAGAGATGGAGATTCATATTAGCAGTAGCAAAATACATGGGAAATTATTGCTTGAAATCATATGGAATGGAAATTCTTTGCCTCCTGCAGCTCTAGGGGAGGAAGTTAGAAACATGGTAAAAGTTTGTGAACATAGTTATGGCTTGCATTTATCAAGGTCTCAAAAGAAAGTGACAGTCTCTAAAAATGACTGCTCAATTTGTAAGTGTTCAAATAAAAGCAATTTCAGACTTTTTTGTAAGATGTATTGCAAGAGGCAGGAAAAGGACTATTGCAATTGTTAGAAGGGGACTCAGAACATTCCAACCGGAAGATCTACAAACATCTCAAAAGTTGGACAGAAAAGGGCTTTCCTTTTATCAGGAGGAATAAACAAGGATAAAAAAACCCAAGTGTGGGAGCACAATGCCTCAGGAAATGCTTTTCCCTGGGATCAGTAGATTCTCACATTTTTGAAAAAGTTCTTAAGGATAGGCTGTATGCTCTCTCTGGCTAAGGGTCGGTCAGTGTTCAGGGTCCTATGAAGAGAGAAACTTAACTAAAGTTTGGTTAAGTCACTTAAACAAGCACTTTGTGTTGATTCACGGGTGATGACAAAAAGTTCCACTACTACTCTTTCATGAGGCAAAGAATGGGATTTGGAGATTCTGGCCTTGTTTTGCATAAGTAAACAAGGTGTGTGTGTGTGTGTGTGTGTATGTGTGTGTGTGTGTGATGGGTTACCATAAATCTTCTACTAAGTCGTAAGGGGAAGGTTGTTCTTTGCAGCCAGGCTTTCTTTTCCATTACAGCAAAGGCTGGGGGGATTTCTTCAACCCAAGCTGTTTTCCAGGATCACAGATATCAGATACTAAGTTAAACACTGTTGCAAGCAAAACTTGTGAAAGGTTCAACTACTGACAAGAGTAGGAAAAGTCAACCAGTGTTAAAAGCCCATGGGGATAACATGATATTACAAAGACTTTGAACAAAAAAGCCCAGTAAAATTTCTCAAATTGTGGCACAGGTTAAATGTTCATCATAATAGATTCCAGGTAGCTTCCATTAATTGAGAGGGGATCAGGTGGGGCAAGGAAGTGAAATCTCTAAGAAATATAGCAGATTTTAGAAATAGGTCTGAAAAGAACTTTGGGTGTGGTAATTAGCACATGGAAAATCCTGGAACCTAATAGACGAGAAGGCAACTAAAATTTTAAGGAAATTTTGCTGGCAAGATATTGGACTAGAAAACTTTAACTGTTTGAGATTTTCAAAGAAGAAAAACAAACACACAAACAAAAAACCTTTGGTCCCTAAGCTTCTTCCTGTAGGAACTGAGCTGAGAAATCTGGCAGACTACAGGAAGGCACCTTTCCCATTATCTGCCTGATATGTAGACAAGAAATACAAACTATAGATAATCCCAAGAGCAGAACAAGTCAGGAACCAGGACAATAAGGACTTCTGAGAGAACTGACTGTCAGGTCTTGTCATGAACCCCACCTCCAGACCTAGAGTAGGATTGCTTCAAAAATATCTTCCCACTGGCATTTTAGAATGGCTGCAGACCAGTCACTAACCAGATAATACTTTGATTACTTCCTTTAAGGAGGAGATGTGTGTGTTCTAAGTGTGGGAAGAGGAATCAAAGAGATGCCCTAAATAAAAACATAACAAAATAAAGTAAAATAAGAATCAATTAAAGCTTATAATATTAAAAAAAAAAGAGATGCCTGGTGAATAAGACAAACTTTTTTTTGCCTTTTTTACCTTTCTTGTTCTCTACCATGGCAGCCTCTGTAATCTGCTATGTAGAAGGCTTATATACTGTAGGGGCCAGGCTACCTTACTACCTGCAGACCACATAAGAGTAAGAAACTATTCTTGTGCTAAACCACTTAAATATTTTTCCTTTTTTCTATTCTTGCTACTGCAACATAGCTGAACATTTTACTATTTATTGTAAATTATAAACCATGTTTGCTATATTATCATTACTTCTAATCCCAGCTTCACCATTTGTTTCCTGAGCTCTGTTCTATAAATTTACATGTAACATTCACACACATTTCATGTGTATATATTTATTATTACTCTAAGTAACATGTGTTCCTCTCATTACCAAATTCTCTATTTATAGAACTTACACTGAAATAATAGCTCTTCACCTTTCCTTTCAAATGTAAAAGAAATACTGATTATATACTGTGTGATGGAAAGTGTTCCTTTTAAAAAAGGCTGTCTAGCACACTACAAACTCCAAATTTATAATCTACTAAGATTTCTTGCAAAGACCTTAAGCCTATTAAATTCCAAATAAACAGAATTTTTTTTCTAATGTAGTACTGTTAGCAATAATTTAAATATATAGAGAAAGTAGATTTTGTTACTAAAACAAGGATAATATTACTTGTTCAAATCTTGGTAAAGAAAAAAATGATCATTTTATTCAAATGGAATACACTCAGTTGTGTTGTCATAGTCATAATGTGATACTTGCAATTTATAACTATATACTTGTAACAATCATATAATAAATGAAATAACTGGCTACTAATATTTTATTTATTAAAACATTTGTGATGTAACTGTATAGGAAGTGTAAAATATTCAAGTCAATAAGCATTTATTATAAAATAACATTTCTTGCACATAGGTATGGTTATAGGGTTCAATCTATTAGATGTGCAATGAAATTTATATCTGGTTTCATTTCATGTTAATAAGTAAACTTTCCTACTTTTTGTGGAATTTTATGAAATCAATGAACATTAACACATTCATTTTTACATAATGATAAGTATACCCTTTTGTTTATTAAGTGTTAAGGCAGTTGTAAACCTCCATGGGATGCCCTATATCTATCTTCATACTCCATTTCTAGGCTGTTTGATATATATGGTTTTGTCATAAATCTAAAAACTGACAGAATAAGATGACAGTTATTGTAGTAGCAGAATCTCCATTCTATAATCCTTTCTCTGCAATAAATTATTGTTTGGTTTTCATTTTAACTAAAGAACTATACTGATAAGTAACTAGGCATTAATCTTGTAACTTCTGAAGCATCTCTGAAAATCTGCTGATGTTAAAAAAGGAATAACTCCATTTTCTACTCCCTTGTTACTCAAAACGTGGTCCATATATCAGGCACATCAACATTCCCCAATAGCTTCTTAGAAACACGGAGTCTGAAGCCCTACTCAAAACCTACCAAATCAGAATCTACACTTTGGTAAGATATCCATGTGATTTCTGTAGCTGCATTAAAGTTGGGAATACACTACTCTGTTCCTTGCAGTAGAATTCATGTTTTTCCTTTGATAAAACTGAGAAGAAAATAGGTCATAATGAATTTGATTCTGCAACCGAAATTTCCTACATAAATTTGTAAAAAGAAAATAATGTTTATGGGACTTCAGTAGAAAGAAGCTTCTGACCACCACCTTCCCACCCTTTTTTTCATGAAGGCTAATACATTCCTGCTTCATCATCCATTAATACTCTTTGTGGAAATATACCACACATTAAGTTGAAGTTCTCAACATAATAACTAACCTTCCATCTCTAAAGTAGTGGTTTCAGACATGATCATAACTCTGAAAAAGTATTTCTGATCTCACATTAGGAATGAGAAAGAGAAAGATGTGATTTCCTCTCTCTCTTAAATCAGTTACTCATATTTATGATGCACAAGGGAAAAGCAAGGATGATATGTCTACAGTGTTATGGGAATATGTTCTATATAATATGCTATTCATTCCATCACTTTTTTTTCCTATCATTCAGAGAAATCTAAATTTTATTCTTTGTAGAGGCAGTGATTTGTATAAGAATTTTTTAATAGAAAAATCAAAGAAGCTGTTTATGTAAGGCAGTTAGGAACTTGCCTAGATACAAAGTCATTGAACTAAAAAATATGTTCCAATCGCCATTCAAGCTTGACAACAACAAAACATCAGTTTGAAGAGTCAGAAAAGGGCTTTAGAGAGCAATAGGAGAAAATGAAAATCATCATTCTGAGTGCACTAAAGAAATTAGCCGGAGATAGACTCCCCCTTCTGATACTCATTTACATCTTAAAAGGAGTCCTAAAATAAGGTGTAGAGATGAATGCTTTTTTTTGACAAAGTTCAGTAAAAAAGAAAATATTGGATTATAATAATTGGTTTTCTGCAAGTGAAGTTCACTTTATTTTTAGAAACACTCTTTTTATTGTTATCTAGTTTAAATTAAGCCAAAAATGTCATTGTGATTATTCAGTTCTTTCCCTGCAATGTATGTTTGTGAGATAATGAACCACATTTTCTCACTGTGTAAATTACACCATGGAGACTAAGCAGCATTTTTAGAAGCTGGGAAAAACATTTTAGGTCACTGGGATACCACTTAGGAAACTAGCACTTATTACAGTAAACGATACCCTAGTGGCTTGGAAAGGTCAACATAGCTTTCAAAAAATTATGACCCCCTGAAATCATATTGCTCAACCATTATCATGTTATTTTCAGTGCATCTGGCTAGATGTTTGTAAATAAAGATCTTCCTGTGGTGTGGTAAATTATGGAGTATAAGATAGTATATTACAGGAGAATAAGCTAATTCAGTTTTAAAGATGACTATTACATTATATGTTTATATGAATAAAGCAAGTGTAGTTCCTTTCTTTTCTTTCAAAGATAAATATTTCAATATATTCTATAAAATATCACAACTAATAGGTCCATCAGATCCCAATTCCATTCTTTTCTCATAGGCATAGATAATTATCGATGATTTATGTATATAGCATGACAATATGTATTTGCAACTACTATGTGAAAGCATTAGGATGTGATTCATGCACATTATTTCCATCCTTACAAAAATATTTAGTATACATTAAATAGTATGGGTTATGAGGTATAGTATGCATAAGTTTTAATGCGATTTTTGTATGTGCCAGGCACCTTATGTGACTTATCATACTCGCTCCTCCTAAACATTCTAAGACATATTGATGGATAATATATTATTATGTGCTTAAATATTTAAGGATACATTAAAAAGATGGCCTTTGAGAGAATAAGTAAGTTAAATTGTGTAGGTCTTCTTAACGTTTGTTTGGGTTTTTCTACACTATACTACAGCGAAGTGGGTAATTCAATTTTGAGGAGAATTGGGTATTCACAAGGATTTTTTGATACTTTGGAAATTTGCAAAACCAAAGTCAGCTACGGTGTAAATCCACTCTAACTTCATTCGTTGGGGTGAAGTTTTGTAAGATTATCTTAATTGAGTGCAGATAGGGCCTGCAAGCAGAGTAAACTCCAGACCTGCTTCACTGGTCATTTTCCACAGCTCACTGATTGTTACAGTTGTTCCCAGCCAGATTAAAAATTTATTCTTCATTCCTTTACTTTACCCTGTTTAAAATAAATGCCCAGATTTCCAACACTCTTCTTACCTTAGTCCAGGAATACTATCCTCTCTCAACTGGGATTACAAAAACAACCTCTTAGCTGATCTCACTGACAGCTCCCTTGCTCCATCTCATATCATGTTCCATATTTCAGTAAAAGAGGGCATCTAAGAAAACAAATTGAACATTGCATTACCCTTTGAAGCACTAATGAGCGTACTGACACAGTGTCTGAAACATGGTCAAATTCTCAATTTCTTTGTTTTAAGATCCTTCATTATTTTGAAACATGATCCTCTGCCCAATCTACCAATCAACTGTGAGGATAGAATAAATACATTTTCAGTCACTCAGACTCTCAGAAAAGTGACTTTGAGATACTTTCTTTAGGAAATTACTGGATGATGAGTATGCCCAAAATGAAGAAGTAAACAAAGAAAATAGGAGATATAAGTTACAATAAACAGAATAAAGAGATAAAGGGAATCCCCAGGACAGAGCAGTTAGGATGATGGCTGTATTCAGGATATATGAAATAATCCATTAAAATTGAAGTCAGTTATATTACTTGGGAGATGTTTCATTAGGAAGATAAATTTTATATGTTATCTATGTATCTCAACATAGTAGAGGAATGTGAGGCAGTTGGAGAGTTTGGAATAGAAATTGTGATAGAAACATAAAACTAAACAAATGAAATGAAACAAGATAATTATTCATACCAAGAAAATAAGTATTTTTCATGGAAATAGAAGTAATCTTACTTTGCTGTATAGTTACATTTTGAATAGCATTTACATACTCATAACATAAATCTTGAATATTTATCTAACCAATATTTTCATAAAGTGTTATTGGAAAGATGGATTGAGAAGAATATGTTGTATCATAAATGAGAGATAAATCCTCATGAGCACCAGGAGGTGAAGTTTAATTTTCCCATTCAGATGTCTCAATTTGATATTTCAATCTGAGGAGCAATGATGGAATTATGTAAACATGGCAGTGTTCCTTACCTAATGCTAATTTATGAAATCCTGGTAACTAGAGAATGCATCTCTCCTATAGTTTACACTTTCAAAACAGTAAAAACAGTTATTTGTCCTCAACTCTCATCTTTATTTCAAGCCCTCCAAATTTTCTACCAACCTGATAATGGAGTTATCCAGACTAATTGTATCTCATTCCTTAATTACTTTATGCTTAATTTGCCTGTGATACTTTCATTATAATTTTATTAGTGTAACATGGTAAACTAAAAGTGAAATACATACAGGGTAGTTTTAATGTGGGCTTGGTCTTTACTTGTTCTGAATCTAATTGGTATCTTGGCTATTCTCATACTGAAGTCA
Organism: Hyperoodon ampullatus; assembly: GCF_949752795.1. Lineage (NCBI taxonomy): Eukaryota > Metazoa > Chordata > Mammalia > Artiodactyla > Ziphiidae > Hyperoodon > Hyperoodon ampullatus. The sequence goes on from NC_136918.1 coordinate 125,439,648, forward strand.
AAGTAATGTGAACTACTCCAGTGGTTTGAAAAAAAAAAATACTGTAAACTATTCCCATGGCTTGAAATGTTGTTTGACAGAAAAAAAAAAAAAAACAAACTGCCATGTTTCTGATCTTTCTCACTAATCCTTGCTTTCTAATTGGGAGTGGTGATGCTATTAACCTCACTGAAAGTCACGTTTTAGCTCTAAGTCCATTTTTATACTCTCCTTCCAGCTTTTGTACCCCTGTTCCTTCTTCTAACAGAGATAGGCACTTTTACCTCACTGCAAAAAATGTTACCATCTGTAAAATGAGGGGATGGAACTATTACATAATTTAGAATGTTATTTTTAGCACCAACATATGCTATTCTAATTTTTAGTGATTAATAAGGTAAATCATACATCTGCCTTTTTATAAATTAAAGTATATAATTTCAAAATATATTTGAAAAGTTGTATAAAACTGTATCAAAATTTATAAATATATAAGGGGTTTGTTAACTTCATTAAGATAGAATTTAATAAATCATATAGCTGTAAATTTAGACGTTAAAAAGTTCAAAATGAGTAGACAAATATCTCCTTGATTTTCTGGATGTTACTTTAACATTGTCATATGCACAGTTATAACTAAAATTGCTTTATGTCAAACACATGATTCTTCATGAAAAGTTTAAAATTTATATAAAATATATTTAACTTTTAAATTTATAAAATTCAAAGATGTTTTAAAGAATTAATTTTAAAAAGTATACCGAATGTGAAAATTTACATGGAAAAGCAAATAAAAGCTCTCATTTAGAAAATATATTTGAAATTATATTTATTAACTAAAATTTTGTATCTCATATATTGGATGATAAGCTATTAAGTACAAAAGCACCTTATCAGTGCCCTTTTCTGATTGGGTTTTCTTTCATGTAACAAATCATGAAGCAAGATTTCTGTTTTGTTTTGTTTTGTTTGTTTGTTTTTGCCTACATAGCTGCCAGATATCTATGTATGGAGGAACATTTTTGGTGTTTATAAAGTAAATGTGGAGAAGAATGATGTCAATATGGTACAGTAGGAAGCTCTAGGCCCTAATCACCCCATGGAGACACAAGTTACAACCAAATGGACCAAAATACATTTTTGAAAACTCTAGAAAACTTTAAAGAAGATTCAGCACCCAGTCAACACATAGCCAAGAACGGATTTGACTAAAAAGGGTTTTTGTGTGTGTGTGTTCCTCTTTGCCAATCCCCCAACCCAGTGTGGTGCAGCACAGTTGGAAGGAGACCTCCCAATCCCTGCCTCCTGGAAAGAGTGGAACCTATATCCAGTGTTCTAATTTTTCTGGGGTCTGCCCTAGGGACTTGTTATTGTACGTATCACCTGAGCTGGACAGCTTGGGGAACAGTAATGTAGTTTGGGTTAAGAGGTTGGAGACCTGTCGTAGTGCCATGGACATTAGAGCAGCAGGGAGTGTGCAGTTCTATAGGGAGGCTATGGAGGGAGCAAATGATTGCAGGCATAGTAATTCAATAGAAACAGAAACCAAGGACTACTGAGGGTGAACATTACAGGGTAATTAAGATAGTTAAAAGTAGCTGTACATTCTAGAGTAAAAGCAGATGCCAAGCTCAGGGAAGACACATGCCTAGAAAAGGTTTGAGAAGCCCTGGAACCTCTAGCTGGGCTGATTAGTGAAGAGGCTTCCCCTGCAAAAAGGTGGTTTGTAAAGACTAGGACAGGAGCCTCTGGTCCTTAAATGTATCTCTTATATCTCAGAGCCAGCAATTGTAAATCAAATTCTTTCTCAACTGGAATATATCTGAATTTCCTATCTGCAGCCTTTCTCTTCTTCTTCCACTGCATCTGACTTACCTTAGCTGGGGAAAGTTCTCCATTTTTAAGGGCTCATGTGATTATGTTGGACCCACCTGTATAATCTAAAATAATGTCTCCACTGTAAGCCCAAAACCTTAATTATATCTGCAAAACACTGTTTGCCATGTAATATAATATACTTACAGATTCTAAGGATTGACATATTTGGGAGGGCTAGCTGCTTACTCTATATAACTGTCCCTATTCCCTTACCATCCACCCCTCACCCCCACCCCTACACCCCATACTGTGGGTTTCAAGTGATGAACCAGGTAACTGGTCTTCCACCCCATCCTGTGCCATGCTCTGTAGAATCAGACAGCAGCACTCTGATTGCCCTACTTGGTAGTGTTTTTGGGGTCCCAGCAGGGAGTTGATCTTGTTTTCCCTGCCCGTGGAAGGACGTAGTGCTCTGATTCTTCTACTGAGATAGTGTTAATATGAGAAAGAAGGTGGTATACAGTCTTCAGTCTTGAGGAAGCAGCTGGTACTCCAGTTTCCCAGACAAGGTAGTATCCATGGGGTCTGGTGGCAAGCTGAACCTCTACTCCCTTCCAGCAGCAAGGAAACTTAACAAGGTAGTACAAAATTGAGCTAGTTGCTACTCTCAATTACACTCCCTCTACCATCACCACCTAGTGTCAAAGAGACTTAACAAAGCAATGAGAGTCAAAACTAATCAGCATTCTACTTTCCACACACACCTGGGAACAATGGGGCCCAGTGAATAGATAAACCTCGGCACCCATGAAGTAACAATGACACCGAGTGTGGCAGTTTGAGTCAGGACTCCTGGGAACTTCAGCACCTCCCATTCCATAGTAGCAAAGCCCACTGGGAAGCCCACCATCCACCTGCCATGAAGGAGACAGACTAAGGTGGTACAAGGTGAGACTTGTTTGCACTTGCTTGCCTGGCTCCCTTTGGCAGCAGGAATCATGAGGTGCTCAGTTACAACTCTATCATGCACAATAAGGTGGTATGTTTCAGTCACTTGACTCCCCTTTCCCTTAAGTTTGTGAGGCCAGTGGAGACGTAAGCACACTCTCCAAGTTGGAGGCAACAAGATGGTGTGAGCCAATGCCCTACATTTTTCAGGGTGGTGTTTGTGAAGCCCAGTGAGAAGTTGAATATAAACACCCAGCAGCTATAGTGGCATGCCTCAACAAGGGGTACTGCCAGCTTAAAAAAAATAGGCACCACAGTTTTTAGTTTAATAGAATTTATATTTTCAGAATCCAAATAAAAATTACTCTTCATACTAAGAAACAGGACAATCACAAGTTGAATGAGAAAAAAAGTAATCAGCAAAAACCAACAGGGAGATGAATTTGATGTTGGAGTTATTTATCAAATATTTTAAAACAACCATCATAAGAAATTTTCAACCAGCAATTAAAAATTCTCTTCAAGCAGATGGAAAAAAAGAAAAACTCAGCAAAGAAATATCTGTCAAAAAGTGCCAAACAGAAATTATAAAACTGAAGAGTACAACAAAAACAAAGTTGCTTGATGAAGTCAACAGGAGAGTGGAGATGACAGAGTATAGAAGCAATGAATTTGAGGACAGATCAATAGGATTCACCTAATCTGAACAACAGAGAGAAAACAGACTGAAATAACAGTCTGAAGGACTAGTGGGAATAAGCAAAGAACTCATTTTTGTATCATAGAAACTTAGAGGAAGAGGAGAGAGTAGAATTTTAAAAAGTATTCAAAGATATAATAGCAGAAAACTTTCCAAATTTGATGAGAGCTATAAACGTACAGGTTCAAGAGACTGAGCAAAATAGGAGACTCAAAGAAATCCACACCACAATACATCATAATTAGAATTCTGAAAATTAAGACAAAATAAAATTATGGAAAGAAGCTGGAGACAAGTGACATTACTTTAAAGGGAACAACTATATTGAATAACAATGGATTTCTCATCTGAAATCATGGAAGCCAGAAGAAAATGGCACAGCATTTTTCAAGTGTTAGAAGAAAAGAATTGTCAACTGCAATTTCTATATCTGGCTAAAATATCTTCAGGAATTAAAGGGAAATAAAGACATTCTCAGAGGAAAACCAAGAAAATATGCTACTAGTAAATATAATCTTAAATAATAGTTAAAGGAAGTTCTCAAAACAGTGAAGTGATTTAGAGAGACTGACTTGAAACTTAAGAAAGGAATTAAAAGGGACTTCTGGTCTGGACCATATGGTGTAGGCCAGTTTCTTCCTCCTCTTTCTCACTCTGTAAACTATATACTCTTAAATAATGTGGGAGACAACCAAAGAACTCTGACAGATGGTAAGAGGAAGAACTGGTGTGAGAATACACTACTGGAGGAGAATCAAAATAGGAGGATATCTTAAGCTCCATTTACCCCCAACTTTGGCATTCCTGTCTTCAAGTTAGCAACAGAAGACACCCAAGTAGGTGTCAGGATTCTCTCTGACAAGATTAGGCAAGCCTGGCATCGCTGGTAAGGGCCATCAATCACAAACTCTGCTTACAAAAGCCAACAGAGGAGCAGTTACCTTTCCCATCAGGGCCTGAATCCTCCATCTCTGCCCTGAGACACTGGAGTGGCTGGAGGAGGAAATATACAGTGGGGATCCTAACCTAATAAATATCTAGCCCAGGAAGTGCTCCCCCTCCACCTCAAATAAGTGAAGGTACCACCACGACAAGCAACAACCAGATGAAGCAACAATTCATCTCCAAATCTTGAGATTGCAGAGATATATGGTGGCCTGAAAATAAAAGAAATATGTAGACTTGAAGGAAGATTGAGTTAAAATATATGTAAGAAACACCTAAAGTAGTGCTAAGAGGGGAACTGATAGCACTAAAGGCTTACATTAGAAAAGGGGAAAGATCTCAGTAATCAATAATCTAATTTTCTACCTCAAGAAACTAGGATAAGGAGAACAAAATAAACCCAAAACAAGTAGGATAAATAAATAATAAACATCAGAACAGAAATCAATGAGGTTGAAAACAGGAAAACAATAGAGAAAAATAATTGACGGACAGAAATGCGGCAGAAATCTGTTTGGAATGGTTACCAACAGCCTCTGCCGCATCATCCATAGCCCGTGATCCCATCCCCACCAAAAAAGCCACATTCTTCTTGAGACTGAGAGCCTGTAATTTGTAATGGCCAGATAAAACAGTGTTGTCCACATTTCAGTGGAGGAATATGAGTAACTGAAGTAGAGTCCCCCATAGGCAAAATAATGTAAATAGCAGAAAAGGAGCTTTTGGTGAATAAAGGTGCAAAATAGGGCTCCAAGTGTTTTTATTATCCACACTTACTAGAAGCATTAAATGGGGAACAACAAAAATTCTTAACACATTGATCTGTAGAGGTTTACTGTCTATACCCCAGGCTGTCAGGCATATCCTTTTGTTTACATTGTAGTTTTATGGGATTTTTGAATGGTGAATACGGTGGCACTGTGGAAGAAAATAAACCAAATTCACTATTTAACAATAGTATTCTGAAACTTAGGATGAATAATTACAATTAATGGCAAAACAGTTAAACTTATTACGTTCTTCACTTGTTTTAGTATCATAATTTTTTCAGTGTTTTATTTTAAGGCATTTCTTAATTTAGTACTGTAAGTGAACATCTTGGTTCAGCAGTTAGGGAGGAATTATTTATGACATTTATTAGCAATTAGGAGCAAATAAATTTTATTGAATGCATGCTGTTGGTGATTAAATAAAATAGAAAATGCAAACTATATAATCTTATATACCTAATGCATTTTTTTTCAATTTGTGTATCATTTTCAGAATTATACTACTGAAAGAGAGTAGACATAATTAACCATGTATGGGAAACTAATGTATGCTTGTAATAGGGATAATGGCTTTTTTAGACTGGTATGATTACTTTTACAATCCAATTTAAATTTAAGGGTTAGTGTTCCTTCATTAGTTAGATTGAATTTTCTTTACTCCAGAAGTTTCATAATTTTTGCTTTGAGTTTATGTATGTGAAGTGAATATTTGGAAAAAGGAGGAATAATACTAGTGAATTAATTTCCATGCAATCAAATGAAATTTATCATTGTCCTTTTCATTTATTTTCACCCTATATAAATATAGTGTTTTCCTGGTCATTATTCACTTCCTAATGGAAAAGAGAAAAAGTAATTTTTCCATGATGAAGAACATGTCTGTGTAAGAATAGGTTCATTCAGCCAAAATGAATGAAATAAACCTCTGTCAAAACCAGTTTTATTTATTTAGAATGATTTTGCAATTTGGCAGGGACTTGAGAAACTATGCCTTTTGTTATGGGTTATGAATGTCAAAGTAAATGAACTTGTCCTTCTGGTTGTGGATTGACCTTTAACTATTAACCAGTCTCTTACTTTTAGCAATTAATTTTAATATTAATTTTAAATATTACTGTTTATTTTGACTAATTTTAGAAATTAAATGAATTAAGCTGCACTGTTCCATAAAAATTGATAGGAATTAATAATTTTGGCTAAATATGGCTGTAATGTTCACTTGGAAACAGTGTCAAATACTTGATAGATATTTATAATGAATAATAGGCTCCAGATTCTAGGGGATAAATAGTTGTATCACTATGCATTTCATCACTAATAATTATAATTATGAAGTTATATAGATATGTAGTATCCATCTATACTCATGTAAACATATAAACCAAACCTACATAGTTGTGAAATAAAATAAGGTAATATTTAAGTCAATTTGAAGAATATAGTCTCCAAATTTGAGGAAAAAAATAATTTGACTCTCTCACTTTTATAAGGCAATATTTTAAATGTCTTTAAGTACATAAGATAAAAAAGAAATCTTAATTGCAGAAGATATATTGCAGAAATCGCTACAGTTCTTCATTCCTCCCTCTATCCTCACCACTTGCAAGGCCGTTTTAAGCTCTTCCTATACGGATTTTAATCTCATTTACTATTCTTTTAATGTAAGCTGGACTTGTGACTTCCTTTGGTCTGGTCAATGGAATGCAGCACTCTTCTTGTCTCCCTCAGAGTTGTACCAGTACATAAACACAGTTGGTGGTTTGAGACTTCACATGGAAGAAGAGTAATGTGCCCTAGCCAATGTTTAAATGTAGAATCTCTAAGCTGACCTGTAGTTGTTATCAGCCATATACAGGAGTTCTGCTGAGATCTAAAGAACCAGCCAGCTGAGTTCAACTTTAACTGCTGACTTGCAAAATCATGAATTAACAATATAGTTTCTGCTGTAAGCTACTAATTTGGAGTGAACTATTACAGAGCAATAGGTAGATGAAAAAGTTCTCAAAAAGGAATTTTGAGAACATTACATTTTAACAAGTTACTTTAAACACTACTTTAAAATCCTGCAAGCTTTCTAAAATTTTCACCTAAAACCAAAACCAAACAAACATTTTATTTTTATGCTAAAATAAAAATTGTTGGTAAAATATATCCAGTTTTATTTTAGGAAATGCAAATTTTTTTGACTGAAACCATTCAAAATAATTTCACTTCTTCAGATACAGAAGCTTTCTGGATAATCATCTTTATTTTCAATCTCTATTTTCTCTTTTATAATATATTTAATATTCAGAATGATATTCTCAACTGTACTCTAATTTATTTATTTATTTTGGGGGACATATTTTAATTATCAAATATTTGTTGTTGTTTTTGTTGTGCTTCTTTGTTTCCTATTTGTACATGCAAAGCCTTCTTTACTCTTTGTGTTAGCTTTTTCCCCCGGTTTGTGGTTTCTCTAAACACAACTTTTTTTCAATATCTTTCATCTACACTATTAGATTTCCTCATAATATTCTGTTCAAAATGAATTACCAATAAGAAAGTTCAAAATTATAATAAATTCATTATGAAGAGATTGATGTGTGTAAGTTAAATTAAGTCTACCTCATAGAGACAAATAATCAACAATGATAGGTCCTAATCAAAGATTCACACTCCAGTGTGTTTATTTAGTTGTAGAACTTCAATCCCTGTAAGTGAGAATTCACATTTTAGAGGTGGCTGTTAATGATCAACATCTAAATATCTTCATCAAAATCTTCACTGGAGGATATATTATAACACTGTAATAATATCAGTTTGTTTTATTTTTGAAATACCCATTAGGGTTTAGTTCTCACATCAATTAACTGAGAGATTTTAATATTTTTAGTTATAAAAATTAGTTATTTCATTCACAGGACACTTCTGTCTATGAACATCTTAATAGATACACTGTCAAAAGTAAGAAGCTAAGGGACTTCCTTGGTGGCGCAGTGGTTGAGAGTCCACCTGCCGATGCGAGGGACATGGGCTCATGCCCCAGTCTGGGAGGATCCCACATGCCATGGAGTGGCTAGGCCCGTGAGCCATGGCTGTTGAGCCTGAGCGTCCGGAGCCTGTGCTCTGCAATGGGGGAGGCCACAGCAGTGAGAGGCCCGCATACCACAAAAAAAAAAAAAAGAAAAAGAAAAGTAAGAAGCTAAGAATGTTTGTTTTCATTTATCCAAGTGTTACTCTTAAAAATATTGCTACAAATCATAGGATAAGCTCTTTTGTGACATACCAATTTAGCCTTACAGAGAAGATCCATTGGTGGCAGTAGATGAGATAACAATCCACTGAACAGAATTTTTTTTTAATCATCCTAAATATTTACCTTGAGATACATACTACTTACTCATAAACATGATAATACTCAATACAATATGCCTCCTCAGCAAATACGTATGATTATAACCCAAATACTGAAACATATGCTTTTTATCATCATGGTTGTTATTTTGTCTTAGGTTCATTTTCTCTAGAGGCTATTAAAGAATGCATATTTTTTTGCTGACATTTTATCACAGCGATAAAGTGAGATGGGGATCTATACTCAAAAGGCCACTAAAATCAGTCAGCAGGTTTATTGCAGAAAACAACTGCTTGCCCAACATTCTAAAAAAAATCAGTAAAGTATGACCCAATTTATGCTTAAGTGTATTGTCACACAAAACCCTCAATTTGTAGCATATTTTACATTATAAATATATATCTATTAAAGACAACATAATTTAATACTATTATTCTAATGTTATTCTTACTTTAGTGTATGATCAATTATCCATGGGAAGTCAGAAGAAATTGAAAATTTTTAAAACTTTTACTTATCATATCACACAAAATTCACACATATAAATCAATTTTCTTGATTACATTCTCCCTGAACCTACTAACCCATTTTTTCATTAGTACGAATCATTATACCCCTAAATGTTAGTGCAGATTCTCAGACAATTGCTTTTACAAGTTCCAAGAAACAATTGACAATGTTTTTAATTGTATATAATTGAATTCATCCACAGTAGAAAAAAATATTCATTCAAGATATAGCTTCATGGAATGTATATTGTGGACATAGCTGAAGCATTGTATAATTTTAGACAAGTGAGAATTGTAAAATAAAACTTTTTATTGCAGTGTATTATTATTTATACAAGTGTTCTGTGGAAGAGTAGAAAACAAAAGACAATTTGAATATAAAAATTTATTTAATCATTAAAAAGCATATTTATAAATTTTATTCCTTATAGCAAACATCAAGCTTGTGCTGTATGACATAATAAGAGAGTTATCCATGTCTTCATTACTTTCTTACTAAAAGGAAGTCAAGCTGAATGTTTATATTTTTTATGAATGCCTACTATGAAAAAACACTAATCCAAATTGAATCTAACTTACATCCCAATTGTCCTAATGGAAGTAGACATAAAGAGTTTTTTAAAAACTGTACAAAATCTTAGGTATTTGTTGTTGTTCTTGCATTTTTATGAAAAATACTTAACTAAATACTTTAGTGTTTAGTGGGTCTAAATAATAATTTTGTGAATAGGGTAGAAAATGTTGATCACCAATATACTATTTCAACAATGGAGAATTAGGTGCAAATGAACAGTAAAGATGAAATAGTATTCATATGTAACAAGGACATGGGCCTATCAATGCTCTGTATCTTCTTCAATCCCTGCCAGCTACAGTTCATGAATAGCCCTGCCAACCCAGAGACCCAAAGTGAGGCACTCCCATTATCATGGAAATACAACATAAAAGACATATGCTTTTTATCTTCATAACAAAACTTATGGGATACAGCAAAAACAGTTCTTAGAGGAAATTTTATAACAATAAGTGTGTATATTAAGGAAATAGAAAGATCTCAAATAAACAACCTAATTTTACACCTCAAGGAGCAAGTGAAAGAAGGACTAAGGAAGCCCAAAGTAGCAGAAGGAAGGAAATAACAAAATCAGAGTGGAAATAAATGAAATAGAGACCAGAAAGATATTAGAACAGATCAGTGAAACTAAGAATTGTTTTTTTTTGAAAAGATAAACAGAATTTACAAAACTTTAGACTAACAGAAAAAAAGAGAAGACTCAAGCAAACAAAATTATAAATGAAAGAGGAGACATTACACCTGATACCACAGAAATACAAGAATCATAAGAGACTACTATGAACAATTATATGCCAACAAATTGGATAACCTAGAAGAAATAGATACATTCCTTAAAACATTTAATTTTCCAAGACTGAATCTTGAAATTATTAAAAATCTGAAAGGACCAATAATAACTAAGGAGATAGAATCAGTAATCAGAAGCCTCTCAGTAAAGAAATGCCTAGGACCAGATGGTTTCACTAGTGTATTCTATCGAACATTTAAATAAGGATTAACAATAAATCTTTTCAAACTCTTCCAAAAAACTGAATAGGAGAGAACACTCTCAAACTCATTTTACAAGGCTGACATTACCCTGTTTCAAAGCCAAAGAAGGACAAGAAAAAACAAAAGTAGAACAAAACTACAGGCTGATATTCCTGATGAACATAGATCCAAAAAATCTCAGCAAAATATTAGGAAACAGAGTTCAAAAGCACATTCATATGACTGTATAGCAGGATGGATCAAATGAAATTTATCCCTTGGATGTAAGAATGGTTTAACATATGCAAATCAATAAATATCATATACCATGTTAATAGAATAAAAGATCCATATCATATGATCCATGCAGAGAAAACATTTGATAAAATCCAAAATCCTTTCATGACAAAAACTCTTAGTAAACTGGATATAGAAAGAATGGACCTCAACCTTATAAAGACCATATATGCTAAACCCACACCTATAGTCATATTCAATGTTGAAAGATTCTCTAAGACCAGTAAGGACACAAGGGTGCTTCCACTCATCATCCCCATTCAACATAGTATTGGGAGTCCTACAAAAAGAGATTAGACAAGGAAAGGAAATAAAACACATCCAAATTGGAAAGAAAGAAAAAAAATAGGCTCTGTTTGCAGATAACATTATCTTATCTGTAGAACATCCTAAAGACTACATCAAAAAACTGTCAGAACTAATAAGCAGTACATTTTTAGGATACAAAATCAATATGAAAATTCGGTTTCATCTCTATACACTAACAATAAACTGACTATCTGAAAAAGAAATAAAGAAAACAATCCCATTTACAGTATCATCCAAAACAATAAAATACTTAGGAATATATTTAACCAAGGAGGTGAAAGAATTGTACACTGAAAACTAAAGGATATTGGTAAAATAAATTGAAGACACAAATAAGAATATCCTATGTTCATGGATTGGAAAAATTATATTGCTAAAATGTCCATACTACCCAAAGCTATCTATACATTGAATGCAATGCCTGTTAAGAATTCAATGGCATGTTTCACATAAATAGAAAAATACAATCCTAAAATTCAAATAGAAGAACAAAAGACACTGCATTGCCAATGAAATATTGGGAAAGAAGAATAAAGTTGGAGGTATCACACTTTCTGATGTCAAACTATATTATAAATCAACTAACTAGACATCTTGAAAATTAAAATATAATTCATGCCTTCATTATTAAGTTAGGGAGAGAAACACTAATATTTTAACAATTCCAGTTGATGTTGTACCTTCTTTTAGAATACAAGTGAAACCAAATTCCACATTCCTGAGTGACTAGAATTTACCAAATTAATTTGACACTAAATTTACTAAAACTACTCTTGGTAAACCACTTCTTTCTCTTTAAAGATACACATTAAACACATACAGAATATTTTTTTCTACTTGATCAAATTCCTGCTTTTTCTCAGAAATACTAGGTCAATTCTTTTCTTTTGTCTTTCCATTTACATTATTTTCCCATATTAAATTTATTAAGATAATAATATTAACAAACTGAGAGATATACAGAGCATGGGAAAAGAACCCTTTAACATATTAACTTATACATGTATTTGTTTTTATATTTGTTGTCAGTTCCTTCAAAATACAAACACATGGAGGCTAAAGAATACACTACTTAATAACAAAGTGATCACTGAAGGATATTTGTGTTTTAATGCATTTTCATCTTGAGCACCTAGTTTGAACAACTGCACCTTGTGCAGTTGTTCAAACTATCAAGATTAAATAATTAGTAAATGATAGAGCCATATTACTATGTACATATTTCAAATCCTCTACAGCCAGATTTCTCTGATTCTCTCAATATGTAATTTGAATTGTTGTACAAGTCCTAACTTTTCCCACTGTCTACTTCTTACGGGACATAGCACAAGATTAGTTATACAGACGTTGATGACACCCAAGTTTTCCCTAGACATATAATTTGTGACAAGTACTTATTTGGGAGTGGATTACCAAGTCAAATTGGCTTTGGTTCAAATGTTTGCTATTTTCTTGCCATGCTGTGTGTTACGTCAGGTATTGTATTAATTTTCTATTGCTGTCAAAGGAAATTGTCACAAACTCAGTGACTTATAACAATAAGAAAAAATAGTATTTTACAGTACTGTTAGTTGGAAATGTGACCCAGGTCTCACTGGGCTAATTGAGACATTGGTAGACTTACATTCTTTTCTGGCTGCTATAAGGGAGAATTCATGTTCTTGTGTTTCCAGCTTCTAGAGACTACCAGCATTTTGTGGTTTCTGACCACATTTTTTCATCTTTAAAACTAGTAATGGCAAGGAAAGTCCTTTTCCCTTTATCTCTTTGATTCTCTGTAGCCTGGACATAAAAGAACTAGACAATTATGTTCAGGTGAACCTAGAAAAAATATTAATTGGTGGTGCCTACTGCTAGGGATATTAAGCAATGTGTAGCCATTGCTGTAGAGAGGGGAGAACCATGTCCAACAGAGCTGCAATAGCCACTCTCTGTATCTTTTTTTCTTTTTTAAAATTTTTATTGGAGTACAGTTGCTTTAAAATGTTGTGTTAGTTTCTGCTGTACAGCAAAGTGAGTCAGTTATATGTATACACATATCCACTCTTTTTTAGATTTCCTTCCCATGTAGGTTACCATAGAGCACTGAGTAGAGTTCTCTGTGCTATGCAGTAGGTTCTCATTAGCTATCTATTTTATACAGAGTAGTGTACGTATGTCAATCTCAATCTCCCTTTTCATCCTGCAAACAAACTCATTGTATCTTTATTTGCTACAGCACAATGGGAAAGTACATATTCCCATGTGCATGTGTAATGCTCCTAGAGATAGGTGCCGGCAGTTGGAGGGATACGTTGTATATGTACTGGAGCTCCTTCTTCTTTTTATTTTAAATAGACATTTTTTTTTAAAAAAAATTGGAGTATAGTTGATTTACAATATTGTGTTAGTTTCAGTTATATCAATCCCAACCTCCCAATTTATCCCTCCTGCCCACGCTCCCCTTTCCCTCTTGGTAACCATAAGTTTGTTTTCTACATCTGTGACTCTATTTCTGTTTTGTAAATCGGCCTTTTGTACCATTTTTTTTAGATTCCACATATAAGCGATATGTAATATGATATTTATCTTTCTCTGGAGCTCCTTATTGAGCAAGTGAGGTCAATTAGGGTAATTAAAGTTACAGTTGATGGAGTATACAAGTCAGCCCTTTGCCCTGACAGAGAACAGGTTAGGCGCTCAAAGGTGCGGTTTTTTTTCATAATGATCAGAGTCAGGTTTATCATGGATATTCTGTATATTAAATATGCTGGCAAGTCATGCCATAAGAACAGGGTGATTGTTGAGTGAGTGGAGAGAGGAGGTTGATCCCAAGATTTATTTCCAGCTTGTAAATCATAACACTCAATTGGTACTGTCATGAAGATGGTGGGTGCGCAGTAGATAGATTATCTGAGGCACAGTGATGACAGAGCACAATGTCCCTTGGGTACTGCATGGAAGAGCAGTGACAAACTAGTAAAAGTAAGCTGACCGAGCTAATGATTTCAGTACAGGTACATGGACTATATAAGCTACAGGCTGGGAGAAAATATTTGCAAATACTGGTATCTAAAATATACAAATAACTCAAAATACAACAGTAAGAAAACATACAATGAAAAAATGGAAATTTCACATATTTCAATTATAGTATTTAGAGTTCAGTATTGGTCTTTCTCCTTTCACTACACCATTTATAGGAGCCATATTTGAACCCTCTGTCTTCAACATCTATCACAGTATTTGATCCAGAGTAGATATGGAACAGGACATTTTAAATCCAAGACATTTATTGGACTCTTGTTTGAAATGAAAAGAAAAAAAGCACCTTAATATTTAACATGCCTTAGGAAAATAGAGTATTCTATACCAAGAACTTTGAATTTTCAAAGTCTTGGGATGATCACTCTCCTCCTCAGTAAGCAAGAGAGGGAACTGAAGAATATTTACACGTTGGTAATTGCAAACACCTAGAACAAAGAGACAAACAGTTGGAGGAAAATATTATTTAAATCATTTATCTTATGAAGGAGGAATAAGAAACTCTTAATATGGTTCATGTTATTCCTGGTTACTTTATTCAATAAGAAACGTAGAGTCCCTTTTAAATATCCTTGGAATAGAACTTTTAATAAAAATGAGTAAACCATTATAAATTTTATTTAATCTACAGAATATGTTTATGTTAGAAAATGGGATTGGATGACATGTTATATACTAATTTGATTAACCCCACTCATCACAATTAAAATTGTGTAGACTGTTTTGTTAGAAAGATATTATATTCTATGTCATTTTATTTTTTTCTTTTTAATGACATAAATAAACACATAGTAACTTTGCCAGATTTATATTAAAATTTAACACAAATCCTGGTTCATGGATCATCCTTCGATATGATGATCAATTACAATTTATTATATAAGAAAATCAATGTGAATGGACATCAAACAGTAAGCCAGTGTTATTTTTAGTGTCTATTCTGTATTTGAGTACAATCCCAAGTGATATTATTCCAGAAGTAAGCTCATGGTGCCTTTATAGGTCCTCAGCTCTGACTTTGTTTTTGTAATAAGAAGAAGGTGACATAAAAATAAATGTCTTCTTTTGTGCTTTAATAGGGAATTCCACTTACTCTGTTTATGGTATTTTAGCTTAGGTCAGGATAGTCCTCTGCTCTATGACCTATTACTGCTTAATTTGTAGTGGTGGAAAATATTTTCCTATCTATAACAGGAAACTATTTACTCGGTAGGGAGTACTGACTCTCAAGGAAATTAACCACTGCTAAGGCAATACAATTTTAAAGAACCAAATACCTTTTGAAAAATTCCAATTATATTTAGAATAGAACACAAGTTTTTAAGCACTATGGACAACATTATCATTTATCCACAGTCTCCAAAAATTAATTGATTAATAAATTAGGTAATTGTCACTTATAATATGTGATAATGCTTCCTTTTACTTTTAGGAAACTATGACTTTTTAATGAAGGCTATTTCATGGCAGATGGACATCTGGGAGTGGCTTTATTTTATATTTGTCAACTCGTTCTCTACCATTTCAGCCCCTTTTCTCAATACTCATATGCTTATTTCTTAACTTCTATATCCTAGCTTGCTCTTTCTGTGACTTAAAGAGCCCTTCTGTGCCTTAGCCACAGTAAACTGGCTTGAGTCTCTAGGTTTATTAATTCAGCAATGCCTTCTAAACTTTCCCTGGACTTTACTTTCTATATCTTCATTACTCTTTCTTAACTTTTTGATTCAATGCACTGATTTTTTGGTCTATAATCCACAACCATGGGATAAATTCTTGAGTTTATTTTTCTTGCACTTTTTTTCCCATGGCCTTATTTCTAAAATGTGTTAGATACAACCTTAACTTCCTGTAGAGGAAACAGTGATGGAGGAATTAAATAGTTACCACAGGAAAGGTAAAAGAAAATGTTAATATTAAAATCTAATATCCAATATAAATGTAAGTCTGCAACAAGAAATTTGTTTAAAAGCCAGGCTTATTGAGAGAAAGTTTTATTTATTTTAACTTGCTTTATTGCTTCATGTAACATACTAATAACCAAAACTCGATCATATGGTTGTACTACTAATAAGAAATAGGGAGAGAGAGAGGACATGATAAAGGAGGATAGATAAACCCAATAGTGTCTGCTTATTTCCATAGGATAATAGAAGGAAAATATCTGAAGAGAAAGTGAGGGGGTACTATCCTAGGTTCATGCTTTTTCCATCCATGAGCCAAACCATCAGTGGTCTTCAGAAAAGAGGACATTTTGTAGAAAGCCAAGTTGGAAGAAAATTTCATGGTAGAGAAATAGGTCTCTCACTGTAAACTCAAGTGTTCAACCATTTTCTAGGGTAACAAGAAGTAGACAGGGATTCAGAAAATGTATGGCCCCCAGCACTTGAGAGACCCTGGGGAGCAGTAAGCCCTCCCTATCCCAGGCATGAGGGTAAAGAAAATTCATATTTTTACTAAGTTCACTTACCCTAGACAAAAGGTACCATTCATACATCATGTGGAAAGGATAATGCAGTTGATTATTCCTTCCTCATCTTGTGTGAGGGAGAAGAAGAGGAAAGACAGGATGTCCAGAAATCCATCAGAGGAGTTATTCTAACTGCCCCTCATGTTCTACTTAGTAGTATTACACAGCTCTGTTTGTATGTTTGTATGATTTCTTTATTTTCTCTTATTTATTTTCTAAAATGAAAGTTCAAAATCCCCTTTTTTGAGACATCTTCTTTTCTTGGTATTTTATAATATATGCAATTAACATATGTTTATATACAATATAATAAACATTGATTACATAGATTTTTGCAGCATATGTAAAGATTGAGAAAACTTAATTTTCCAAAATGTAATTCAATTTAATTTAATTTACTAAGAAGAATACTCATAATCCATTTCTCAAATCATATTATGTTTTGGACTTGAAGAAAATAGTATATGTTATAATAAAAAAAAGAATATATAGAAAAATGCACATTAGGATTTTGTTTGTTGTGTCCATAGTACTTTAAACTTTTATAATATCAAATACACTTAGCTGTAGAAAACCACAGAAAAATGTATACCTTAGTTTGTTAATATAAGATTAATTCCTTTGTAATAACAACTTAGGTCAGGACAAAGAACTCTCCAATCATCCCATAAGCACTTCATGTACCTACCCGAATGACTATTCCCTTATACTCTCTAAAAGTAACAGCTATTCCGAATTTATAGCAGTTACTTCATTTGTTTCTTCATTTGTTTTGTGACTCAAGTATACATCTCTTAGCTCTATTTTTTTTTTAGAAAATAAACAAATCTTTAGACATATCTTGATATATCTCTTTGTATCTTTACGAGCCACTTGTATGTCTTCTTTGGAGAAATGTCTAATCAAATTCTTTGCTCATTTTTAAATTGAATTGTTTGTCTTTTTATTATTGAGTATATTATATATTCTAGATTAAGTCCCTTATCACATAAGTAATTAACAATTCTTCTCCTATTCTGTAACTGGTTTTACTCCTTCTTGATAGAGTATATTAAAGTGCATTTAAAAAGAACAACGTTAGAAGAAATCCAGTTTATGTTTCTTGTTGTTGCTTGTGCTTTTGGTATCCTATCTAAGAAAGCTTTGCCAATCCATGTCCAGGAAGATTTAGTTCTATCTTTTACTCTAAGAGTATTCTAACTTGGCTTTTATATTGATGTGCTGATTCATTTTGAATTGATTTGTGTGTACAGTGTGAGGAAGTGGGCTAATTTCATTCATTTACATGTGGATATCCCAGGACCCCACCACAATATATTAAACATGTCATTCTTTCCCCACTGAATTGTCTTAGCATCCTTGTTGAAACTAAATTGATTGACACTGTGAGGGTTAATTGCTGAACTCTCAATTCTGTTCCATTGATCTATCAATATATGTCTGTCTTATACTTGTACAACACAGTCTTTTTTACAGTAGCCTTGTAGCAAGTTTTATAAGTTTTGTTTTTCTTTTTCAAGTTTATTTTTCTACTTAGGATCCCTTCCATTTCTCTGTGTATTTTAGGATCAACTTGTCAATTTTTCTGAAAAAATATAAGTGGGTACTAGAGATTACTTTGAAGCTGTAGAGCAATTTGGAGAGTATTGTTATTTTAACAGTATTAAGTTTTGCACTCCATGAGCATAGGTATTCTTCCATTTATTTATGTCTTCTTTAATTTCTTTGAAAAATGTTTTGTAGTTGTCAGTGTGTACAATTATACTTGATTTATTCTTTTTGATGCTATTGCAAATAGAATTATTTGCTTAACTTCATTTTGGACTATTTATTGTTAATATGTAGAAATACAGTTGTTTTTTGTATACTGATATTATAGTTTTCCTGTGGATTCCTCATATCTACAGGATTTTCTGTGTACAAGGTTATGTATCTTGCAAATAGAAATAGTTTTTCTTCTTTTCCAATCTGGGTGCCTTTCATTTGATTTTCTTGCCTAATTTCCCTGAATGTAAACTCTATTGAATATAAGTGGCAAGAGTGGACACCTTGTCTTGTTCCTGATCTTAGGGGGAACATATTCAGCCTTTTACCATTAATTGTGATGCTATCTGTAAAGTTTTTTTAAATGTCCACTATCACTTTCAGGAAGTTTTCACTATCCTTTGTTTTGTTGAGCTCTTTTTGTTGTTTGTTGTTGTTTTGTCTTACATTGAAGGGGTGTTTAATTTTATCCAATGATTTTTTTTTGTCTATTGAGATGATCGATTTATACCCCCTAGTTGAAATCTACTATTGATCCTCTCTAGTGAAAATTTCTTTTCAGTTACTGAAGTTTTCAACACAAGAATTACCAATTGGTATGTTTTAATAATTTTTATATCTTTATTGACATTCTGTATTTAGTAATCCATAATCATCATACTTTCCTTTATTTAGTTAAACATTATTTGGTTTAGTTTCTTTTTTAAAAAAAACATTTATTGTATTTATTTATTTTTGGCTGAATTAGGTCTTTGTTGCTGTGTGTGGGCTTTCTCTAGTTGAGACAAGTGGGAGCTACTCGTCGTTGTGGTACACGGGATTCTCATTGCAGTGGTTTCTCTTGTTGCAGAGCACGAGCTCTAAGCACACAGGGTTCAGTAGTTGTGGTGCTTGGGCTCAGTAGTTGTGGCTTGTAAAGCACAAGCTCAGTAGTTGTGGTTCATGGGCTTAGTTACACTTCAGCATGTGGGATCTTCCCGGACCAGGGCTCAAACCCATGTCCCCTGCATTGGCAGGTGGACTCTTAACCACTGCACCACCAGGAAAGCCCCCTTTAGTTTCTTTAACCTATCAATAATGATTAATTAGAATTATCTGTTAAGTCTGACATCTGGGTTCTCTCACAGTTTTTGTTGCCTTTCTTTTGCTTATGCATGGCTAACACTTTCTTTTTTCAAGTCTCTCATAACTGTCTCTTCTCAATACAGGATATTTTATATAACATATTATAGAAACTCTGGATACTAACTCTTCCTCCCCTACAGTACTGCTGTTGCTATTGATTTTTTGTATATTTGTTTAGTGACTTACCTGCATTTACTAGTAAATTGTGTTTCCTCTACTTTGTGAGGCCCTGAAATTCCTCTTCAGATAGCTCACCTTTGAGCCTGCAGTCACCCTAGGATAACACCGGTTACAGCAAGGCTTTCTCTCAGGATCATTTTCCCTCTGTTAAGCTTGTTGCCCTTGTTTAGATATTACACCCAGCTTTTAGGTTCAACTCATTGTTGGATGATTGCTCTTTTTTTTTTTTTCAACAATGCCCTCATTCCTTGGCATTCTCTGGTAAACTAGGTAGTCTGCAGGTAAGCTTACTGCTCTCCTGGAGCTACCAGCCTTCTCTTAGTTTCTCAGCACAAACATCTCCATTGTTTTCAGAGCACCCTTAGACTTGAACTGTCCCACACTATGCAATAAGTAAAGTCAGTTCTTTTGAGAAGAACTTTGGAGATTATTTTATGGTCTATATCTCACCTTGTCCCAAAGCTCTGAGACAATGTTCCAGAGATGGCAGTAGAGACAGTTGACCTCTTCTTTCAGGGTAACAGTCTGTTTTATAAGCAGGATGCTGAGCAGGTGTTGCTATGGTTTAAATGTTTGTTTCTCTCCCACACCCCAAATCCATATGTTGAATTCCTAATGCTCTATGTGATAGTATTAAGAAGTGGGGCCTGTGAGAGATGCTTAGCTCATAAATGTGGAGCCCTTGTAGATGGGATTATTGCTCTTATAAAAGAGGCCCCATAGAGCTCCCTACCTCTTTCCACCATGTGAAGATACAACAAGTTGGCAGTCTGAAACCTGGAAGGAGGTCTTCACCAGAACCCTGATTTTGAACTTACAGCCTCTAGAATTGTGATAAATACTTGTTGATAAGACACACAGTCTGTGGCATTTTGTTATAGGAGACCAAATGGACTATGACAGGTTTGGTGGCCCCTGGTTTTCCTAGCTTGCCTCTCCCAGCATGGAACTTCACTTTATGAGTAAATGAGGCAAGAACAATTGCAATTCCAGTATTTCCTGCTTTCAGCAGGAAAAGTGCAGAGACTTTTCTCTCTGCAGGGTGTCTAAATGGAAGAATGGAGACCCTGACTTCTCAATCATGCTTGCTTAGATTTTAGCCTCTACAATATGTAGCTGGGAGAGATGAGAAATGTTGGTTGTCTCCTTGTCCTGAGGATATATCATAACTCTTAATTGGGAGTGGGGAGGAGAGGGAGCCTTGCCTTCTTAGCTACAAATAACTGGACTGAAACTCTTTCACAGTGAGCTAAGGGTAGAGGGGAAGGAACTGGGTTATGGCTCAAATGCTACAGGCTTTTCTTGATCTTAATTAGATTATGTAAATATTCTTAAATAAATGTTTCTCCAATTTGAGTTTGCTCCCAGGATAATCTCCAGATTCTTTTGCTTTTGAAAATACTTTTTACCAGTTATTTATTTTGTTGGGGAAGAGATCTGTAGAGCATCTCAGCCACCGTGCCAGAATTACATCTCCTCAATGATACTTTTTTTTTTTAATTTTAGATATGTTTGATACAGTTCATTCTAATTCATATTACAACCCTCCCAAACTTTCAAAGCCTTTTTAGCAGATGTTAACTCTTCACAAATATTCCTATATGGGAGATATGACAGTGATATGATGTATAATAATTATATGGAACTACTTTTCAAACTTACATTCTAAATAATATCATTACTTTGAAAATGTTTATCAGATATTTTCCAGAGTAAAATACATAAATTAAAACTTAAATACAGATTATATTTTATTTTTCAAAAAAAAAAGCAATTTCTATTTTGTTGTAAAAATGTGTACCTGCCTAATATTTGAAAATAATATGAACAATGTGATTGATAAAAATTGAAGTTTCCACAAATGTTAAACATTTTAGAATATTCCATGGAATTTGAAAATTTTCATAATATCACTTCTCTCTTTCTCTTCTTCTGTCTTTTCTGCAAAAGTGGATCAAAATAAATTTTCAGTATTAACTAATGAAAGTGATCACCTATCTTGGTATTCACTTCACTAAGAAATTTTGACAGGTACTGTAAACAACAAAAGCATAGACATAAAACTTTCAATCACTGCAAATAAACTATCACAGAGGAACGTTATAAGTCTACTAATTTCTCCTGTCAAGGAAATGTCCCAGAGTGTTAAAATCAAAATTGATGGTATCATTGAAATAGATATTTATACCAAAATAGTTGTGTTATGAAAACATTTAGAAGGAGATTTTTAAAGCATATCCACAGTACCTAAATAAATTAGTGTTTGGTGCTAATGAACAAAAGTAAGAACAGATGATATTTCAATGTGTAAGATAAATAAGTAACAGAAACATCTATATCAGTTGGTACATGAATTTTGTTACAGGTTGTTACAACAAATAATTTGTGTCACCTGATCTAATATTAATGCTGGTATCATTCTCCTATCCCCATATTAGAAAGTTAAATCCTCTGAGACAGAATAGTTTAGGTCTCATCACTCTGAAGTTAAATAAAAAATAAAAATGTTCAAACAGAGAAAAATCTATGATGCTGTCTCATTTCTATTTGATTCTAGTTCATTTTGTTCTTTGTTATGTTGGGAGATTCATCCATATTTCTGAGCATAGCACAATTTTTCATTCATGTTAATGAGTGTAGTTTGTTCAATATCTTTACCATATATTACCCCTATGTTTGAATATACCACAGTATATATTTATTTATTCATGATGATTTGTTTCCAGTTTTGTGTTTATTATGAATGTAGTGCTGTTGTAAACATTCTTGGTATATTTTGGGAGACATGCAGATATTTCTTTTATGTAAAAGTTAAGAGTAGAATTCCTTTATCAGATCTATAGATATTACAGGTTTAGTAGATACAACTAAAGTATTTTACAAAGGAGTTATACCATTGTGCTAATTTACAGTTCCACAAATAATGAGTATGGGCTCCAGATGATCCATATTCTAATCAACACTAGTTATTGCTCATCTTTTTAAATGATATATTTTATGTTTTTAATTATTTGGAGGGAGTTTTAGGTGTTTCATGTAAGTGTTTAATTTGTACTTCCTTTATGACTAATGTAAGTCACCACATTTTCATGTTTATGAATAATTTAAGTAGTCTCTTGTAACTGCCTCTTATAGAAATCTATTGTTGCTGGACTCTATGTCTTTTACTAACTGATTTATAAATTCTGAAAATGAGCCCCTTTTCAGATATATGTACTATAAATATTTTCTCCTTCTCTGTCAGTTGCCTTTTGACCCTATGTATGGTGTCTTTCAATGAACAGCTATTCTTAATTTAAACATAGTATTATTGATCAATTTGCCCCTTAGGGTTAACACATTTTTAGTCTAATTTAAAAATAATTGTTTATGCCAACATCATTAACATATTTCCCATATTTTACTTTAATGCTTTATTGGTTTGTTTTTTATATTTAAAGCAAAATCTATCTGAAATTAATTTTGTTCATTTTGTGAGTTAGGGGTCAAAGTGTATTTTTTTTTTTTTTTTTTTTTTTTTTTGCAGTACACGGGGCTCTCACTGTTGTGGCCTCTCCCGTTGTGGAGCACAGGCTCCGGATGCACAGGCTCAGCGGCCATTGTTCATGGGCCCAGCCACTCCGCGGCATGTGGGATCTTCCCGGACCGGGACACAAACCCGTGTCCCCTGCATCGGCAGGCAGACTCTCAACCACTGCGCCACCAGGGAACACCAAGGTGTATTTATTTTTCCATGTGAATATTCTTTTGACCCAAAACAATTTACTGAAGAGACTATCCTTTAACCATTGCATGTCAGTGTCACGAATGTCAAATATAAGGAAATGATTAATGTGTAAGAGTATTTCCAGACTCTCTCCCAATGGTCTATTTATCCATCATTGTGCCAATATTACTTTGTATTAATTAGTATAACTTTAGTTTAGGTCTCAACATCAGGTAGTTTAACTCCTGTAGACTATTCTTCTCACAGATTGTCTTGGTTGCTTGCTTTTTGTATTTTCATACAAATTATACTATCATTTCAATTTTGACACAAACTTTTCTGTGGTATGGTTGGGTTTGCAATGTGTATACATCTCAAAGGCAATAAAAATGCATAGTTAAGTGTTGAAGGTATTCTAAATAAGAGAGAGATTATAGGGGTGATAAACCATAAAAGATGCTTGTTTAATGAGTTTTCCTTTATATAATAGCATAGGCTTTGTCATAATTAACAAGAAGAAAAAGAACACCATGAAATAGAGAAGATTAATGATGACCTTGAAAAATGGTTTTATGTCACTAGTAAAAATGGTCTGGGGGTCTTAAACTGATACTACGGAAGCTTGACAGAAAGTTATAAATTATTGATACACTGTTAATAGAGAAGATTATAATAGTGAAGCCAGGCTGGTTGAAAGATCCCAATTTCTATGGATACCAGCAGCAAATTGAATAACACAGCAAATAAGCCTATTCAGGGGAAATGTGATATGTATCATATTACACTTCCAAATTTAAAACAAATCTGAATTTTGTTACACCTTTTACACAAAAGATTTGTATTCGTGGGCCTCTCACTGTTGTGGCCTCTCCCATTGTGGAGCACAGGCACAGGACGTGCAGGCTCAGCGGCCATGGCTCATGGGCCTAGCCGCTCCGTGGCATGTGGGATCTTCCCGGACCGGGGAACAAACCCGTATACCCTGCATCGGCAGGCAGACTCTCAACCACTGTGCCACCAGGGAAGTCCAAGATTTGTATTTTAAACTTGTATTTACTCTTTGTTTTTATTGGTGTTAATCTGTTAATGTGTTTTTATTGGTGTTAATCTGTCAGTTCTTAAACTTCAAGAAGTCTATGTCGATGTACCTAGAGCAGCAGGTACATCAGACATCACAGTTTTCTGCATTGCAGTTCTCTCTTAAGTAGTTTGTAAATTCTATCATATCCTAAATTTTCTGTGAAAAAAAAGATGTGTGTTATACTTATTGTTGCATTCTTAGTGCTTAAAATAGTGCTAGGTACATGATAATAACCAGTAAATTATGAACAGTTTTATTTATTAATTTGATGCTTATGAATACTGAATAGTGTGAAATTCAAGTGGAGTGCCACTTATGTACCCTGCAGTCATGCTCTTTCAAAAAGTAAAGCAATGTGTATCTTAAATATTGTTTTTTTAAGGAGAATTAGTAAAACTAAGGATAACATTTATACTGTTTTTACTACCCTTTTCCTGTCCTGCAATCTTATGCCATTTTAAAATTTGGTATATGTAAAATTATACTAAGGAAGTTTTAAATGGAATATTAATTCCTTTGAGCATATTCACTCTGAATATGGTATAAGTTTTATCAGTTACTTTTCTATAGAAAATTATAAAAAAATCGTTTGCATTTTTAGTAATTTCTAATGTTTAGATAAAATCTCCATACCATATTTATTTGAATAACTTAGCAGACCCTGGAACTATGGAGCAGGTTGGGCACAGTGTGGTTTGGGGCATGTAAGACAGAGATTGAAAGAAATGAAAATGTTTTGTACTAGAGGAGAGAGCAGTTGGTATGGATCATCCACATGCAGAGGGTCCACAAGAACAGAGAAGCATAAGGGCATTAGTGATGGCAAAATTGCCTAGAACTGGATCATATATTTCTGCCATATGTCAGGCAGAATAGAAGAGAAGAGTAAATATAAGCAACTCTTTCACAAATGCAGAAATTATCTCTAAATTTCACGTATGCACAAAATAACCATAGATACCTAATTCTGGGAGAGAATTCACTCCATTCTCAGTTTATAGTGAGATTCCATGAATTTAATTTTCAAGTAAGCTCCTTTTCAGTTAACATGATATTAAAGTAGAAGTAAGGAAAACTTTTCTTTCACTGATCACTGACCTTCAGAAGAAAAACACATTTGTAATATATTTGTAGTTTTTGTATTTTGTAAAACATTTTCATATCCAAACATTTTATGGTCATGGTAATCATTTGAGTTATGGATGAAAACATTGTTATTCTTAAATTGTAAATAAAGTTACAGAATTTCAGATGAAGGGAGTTTGGGGAGAATATATAGCTATTATGTAGCAGGACATGATTCAGAACTTGCATTTGTAAATCTGGAACTTACGTTCTAGTTCATCAAATTACAATTTTGGGATTTGTATTGTTTTTGAGAAAAACAGAAAATGTTGGTCTTTATTTTTTTAAGAGTTGGTGTGATAACTTAAATCTCTCAAATAATAACAAATCAGTAACTTTATTCAGTTGCATAATATGATGAGGCAAAATATTTTTTTAAGTTATGTAGAGATAAAAGACAAGTAATAAAGGATGGAATAAATAAAGGTTGAAAGAAAAGAAAATAAAGGAGGAGAGCCAAGAAATGTATTGGCTGTGCTCCTTGGATAGATCTTATTAGCTTTGTTTTCCTCTGCTTCTCTTACATACTATGTGAACCCAGGAATTAGATATAGGAGAAATTATGAGGAGAAGTCTTCCATTTTAACAGTTGGCAAATCTATACCACGTTTCCATTTTGAATTTCTAGTAATAATTCTAATCATCATCATTAACCCTTTTCTAATGAAAATAACTTAGATTACTATTACAATACACCTTTTAAAAATAACTTATTTATACCTTATATTTTGGTGTAGCTTACCAATTCTATAATAGGGATCTGATTTTTAATAGGATGCCAGGTTTGAATTATATTTTGGAGAAAAAAGAAAAGCATGGCTATAATATATAAAAATAATCTGTTTTAAAAATAGGTAAAATTTTCAGTAAAACAAGTTGTATATAGGCTGCATATATCTGTACTTACAATAAAACTTTGTTTCCTATGAATAATAAAGACATATACTAATCACCAAACATGGGCACAATCTGTACAGGGAAATAAAAGTGTATCTGCCAGAGAAAACCAATGCATTTCTTTGATCAACACTTTTAAATTTATCTATGGAAAATCTAAAATCTACTAAAATTCTTATTTTTAAATGACACTAGGTTTTCATCAGCTCCTAAATATACTCATGGAGTCAGTATTATCACTATTTTTTCAATGATCATATGAGAACTTAGCTGGTATTTTAATTGACTTCCATTTTTAAAGTAGTTTAAGGTATCAGTAATAAGAATTCATATAGAAGTTGTATTTAAAAAGTCTCTTTGAACTCCTCATGTTGGAAAAGTTTGGCAAGCAGGGGATGTATGATTTTGTGATAAGCATATTTTGGAGGAAAATATTTCACCCAGAAAGAAAAAGATAGCAGCAGCCAACAACAACAAAAAATATCAGGCAAATGTATTTGCAGTGAGACGCTTCACATTAAAAAACAAAAAGCAAACAAACAAATACCTTTGGGCACACTTACGTTCCATATATGATGATAATTAAAGCAAAGATGCTCCATTTTTGTTACCATCCTTTCATTTGAATAAAATATTCAAACGTCAGATTCACATATTTCTTGAGGGATTAGATAACTCTTCTGTAAGAAGCTTTGACCCTTTTATATTCTTCAGATAGTGATGTTTCTCAGCAAGTAATGCTAAAAAGATACCTCTCTTCTGTTCACTTAATAAAATCAGTAATCATACTTCCTGGAGGATTTTGCTTTCCAATTTTCTACCCTGCTATAAACAGACTTTAACAAGCTATCTTTGATACACAGCACATCAAACAAATTCAGAGAGGGTTATTTACTCATTTAGGTGCTTGGTGTTTTAATTTAGCATCTTAAAGATAGCTATTTTCTTTTTTTTAATCACAGAGTTTACCCTGAGGTATATAATATATGAATATATTATTGCACATAATCCTAATTTACTGAGATTCTGAGATTCCATTCATTTCTTATTTATTTATGTATTCATTCAACAAATATTTATGGGAAACGCTTTCATGAAGTAGGAATTAGCAGGCACAGGAAATTTAAAAATACATCAGTCCCTGAAGTCTCACTCCTTAGAAAGTAAAATAATGCACACAATGAGGTACTTTGGTACAATGGAAGATTAAGGCATAGACATAGATCTCATTTTATATATTTATTGGTCAGAAGTCAGGTAAATTTTTAACCACTCATTTCCCAACTCTCAACATCTAACTATTCATTATCATTTGGACTTTTGTCTTAATTTATTTTGCCTGCTATTACAAAATTCCATAGACTGGGTGGCTTCTACATAACAGAAATTTATTTCTCGCAGTTTTGGAGGCTGGGCAATCCAAGATCAAGACACCAATAGATTCAGTGTCTGGTGAGAGCCCACTCCCTGGTTCAGCAACAGTGGTCTTCTTGCTGAGTCCTCATATGGCAGAAGGGAGAAGGGAGCTCTCTGAGATCTCCTTTATAAGCCTACTGGTATCATTTAGGAAGGCTCCAGCCTCATTACCTAATCACTTCCCAAAGGCCCACCCCCAATACCATAACATTTTGAGTTAGGATTTAACGTATGAATTTGGGGGGAACCTGAACATTCAGTCCCTTGTGGCCTTGCTGAATATTTCTTCTTTCCACTCATACTTTTGCCACCACAATCTCTCAACTGAATTATTTCAATGACTTCCTGCAGTCCTTTCACTTGCTCTTTTTTTCCCTCTCCAATCCCTACTCAACTTTACAGCTAGAGTTAACCTTCTCAAAGCAGTGTTTTCCCATAGAATTTCTGTGATGATAGAAATGTTTTACATCTGTATTGTCCTATATGGTAGCTCTCAGCTACATGTTGCTACAGAGTATTTAAAATGTAGCTACTGGAACTGAGGGCTTAATTTTAAATTTTATTTAATTTTAATCAATTTAAAAGTAAATAGCCACATGTAGATAGTGACTAATATATTGGACGGAACAGTCCAAGAGCAAAAATATGATTATTTACATGCTATCATCAGTGTGAAGTCAAACTCTTCAACATGAGTGATGATCAGTATCAATTATGGCCTTTGGTTACTCATTCACCTCATATCCACTCCTCCCTTCATTCCACAAAATCTGTGGTCCAGCCAGACTTAGTTTAAGCCAGACTTAAATAGAATATACATTTTTTTCTGTAACTTGATAATGTGTCTGTCATTTGTCTGCCTGGAATATTCCACCTTCTTTCACAATAGATCTGTAGAACCATATAGTGAATTCTGCACAGTTGAATACTTTTAGTGAATTGTGAAGATGGGAAGAAAGTCACTGTACTAGTTTTCTGTTGCTTAGAAGTAAGCCACAGGTTCTGCTGCACTCAAGGAGAAGGGTTCTACTAACATGACAGCCAATGAGTCACAGGATGAGAAACAAGGAGGTGATTCATTAGTGGTCACTTTAGTTCACTTAAAGTCAAGTTTTGCCCTCTGGCCACCAGTGTTTCATAATCAAATGCAAAATTCATTCACCTAATCCCAAAATCTCCAAATGTCTCATTCTATTTTAGCATCAGTACAAAGCTTAAAATTCCATCTATATCTAGTCCAGGGGCAAATGAGGCTCATGGTTGAAATCTGTTAGGCTCACCTCTTGGAGCACAGTTCCACTTGGTCTGTGGATCTGTAAAACCAAATAGACAAATTATCGGTGACAGACACACCCAAAATACAACGGTGGAACAGCAATAGGATGCCAGCTATGGACATTCTATTTCAAAAAGGAAGGGAAAAAATACAGGAAAGAAAGAGTCCCTAGTGCTGGAAGTTTTGAAATTTGGTTGGGCTAACTCTAGTTGGAATTTTTGATTGAGTTTCAATACCTGGGAAACAATTATCCATGGCTCTCTGCAGTTTTAGTTTCATTTGTTGAGTAATCCTTCTTCTCATATGAAAGTTAACATGATTAGTTTTATTAGCCAGTTTTCTATCATCAGAATTTTGGAGACCTGACAATTTCTTTTAATTGTCTATGTTCTCTGTCCCGTTTGACCCAAGCTAGCAATGTTTCTGCTGAAATGATTTTTCTAAGGGAGTTTCTAGGCCTTCCCAAATATCACTTACATTCACTCCATTAGACAAGAAGCTATGGTTACATATTGTTCTGAGAAAATACTTTCTGTATCTTGGCCTCTTAGATGGCTGAGGAGAAACGCCCTTAAGCTTCCTAGAAACTCTCTGGTTTGATTGAGATCTGTAAATCACACCCTTAATCTCTTTAAAGGCCACTTGTGTGCCTGAATACTGTCTTTTTAATCTTTCTGAGGTTTTAGCGAAAGGTGGTATAGCCATACAGTCTTACCCTCAGTCTTGTCTCTAGAGCATGCTTTCCTGACAGTGGATCTTTATTCTAAGTCTTTTTCTGTCCTGAAGAGGCTGATAATTATCAAAATCATCTAGTCCTGGTTACCTTTTATTTAACAATTCTTCCCTCCACTTATTTCTCGCTTCTCACATTTTACTATAAGCAGCAAGAAGAAAAAAAGCAGCACTTTCAGTGTTCTTTTGGACCCAATTCATCACTTACAAGTTCTGCCTTCCCTATAAATGTGGGCAAGGATTTTATTAAATGTTCTGCCACTATGTAACAAGGATATCTTCAACCGGTTTCTAATAACATATTCCTCACCTCCTTCTAATCTCCTACGGGCATCACTTTCATATCTGAGTTTCTACTAACAGCCTGTCCATGTGATTACACTTTCTCTATCATGCTCCTCAAAATTGTTCCAGCCTTAGCTCACCTTCTGCTTACAAAGCTGCTCATCATTTAAAATACCTGTCACAGCAGTATCTCCCTCTCATGCACCAATACTGTATTAGTTTTTTATTCATTAGAAGTAAGTCCCAGGTTTAATCAATACTCAAGGAGAGGGGATTATACAAGGGTTTGGCTCACTGAGGGTCACTTTTAGGAGTTTCCACCACTGCTGTGGTCCTGTTTGTATCAATGTCATTTCAGTGCATGCTAGTGGGAATATATTTGAGAAGTAGATAATATCAAGACATTATACTGCAAATTACCATCTTAGGCATGTGATGCTTTCATGCCTTGTTATGTGAGGACATGAACAGTGAGAAGAAATTATACTAATCAGTTTACTGGAGCAGTTGATGCACACACTAAAGATCATATAAACTCTGATATGCTTTGAAATGTGTCATGGTAAATAGTCAATTAGCTATTAATCTATGATAAGCTTTTATTCTATTAGAAAAGGTAATAATCTTCTATGTATCTTGTCAGCCTTGGTAAATACAGCTTTTCTCTATACAACAAAGTAAAAATAAAAGGAAGAATAGTGTTTCTATGTAAATGTAGAATATATCAGAAAATTTTCTATGAGGATAAGATATTCTGAATTAAACCTTATTATTTAAATATTTATAGAGTGCTTATTATTGACCAATCACTGTGCTAGGGAAAACAGGTGATTGCTATGATATTGTCTTCTAGGAGACAATAGTGAAATCAGAGATGTGAAAACAAATATTGTTGTCAGATATAAATAAGGTAAACAAAAGATATATTGGTCATAGAAGAATAAATAGAAATCAAAATAAGTTATTTCTGTTCTACAAAGGAATGTGTTTGGAAATAGATAACTGATACAGTTAACTATTAGGAACTGCATGAAAGCCTGGGTAAAGCAACTTCACAAAGGTAATAAAGCAGTTCCCTGCCATGTCACTTGTGCATTCTGTGAGAGCACTTGACAGGGGATGAAATTCTGGATTATATAACTGATAGATAATTGATCCAAACAAATCCTTCTAGATAGTCTGTTTCTTCTCCTCTTCAAATGAAATCGTTACTAGGAGGAACCATTTCTTAAGTCCTTACTAGCTGTCATTTTATTTGTCTGCTAATAATCCAATAGCATTTTGTTGAATGGGAAGGAAATACAGGATCCATTCTAGCTTACAGTGGGGTAGAGACGATCAAGAAGAAAAAAGTGGGAGAGGAAACTGGGTATTAAGAAAGAGGAAATAGGTGATGAAATTGTAAGTTTGAATGTATCCAAGTCCAGAGAATATATTTGATGTTACAACCATAACTGCAAACATTCCCTTTTCATTAATAAAAAGCCAGATTATTCTTCATTGTTCTTCACATATTACCTCACTTAAATCTCACAAGAACTCTGATATATATATATATATATATATATATATATATATATATATATATATATATATATTATTTATTTATTTGGCTGCACCTGGTCTTAGTTGCAGCTTGTGGGACTTTCCTTGCCACGTGCGGGATCATTTTTTTTTTAACATCTTTATTGGAGTATAATTGCTTTACAGTGGTGTGTTAGTTTCTGCTTTATAACAAAGTGAGTCAGCTATACATATACATATATCCCCATGTCTCCTCCCTCTTGTGTCTCCCTCCCACCCTCCCTATCCCACACCTCTAGGTGGACACAAAGCACTGAGCAGACGTCCCTGTGCTATGCAGCTGCTTCCCACTAGCTATTTTACATTTGGTAGTGTATATATGTCCATGCCACTTTCTCACTTCGTCCCAGTTTACCCTTCCCCCTCCCCATGTCCTCAAGTCCATTCTCTACATCTGCATCTTTATTCCTGTCCTGCCCCTAGGTTCTTCAGAACCATTTTTTTTTTTTTTAGATTCCATATGTATGTGTTAGCATACGGTATTTGTTTTTCTCTTTCTGTATGCAAACTCTTTGTAGCATGTGGGATCTAATTCCCTGACCAGGGATCAAACCTGGGCCCCCTTCATTGGGAGCATGGAGCCTTAGCCACTGGACCACCAGAAGTCCCGAGATAGATATTATTTTTTATTAAATCAATTTTACAGATGAAGAAATCAAAGGTTAAAGAGGTTAAGTAATTTGCCAACGGCTGTATATCAGGTAAAAATTTAAGCAGGACTTCAGTTCAAGCAACCTGGCTCCTTAAACTATTTAAGGTTCATCACAGGGTATATTTGCCAAATGTGGACCAAGATTAATCGAATAGGTTTATTATATTATTCGTAGAGGAGAGTCTAGAATTTCAACTAACACCAAAATATGTCTGGATCTCTGTAGTGGATGTCTTTGGCCTAAAGCAAACACAGGGAAACATTAAAGCTTACCAGAACTGCTGTTATTCAAAATAAACTCCTTAGAGTTGCCCCAAGTTTCATCCCATAATCTTATTTCAGGGGAAAAAGCTATGATTGTATTGATTATCTAATAAAGATTGAAAAATGTAATAGAATGTAAAATACATTTAGAATACATATATGAATTTTAATGTAATTTGTTTATGTTCTAAGGGGCTATAAAACTATCTTTGCACACTAAGATTCCATATAAACTACATATATTTTTTAGGAACATTATGTATTTAAATCCTAATTCTATGAGTGTTAAAATTAGTAAATATTACTTACTTACTTACTTACAATACTTAACATAACACAACAGTAATCATGTGAAAAAAATTGGAGTTTCTGGAAAAAAAACTATATATATATGTTTTGGTCACGTCACTGCATGGCTTGTGGGATTTCAGTTCCAAACCAGAGATTGAACCTGGATCACAGCAGTGCACTGAATCCCAACCACTGGACCACCAGGGAACTCCCTAATTAGAAATTCTTATCAGTAAAAAATTGAAGTGTGCTAGCAGAATCTTTCAAATTAAAATATATTTACTTCTATTTAACAAAGGAAATATTTAGGAATAATTATTTTTATGTATATATTCATTCATTTGGGAAAGATTTAAGAAAAACTTATGATGAAAAGGTCTACCCGATTTTAATCTACTTTATTCAGTCATATAATTACTCTTACACTACAAAATAGGGTCTGCATTTAATGTACATATCAAGCTGTGTCTATAATTATGTATTGCATTCTTTAGTCCTAATACAAAATTAGTAATGGATATCATGCTGCAAAGAAAGTGAGTATTCAAGAAAAATGATAATATATAGTACTGAATAATTCAGAATGAAGTTGCCATTGATAAAATGAGGAAGAATGTAGTGGAAGTACACTTTGAGGGAGGAACAGTAGTTTTTTTTTTAGATAATTTAAGAATAAGTTACCTTTTAGACATCTAATTAGTGATAATGAACATGCAGTTGTTTTTAGAAGTTTGTAGTTTGTGTAGGTGTTCACAGTTGAAAACATACATTTGGATATATTCACATATTGATGTTATTTAAAACCAAAGCCTGGATGAGATTTCAAACCAGTTAGTGGATAAAAACAACACAAGGAGTAAGGGTTGTTCCCTGGGCTACAATGAGTATTGCTGTGGATTGTAGGAAGAGTGTGCTAATCAAAGGAAATTCAAACATTTTAAATATTTTTTCAAGGATTATATATTCAACTCTTATTTGCAGATTAAAAAAAAAAACCATTTCTCTCTTTCCAGTGAATAGAGTAGTAGATATGAAATGATAATGTATACTTCAAAATGACTGGGTCACTCAGTAACTATTAGAACAGATCTTCCTAAACATAAATGAACATTTCACTTTTAGATGCATCTCACAGGTTATTGTGTTCAAGACTTTTACACCACAGCCATGGTCAATGTATAAGTAGAATACCCTGAGTGAACCAAAGCCCAGATCGTCCTAAGCATGTAAAATATTAGATATATCTAATATATTTTTCTGAGAACTGTTTTGTGACTTAAAAACATTAGCAAGAAAAAATAGAAGTCACTATGAGTTTTAAAATTTACTTTACATGGTAAAGTAAATAGATGTTGGAAATAATACATTAATAGTAATATGCAAAGATTATTATAAACACATGAATAAATAAGAACGTATATAGATCATCCTGTATACAAAATATATCTGGTAATCAACTCTTTCTAATTGTTAAAGACATTAATAAATATTTACTATAAGCTGTATATTGCTGTTGATTTTTTGGTTCAAAGATGTCCAAGATGCATTTTCTGCCTTTGAAAACCTGATAGTTTTATCAAAGGAAGAAAATATATATTAACAATATTAATAACGTAAATATAGTGATAAGAATATTTAAGGCCTTGTGTGACTATAAGTAAAATATTTTATGTATTGGAACTACTTATATACAGTGTACATGAAAAAAGGGGTAAAATATTGCACCTGTTCGTAAATGTATGTACATGCTGCAGTAATTTCATTCCTATTACTCATATGCTTTATATCAGAGTGATTTTTTTAGAAGAATGAATAAAAGTTTTGAGCAATCAGTTTGAACACATGGGTAATGCTTTAATTGAAGTCCTAAGATCAAGCTCGAGGCAAAGGTACTGCTGGAATGCCATAGAACGGTAGTGTGTATTCACACCACCAGTGACAGACTGGCACATTGGGGTTCATCTGCAGTTTTCTTTATGGAAGAAATCTCAGAAGGGTTTCAACAAAGTACTAACCACTGTATAACCTAGACCTACATGTTCCCTGTCTAGTGGGTTCAAAGAAGTCTCTATAATCATTTCTTCAAAATTGGAAGTGAGCCCACTGGGAGAAAATCGATGAATGTTTGTTTACCTGCTGGGTGGAAAAATGGAAAAATATCAACCTAAGGACATTTTTGTTTTCATCTTGTATTGTGCTTGATGATTACGCAGCAACTGGAAGCTGGCTATATGACAGGAAATCAGGAGGTGGTCCCACACTCAGAGGAACTCACTGCTGGCAAACAGATATTTCTTTGCTGCCAAAAGTTTCCTGCTCACAACAAAGCTAAGTGACTTCAGGATATTTATACACCCTGCAGTTGCAGCATGGTCTGTAGCTTAAATACTGGAGAGAATCTCCACATCTCTGAATATTTTAGGGATTCAGATAGGAACTTGATAAAAGAAGACTTTTTTTATTTAATCCATTAAATTAGGATTTAAGCACCAAAATTTTTACTAAAAAGATGTTTGGAAGGAAAAAGAGATTTTTGGAGGCCTATTAAGTGATGTAACTTCAAGTATACTAGGAAGCTCCATGTTTATCAGAAACCTCTCGGCATATGTTATGAAAAAGTCATATATTTCTGTTTAAATATTGCATAACGCAGTTCAGTTGTATTTCTTCATATTCAAAAATATAATAGAAGGAGAAGCCTCTTTCAGGATGGTAGAAAAATAAATAACAACAGCAAGGCAACACAACTTTAGCTTAGAAGTGTGGTCCACAAGTTGTACAGCAAGAACTATTACAAGTCTTAAGTATGATGCAGATAGATTTTCAATGTCAATGGAAACAGTTTGCATGTCTCAAGCACTGAAAATAAATATAACCCAAAATAGGCAGAGTTTTCACATGGCATGGAGGAACTGAGTCTATCAAAATTGAATGGAGTACAATAGGCATGAAGCACAGAAGATAAAGGAGATGTATATGATTTCCTCAATCTAAGTGTCCCATTCAGCAGCCATACTTAAGCACTGACACATAGGGAACTTTATACGTTTTGCTCATTGCTCTGTCAGCACCACCTAAAATAGTGTGTGGCTTATATGGTGCTCACTACATATTTGTATGTTTGAATGAATGAATAAAGCTGGGAATATGAGAGTTTTATGGAAGTCAAATATAGAAACAATTTGTAACAATGTAAAAAGCCTCATCATTTTGAAAGTTAATAAAAATATCAAGTTGAGTCTGAGGAGACATTAGATAAGATATCTAAGATTTGTTTGAAGTTCCCTTAAATCTCCCATTTCTTTTTCCCTGACAGAGGCAGAGAGTTAA
This sequence comes from Hyperoodon ampullatus, assembly GCF_949752795.1. Lineage (NCBI taxonomy): Eukaryota > Metazoa > Chordata > Mammalia > Artiodactyla > Ziphiidae > Hyperoodon > Hyperoodon ampullatus. The sequence goes on from NC_136918.1 coordinate 125,476,008, forward strand.
CAATTTCCCCAGTCCCACATTTCCCTACTTTAGTTCATCTCATCCCATCCAACTGCCTTTTTTTTGGACAGTGTCTAAAAGTTCAAGATTATATGTTCCTCTTAAAACTTAGTGTGTATTCCATTCACTTAAGGATGAGATAAATTTCTAACTAGAGAAACTCATGATTACTATGCAGATATGAATGACACTGAAAAAAATATAGTTAGCTCTCCCTGGTGTGTGTAATTTAGAAAGATAGATGGATAGATATATATAGATAGATAGATAGATAGATAATAGTTACATAGATACATAGAGAGATGATAGATATAGGTATGGATATATAGATAATTTCAAATATGTAGAAGTCTTCAAACTTCCAAAACCAAAAAGAGGGCTATAGCTATCTCCAGTCTTCTAGGAGGCTGTTTATGAACATTTTTATTAGAGGAGGGTCCTCTAGTTAATCCCATATCATATAATTAACTAAAGTCATATCCATAGTTCCTTATAAAAAAGTGATTGTCCATCAATAGTGTTAGTGATGTAAGTTCCAGGTTACTTTGATATTATTTTCACCCTGCATAATGAACCTAAGAAAAAGAGAAGACCAAAGGCCAAATTCCAGATCATATGAAGATTGAAATGATTTTTCCTGTAATAGACCATTATGAATTTAGACTGGGAATTTTTTCAGGAAATAATTCAGTTATTATAGATATTGGCTACTTACCTGTATGAATCCAATCATTTATTTTTATGATTACAGAATGTCATAGGGTTCTATGTGCATATTTAAATTGTTCTGCACTATAAAGAGAATAGTCTTCCTTACTGTTTCAAAAGTGTCTTGACAATGAACTGTGGCTATATTTCCTCTAGGTATTTTGTCATTTCAGATTACAAAAATTCATTAATAACCAAAGTCATAATTATTTCTATTTTTTTAACTAATTAAACATAGATCATCCCTGGTACAATGGCGTAGCTGGAGATTAATGTAGAAATTATCTACATCCTTTTTCTCACCAAATTATTTGACTAATGAAGAAGCTGAGTACCACAGAGGTCAATTGATTTGCCAAGACCACACAGTTGAGGAGGGCTGTATCAGGATTATAAAACATGCTTTCTAAATTTGGGCCACTGTCTTATCTACTCTGCTAGAACTTTTCAAACTTTTCTGAGACTACTGGTAACAGAAATTATTAGGATCAGGACTGTGGCATTTCTGAACACTCTGGCCCTAGTTCAACTGGGTATCGTGCTTTACTCAATTTCATGTCTACTTTTATGGTAAATTTTGCTAAAATGCTTCCTCCTGCTAAAATCTTTGTAAATCTTTATACTAGAAATCAACTCAAGTATAATTAACCTTACTGGATGCACACTCTTTCTTTCAGGACAAGAAACATCACCACCCCATACATGGGCATGTATGTGAAACTAAATATGTCCCTAAAAATACTGACAAAAGTGTCCCCTGTTGGTTGTCAGGGAAGTCATCTGAGCATTTGAACCTAAAACTCTGTCTTCAATCAGTAGATTATATCATTTTGAGATTATTTCACAAGAAAACAAATTGTAAAGTAGTCTCCAGAAGTTGCTAAAGCCTAGATGAGTATGGACTAAAATCATTTCAGTTGAAAGCCCAATACAAAGAAGGAGAGAGTAGCTTGTAATCAGACTCCAGACATTGTTAAAAAAATAAATAAGAAGGAAAGTGTGGAGCAAATGAAAGCAAGAACTTGTGGATATATTTTAAGGATATGTTGAAAAGAAGTTTCGTGTATGCTCTAGACAAAACTTGAGCATAAAGAATTGTGGGGCATAAAAAATTATGTCTTCTTATTCTAGGTGGTTTGGCTTCTAAGACCATGTACAATTCATTCTTCAAATCTCTGTATCAGATTCTTATCTTGAGCACTAGCTCACCAAGTGTCCATCTTGTCTTTTGTCCTCAGTTAGTGGCCAGTGGAGCATTACAGACTCTGGAAAGTATAATCTTTTCCCTATGACTTGATACTCACACAATGTAACAACTTGTTATTTTTAAACCATAGGAAGCACAAGGTCTTAACTCCTTTAGGAAACTATCATTCAAATTGGTGTCCACCTGTTTGGAAGATTCTATAATGTAATTAATTTTCCCAATCCCTAAACAAGATTCAGGACTCCCCAGAATCATGGCAAATCAGTCATTAATATTTTTATTTCAATTATGATATTGATTTATGTAACTTCAGAGAGTTCACCAAGTATTTCCTTTGAAATGCCTTTTCTTGTGACTACATATTACCACAGGGAATTCCTCTCCTAGCCATGACAGATAAATCAATACCAGATTTATTGGTTAGAATAAGTCGACTGCAAATCTGGGTAAAACGTATGAAGCAACTATTTTTAGTGATTGAACAGCTTTGCTGGACTGTATCCCTGTATCCTTTTGCATAAGTAATGACATGGGATGAACTCCAAGGTCACTCTTCAATAAACCTGGTGTTCTTCCTGGAAGCCTTTTGGAGCTAGAAGCAGAGAGATGAATCCCAAATGGGCCACTCACCTCACTGAGCTCAGGAGGCTGTTGAAGCTGATGGGATTGGTAGGGCAAGATGCATAAGAAGAGGAAGAATCCAGATTCTCCATGGATTCTCCATCAGAATACCTTAAGGGTTCTTGGTTGAAGTCTGAACTACAGCTGCAAAGTGTGAGACACTAGAGGGTCATTGGAATGCTGCAATTTTCTTCAAGGTGAGATCTTCTGAATCCAAATGTCTCCCTAAAAAGGATGCCACCTGCATATTTACCCACAGAAGCTCCAGCACACCCACCAGACAAAGTGGTTGAGAGGGTTTGAATCAGTGAATAGCTGTTCTATCCTAGACACTCAGGGATAATCTGATCAGTACAAAGAATAGAAGGTGAGTGTACAAATAAAGAAAATGGAGCAAGAATTAACTATATAAATAAATGTTAAGCAATTAGAGAAAATATTTACAGAATAACAATGCATTAGAATTATTGAGACAATATGGTTAAAGGGTATCAAACGTTGGGAAACAGTACCTAGGATAAATCTGAACAAATTCTCAGAGGGAACAAAATGGAAAGATAGTCAGAAATTTGCCATATCCAAAAACCTCCCTACCCGCCCCCCCCCCCACAAAGAAAGCCAATTTTAAAACTCTATATAATGTTCTAGATTGAGGCCTCTGGTTTAACATTCTTTTATATAATTCCTCACCTTGTGTGGGTGGGACTGTTTTAACAGGATATTATTGTGTTATATGGCAAAGATGAAGGAATTTTGTAAATGTAATCAAGTTCTTTAAGCAATTGACTTTTAGTTAATCAAAATGAGATTATTTTGTGTGAGACAGACTTAATCAGGTGAGTACTTAAATGACAGAAGTTGAAGAGATCAGAAGCAACAGCAGACTTTCTTTTGCTGGCAGAAGCAAAATGCCATATTTTGGAGGGAGCCATGTGGTAAGTATCTGCACATGGCTTCTAGCAGCTAGGTACTTCAGTTTATACCTGCAAAGAACTTATTTCTGCAAATAGTAAGTTAGCTTGAAAGAGGACACAGAGCCTCAGATGACAGTGCAGACTTGGCTGACACCTTGATTTCACCCTGATGAGATGCTGAGCAGAGGGCTCAGCTAAGCTGTGTACAGATTCCTGGTCCAAAGAGCTGATAAACTTGTATTGTTTTAAGACACCAAATTTATAGTAATTTGACATACAGCAATAGAAAACAAGCAACAGAAATTAAAGGCAAAAGGCTGTCCAAATTTTAATATTAATGTTACAGAGCCCTAGCAATAAGTCTATAAAATGAAAGTATTAAAAGAAAGGAAAAGAAAAATTACAAGGCAGCAGTTCATTAAAACCTAATACACCTAAGACACCTAAGGCAATCAGATAATGTAATTTACTACATTAAACAATTAAATGCTTCACAGTTATAGATGCGAGCAGTATCTTTTCATCTAAATTAACAACCATTTATGAGAAAAAAATTCAATAGGAGAGGAACAGGAGTTTAGTAATAAGGAAAGTCTAGGTAATAGTCTGATGATAATCTAACTCCAAATTTCAGTACCTAAATATAAAAAAAGGTAGACTCCTAATTCATCCAAATTCTGTTGTGAGTCAGACAGCTCGCTTGGGCAAATGTCTCTCTGCATGGTGACTCAAGTATTTTGACTGCTTATTACTTATATCAAAGCAGATCTACACCATGGACAAACAGGATATAATTTAATCACCATGCAAGCAAAGTTCCTATGAGGAAAAAGGAAATTTGTGAAAAGCTGCACCAATGGAATATTTCCCAGTTTAACCTTTTCTAACATTCTCTACATGTTATATATTCTTTGAGCTACTTTTTTCAATAAGACATCTGTAAGAATTATATGTCTCAAAATTCAATTTCGCAAATAGATCTGGTCTTTTTCAGAAACACATGCAAAAACCCAAGTCACACTAAGAAAAAAAAATTTGACATAGATAACATAATTTGTTCCTTGATGTAAAAAAATTACAAAAGGATGGAGGAGTAGAAGGACGTGCTCTAATTTCCTCTTGTGAGAACACCAGAATTACAACTAGCTGCTGGACTATCATCGACAGGAAGACACTGAAACTTCCAAAAAGATATCCCACATCCAAAGACAAAGGAGAAGCCACAATGAGACAGTACGAGGGGTACAATCATAGTAAAATAAAATCCCATAACTCCTGGGTGGGTGACTCACAGACTGGAGAATATTTAGACCAAATAAGTCCACTCACTGGAGTGAAAGTTCTGAAACCCACATCAGGCTTCCTAACCTGGGGGTCTGGAAACGGGAGGAGGAATTCCTAGAGAACCAGACTTTGAAGGCTAGCGGAATTTGATTACAGGACTTTGACAGGACTGGGGGAAACAGAGACTCCACTCTTGGAGGGCACACACAAAGTAGTGTGCCCATCAGGACCCAGGTGAAGGGGCAGTGACCCCAGGGGATACTGAACCAGACCTGTCTGCTAATGTCAGAGGGTCTCCTGCAGAGGCAGGGGGTGCCTGTGGCTCACTGTGGGGAAAAGGACACTGGCAGCAGAAGTTCTGGGAAGTACACCTTGGAATGAGCCCTCCCAGAGTCTGCCTTTAACCCCACCAAAGAGCCCAGGTAGGCTCCAGTGTTGGGTTGCCTCAGGCCAAACAACCAACAGGGAGGGAACTCAGCCCCACCCATCAGCAGTCAAGCAGATTAAAGTTTTACTGAGCTCTTCCCACCAGAGCAACTGTCAGCTCTACCCACTACCAGTCCCTCCCATCAGGAAACTTGCACAAGCCTCTTAGATAGCTTCATCCAACAGAGGGCAGACAGCAGAAGCAAGAAGAACTATAATCTGGCAGCCTGTGTGTGTGTGTGGGGGGGAAACATTAATAGAAAGATAGACAAAATGAAAAAGCAGAGGACTATGGACCAGATGAAAGAACAAGACAAAACCCCAGAAAAACAACTAAATGAAGTGGAGATAGGCAAACTTCTACAAAAATAATTCAGAATAATGACAGTGAAGATGATCCAGGACTTCAGGAAAAGAATGAAGGCAAACATTGAGAAGATGTAAGAAATGTTTAACAAAGACCTAGAAGAATTAAAGAACAAACAAACAGAGATGAACAATACAATAACTGAAATTAAAACTACACTAGAAGGAATCAATAGCAGAATAACTGAGACAGAAGAATGGAAAAGTGACCTGGAATACAGAATGGTGGAATTCACTGCTGTGGAACAGAATAAAGAAAAAAGAATGAAAAGAAATGAAGACAGCCTAAGAGACCTCTGGGACAACATTAAAAGCAACAACATTCACATTATAGGGTTCCCAGAAGGAGAAGAGAGAGAGAAAGGACCAGAGAAAATATTTGAAGAGATTATAGTCGAAAACTTCCCTAACATGGGAAAGGAAATAGCCATCCAAGTCCAGGAAGTGCAGCAAGTCCCATACAGGATAAACCCAAGGAGGAACACACCGAGACACATAGTAATCAAACTGACAAAAATTAAAGACAAAAAAAAAAAAAAAAAAAAAAAAAACTATTGAAAGCCACAAAGGAAAGACGGCAAATAACATACAAGGGAACTCGAATAAGATTAACAGTGATGTCTCAGCAAAACTCTACAAACTAGAAGGGAGTGTCATGATACATTTAAAGTGATGAAAAGGAAGAACCTACAACCAAGATTACTCGGCAAGGATCTCATTCAGATTCGATGGAGGAATCAAAAGTTTTACAGACAAGCAACTACCAAACCAGATCTACAACAAATACTAAAGAAACATCTCTAAGTGGGAAACACAAGAGAAGAAAGGGACCTACAAAAACAAACCCAAAACACTTGAGAAAATGGTCATAGGAACATACATATTGACAATTACCTTAAACGGGAATGGCTTAAATGCTCCAATCAAAAGTAACAGGATTGCTGAAAGGATACAAAAACAAGACCCATATATACTCTGTCTACAAGACACCCACTTCAGACCGAGGGACACATACAGACTGAAACTGAGGGGATGGAAAAAGATAATCCATTCAAATGGAAATGAAAAGAAAGCTGGAGTACCAATACTCATATCAGATAAAATAGACTTTAAAATAAAGAATGTTACAGGAGCCAAGGAAGGACACTACATAATGATCAAGGGATCAATCCAAGAAGATATAAAAATTATAAATATATATGCACCCAACATAGGAGCACCTCAATACATAAGACAACTGCTAACAGCAATAAAAGAGGAAATCAACAGAAACACAATAATAGTGGGAGACTTTAACACCTCACTTACAGCAATGGACAGATCATTCAAAATGAAAATAAATAAGGAAACAGAAACTTTAAATGACACAATAGACCAGATAGATTTGATTGATATTTATAGGACATTCCATCCAGGAACAGCAGGTTACACTTCCTTCTCAAGTGTGCAAGGAACATTCTCCATGATAGATCACATCTTGGGTTACAAATGAAGGCTCAGTAAATTTAAGAAAATTGAAATCATATCAAGCATCTTTTCTGACCACAATGCTATGAGATTAGAAATGAATTACAGGGAAAAAAACGTAAAAAACACAAACACATGGAGGCTAAACAATACCTTACTAAATAACCCAGAGATCGATGAAGAAATCAAACAGAAAGTCAAGAAATACCAAGCAACAAATAACAATGAAAACATGACGATCCAAAACCTATGGGATGCAGCAAAAGCAGTTCTAAGAGGGAAGTTTATAGCTATACAAGCCTACCTCAAGAAACAAGAAAACTCTCAAATAAACAATCTAACCTTACACCTAAAAGAATTAGAGAAAGAAGAACAAAAAAACCCTAAAGTTAGTAGAAGGAAAGAAATCATAAAGATCAGAGCAGAAATAAATGAAATAGAAGGAAAGAAAACAATAGCAAAGATCAATAAAACTAAAAGCTTGTTCTTTGAGAAGATAAACAAAATTGATAAACCATTAGGCAGACTCATCAAGAAAAAGAGGGAGAGAACTCAAATCAATAAAATTAGAAATGAAAAAGGAGAAGTTACAACAGACCACAGAAATACAAAGCATCATAAGAGACTACTACAAGCAACTCTATGCTAATAAAATGGACAACCTGGAAGAAGTGGAAAAATTCTTAGAAAAGCATAACCTTCCAAGACTGAACCAGGAAGAAATAGAAAATATGAACAGACCAATCACAAGTAAAGAAATTGAAACTGTATTTCAAAATCTTCCAACAAACCAAATTCCAGGACCAGATGGCTTCACAAGTGAATTCTATCAAACATTCACAGAAGAGTTTACACCCATTCTTCTGAAACTCTTCCAAAAAATTTTCAGAGGAATGAACACTCCCAAACTCATTCTATGAGACCACAATCACCCTGATAACAAAACCAGAAAAAGATACTACGAAAAAAAAGAAAATTACAGACCAATATCACTCATGAATAAAGATGAAAAATCCTCAACAAAATACTAGCAAACAGAATCCAACAAAACATTAAAAGAAATGTACACCATGATCAAGTGTGATTTATGCCAGGATGCAAGGATTCTTCAATATATGAAATCAATCAATGTGGTACACCATATTAACTAACTGAAGAATAAAAACCATATGGTCATCTCAATAGATGCAGAAAATTTTTTACAAAATTCAACAACTATTTATGATAAAAGCTCTCCAGAAAATGAGCATAAGGGGAACCTACCTCAACATAATATAAGCCATATATGATAAACCCACAGCAAACATCATTCTCAATGGTGAAAACCTGAAAGCATTTCCTCTAAGATCAGAAACAAGACAAGGATGTCCACTCTCACCACTATTATTCAACATAGTTTTGGAATTCCTAGCCACAGCAATCAGAGAAGAAAATTAAATAAAAGAAATACAAATTGGAAAAGAAGAAGTAAAACTGTCACTGTTTGCAGATAACATGAATCTATACATAGAGAAACCTAAAGATGCCATGAGAAAACCAATAGAACTAATCAATGAATTTCATAAAGATGCAGGATACAAAATTAATGCACAGAAATCTCTTGTATTCCTATACATTAATGATGAAAAATCTGAAAGAGAAATTAAAGAAACACTACCATTTACAATTGCAACAAAAAGAATAAAATACCTAGGAATAAACCTACCTAAGGAGACAAAAGACCTGTATGCAGAAAACTATAAGACACTGATGAAAGAAATTAAAGATAATACCAACAGATGGAGAGATATACCATGTTCTTGGATTGGAATAATCAATATTGTGAAAATGACTATACTACCCAAAGCAATTTACATATTCAGTGCAATCCCTACCAAATTAGCAATGGCATTTTTTATGGAACTAGAACAAAAAATCTTACAATTTGTGTGGAGACACAAAAGACCCCGAATAGCCAAAGCAGTCTTGAGGGAGAAAAACAGAACTGGAGGAATCAGCCTCCCTGACTTCAGACTATACTACAAAGGGACAGTAATCAAGAAAATATGGTACTGGCACAAAACATAGATCAACTGAACAGGATAGAAAGCCCAGAGATAAACCCATGCACCTATGGTCAACTAATGTATGACAAAGGAGGCAAGGACATAAAATGGAGAAAAGACAATCTCTTCAATAAGTGGTGCTGGGAAACTGGACAACTACATGTAAAAGAATGAAATTAGAACACTCCCTAAACACCATACACAAAAATAAATTCAAAATGGATTAGAGACCCAAATGTAAGACCAGACACTATAAAACTATTAGAGGAAAACATAGGAAGAACACTCTTTGATATAATTCAGAGCAAGATCTTTTTTGATCCACCTCCTACAGTAATGGAAATAAAAACAAAAATAAAAATAATGGGACCTAATGAAACTTAAAAACTTTTGCATAGCAAAGGAAACCATAAACAAGACAAAAAGACAACACTCAGAATGGGAGAAAATATTTGCAAATGAATCAAAGGACAAAGGACTAATCTCCAGAATATATAAACAGCTCATGCAGCTCAATATTAAGAAAACAAACAACCCAATCTAAAAATGGGCAGAAGACCTAAATAGACATTTCTCCAAAGAAGACATACAGATGGCCAAGAAGGACATGAAAAGCTGCTGAACATCACTAATTATCAGAGAAATGCAAATCAAAACTACAGTGAGGTATCACCTCACACCTGTTAGAATGGGCATCATCAGAAAATCTACAAACAGCAAATGTTGGAGAGGGTGTGGAGAAAAGGTTACCATCTTGCACTGTTGGTGGGAATGTTAATTTATACAACCACTATGGAGAACAGTATAGAGGTTCCTTAAGAAACGAAAAATAGAATTACCATATGATCCAGCAATGACACTACTGGGCATATACCCACAGAAAACCATAATTCAAAAAGACACACGTACCCTAATGTTTATTGCAGCACTATTTACTATAGCCATGTAATGGAAGCAACCTAAAGCCCATCAACAGATGAATGGATAAACAAGATGTGATGCATATATACAATGGGATATTACTCAGCCATAAAAATAATGAAATTGGGTCATTTGTTGTGATGTGGGTGGATCTAGAGACTGTCATACAGAGTGAAGTAAGTCAGAAAGAGAAAAAGAAATATCATATATTAACGCATATATGTGGAACCTATAAAAATGTTACTGATGAACTGGTTTGCAGGGGAGAAATTGAAATACAGATGTAGAGAACAAACATATGGACACCAAGGGGGGAAAGTCACAAGGGGTGGGGGTTGTCGTGTGGTGAACTGGGATTGACATGTATGCACTGATGTGCATGAAATTGATGACTAATAAGAACCTTCTCTATAAAAAAATAAATAAAATTTAATTTAATTTTTTTAAAAAAAATTAAATTAAAAAATTATAAGAAATAATTTATAAGAAAGACATAATCTATTGGGAAAAAGGCAAAAACATAAATAGAAATTTCAACTAAGAATTATAAATGCTATGGTCTGAATGTGTACCCCTAAATTTCATATGTTGAAAACTTAATGCTCAAGGTGATCATCTTAGGAAGTGGGACATTCTGAAGGATTTTATGTTATGAGTGATTAGTGCTCTTATAAAAGAGGCCCCATATAGGTAGCTTGTACTTTTCACTATGTGAAGCCACAGAATTCAGTACTCTACAACCCAGAAAAAGGGTTTCACCAGACAGCTAATCTGCCAGCTCCATGATATCAGACTTCCCAACCTCCAGAACTGTGAGAAATAAACATTGTTTATATTATGCTTGGTCTATGGTATTTTGCTATAGGAGCTTGAATGGATTAAGACAATAAATATAGAAATTCAAATTAAGTCTTGAGATGTACTTTTCACTGTACATATTAGCAAAAACCCTCTAATGCAGCAATACATACTTTCACACATAAAGTATATGTACTGTATTAATCACAGCTGTTTCCAAAATTGAAAAGTGGGAACAATATACCTAATACATATGGCCGTTAGTAAGGAATTTATTAAAATTTTTAAATTGATAATCAATGGAATGATGTGCAGCTATGTGCAGACAGATAAAAAAAAATCCTTCAAGACATAATGTTAAATGAAATAAAATGAGTCATTAAGGAGTAAATAAAATGTAATTCAAAATAAAAGATACAAAACAAGAATCCACAATTAAAGTAAGTATTGCAAAATTATATAGAAAAATAAAAGAACCCATCAAACTATAGTTTTATATTTAGCATATTGATTAACTCTTTGGCATATATGGTTTTATTCAAACCACTTTTATGTGTGCTTGGATCTCTTTCAACAAGAATGCACACATGTTACTTGAGTAACTTACAAAATACAAATAATATAGAATTATTTTAAACTTGAAAATATGATTTTCAGCCATTTTAAAGATCAAATACTGTCAAGTTAGTATTACTTTGCCAGAGAAAAACAATAAAATTATACTATGTCCTATGACATGAAATAAAGTAATGTCAGTCCTTGACCTGAGAGTTGTCATATTTGGTATTTATATTTTCCTCTAAGGATTGTGCTTACTCACTAGATTCATAAGGTAAATCTTAATAACTATGAAATAATTTATACATATTGCAGTTTTTTATCCGATTTGAAGTTATGCTCTAATATTATCTATACATTTATCATACTCAACTCTAATCCCAGTTTGATTAGAAATTCTCGAAGCAGGCCAACTTGTATATATTGTGGTTCTGGTAGCATAGGCTTAAGATAGGTGAATAATTGATTAATTTGTATAGAAATAAAATATCAAATAATGAATTATCAAGTCAGAGGACACAATACCCAATCTCAAGGAGTCAAATAAACATAACATGAGAAGATGTTGATGACAGTCAAATATGAGCAATTAAGAGAAGTCAAAGTAAACGTTATGGGAAAAGAACTAAAAAACTGCAGTTTAGGAGTTATAACTGGGAGCCTGGTAATACTGAAATAGAGATTCAGACATAGAGAAAACAGAGCAGTAGGAAAAAATCTCAGTGTCGACAATATATTCCAAAAATCTCAAAGAGCAAGGCTTAGGCAGTCTCAGGTTCATACTGACAGAGATAAGAAGTTCTATGTTGTCCATTAGCAACAATGGGAAGATAGGTCATGGTCACTCTCCCTAGAGCAAAAGTCATATATTCTGGTTGGAGTTGTGCTCCCTACTTGTGATGTGTCTCATGGGCTTGTGGTTGTTTGAGGGGAGGCAGTTTATAGCATATGTCTGTAACTCCTGGCCTAGAAGCAGAAGAAGCAGATGAGACTTCCTAGGAGCTTTGATCCTTGATCACTATGTTTGTTCTACAACATTGCTTATCAGAGCCAGGACCTGTAGACTAGTTTCTGAATATGCTTAAGAGAAGGGTGGAAAACGTGCTCTCTCCTGTTTTTACCACAATAGAACACACACACACACTCATTCACACTATGGGGAAGAGAGAGGAAGAAAGTGGTCATTAACTAATTACATTTCTTAAAAAAAAAAAAAAAATCTTAGCAAATTCCCACAGAATGGGGCTTCCCTGGTGGTGCAGTGGTTCAGAGTCCACCTGCCGATGCAGGAGACGCGGGTTCATGCCCCGGTCCAGGAGGATCTCACATGTTGCGGAGCGGCTGGACCCGTGAGCCATGGATGCTGAGCCTGCACTTCTGGAGCCTGTGCTCTGCAATGAGAGAGGCCACAACATTGAGAGGACCGCGTACCACAGGAAAGAAAAAATATTCCCACAGAATTAAAATATTTCTCATATGTAGTATTCAGCTACAAACAATATTTAATGAGTACCAGGAATGCTTTCTCAAGTTAACATTGTATTGATTGTTTCATCAAGATATATTCTTTCTGTTTTTTTTTCTCTTTTGTAAAATTATAAGTCATAATTTTATAAGCACATATCCCATTCTTCAAATTTTAGATGTGAGAACATTTAGTAGTGTTCCAGAGTAGCAACAGAATTCACATCATAATTTTGGTGACCTCAGTAAGAAGTAGTCATCTTCTCATCTAGCTATACATCTTTTAAGTGGGAGATACCTGATTTGAGTAGTAAATTCTGACTAAATGCTGACTGTAAAATACTTCCTGTTAAATATAGGGAATGCGTTTTCTAAAAACTTCAAAAATTTCAGCAATATTGACAGAGGAAGATATGAGCGAGGCAGAATATAAAATTGTTATCAAATGAAACACTTCAGATTGCAAGCTACGGCTTCAGAACAAGTTCAAATTGCTTTTTAAACTCTATATTGGCTTTTTCTCTATGTGCCCTCAGCACCGCAAACTCTCTGAACATCTGATAGGAAATGGAAACACTGAGCTGTTCTCTCTTGATTTTTGTGCACAATGTTTCATCAGAGAAAACAGTTGCCAATATTTTATGCCAGAAACAAATTCTTTCTGTTTTTCTCTCTGTAATCAAAATCAGAAACCTCAATTAAATAAATAAATGCTCTATTTTCTTTATATATAATGTACTTATATATTAAAGTAACATATACATTTAAAAATAGTTCTCTAATGTTTATTAAGGATTAAAAATTTAACTAAAAATTAGATTCAATTGCAGCCCAAACAATAAACAAGTAATGATTGCAGCCACCTATATTGGGGAGAAAAAAGAAATAACAGGTAATACTGAATATTTTTGAAGTTCAAATTTGCAGTCAAATCTCCATTATCCTTGTTAATAGGACAAGGTAGTGGCCCAGATAATATAGCATGTCATCCAATGGTTCATTTTATTGGCCTGGTAATATATTATTCTATTTTGCTCCTGCATGTTTATAGCTTTAATTACATTTTAATACTATGTTATTAAATTAAGCGAGCATTCCATGAATACACACTTTTTTTTGAGTGTCAAAATATTTCATTTTATTTCTGTATCATAAGTTTGTCATTTTAACAACTTTGATCATTAGCTAATAGAGTAATACAAAAAAAGAGAGCGAAAAAGATGTTAGTATTCATTTTCATAAAGTACAGATTTAGTTTTCAGTTTTTTTGCCTCAGTAAACATCATCTCACTTCAAATCCTCCCCTGACACCACCCAAGGAGGGGGTATTTTTGTTTTCCTTAATAAATGTCTAACACCAGGAATAAATGAAAGATCTAATAAAGACAAGCTTTTTTGCAAACATTTTTCTGGGTAAGATTTCTAAGGACAACAGTACTGAGTGAAAAATAACATTTCATAATCAATATGAATATATATAATAAGAAGAACATAACTTAGATCCCCATGCTTATTTTGCAATTTTTAGGTCTCCAATTATGAAAAAGTTACCTAACTAAACAAGAATGGTTACCTTCATACGTGGCCAAATTATTTTTACTGATGATCTTTGAAGACATTCTCTAGTTCTGGCCTTTACAAGAAGTTAATTCTCACACTCTCTCACCAATTACATAGGCTGCTGTTTCTGGCATAGAGACAGGCCTTGAAGAAAAGCTATATGTGAAAGATTATTTAATGGAAGGTGGAAGATACTCTGCCATTAAGATTTTATTATTTTAAACCTGAAAACAGGTAACCAACACATAAACAAATATAAATAAATTGAGTTTTTAATAGTGAATTTCTCCCAATTTGTTTATTGAGAGACTTCACATGAACTGTGAGAACATTTTGTGAGTCTTACAAATGCCCCTTGTGCTTCTGATGAAGAGTTATTAGAATAAAGGACATCAGCTGTGGTAGAATGTATTTCACATACATACACAGAAGCGCATATGTAAGCAAAATACTAAATAGCTTAAAGTAGTAAGCAAAATACAGCCCATGTTTCCAAAAAACATCAGGACACATACACAGAAGGAGGGATAGCAAGAGAATGAAATGGGGAAATAAACAGGAGATAAATCATTCAAGGTCTTAGATGCCATTTAAGATGTTGACCATTTTGATAAGAGTGATATATGAGTAAAATATTATTCAGGCAAGAATCATCAGTGAATGTTCAACATAAGAATCAAAGGTTATTGAGTAATAGAATATTAATGTTGTCCCAAATTTCTCCCCTAAAATTATTAACTATAAAAAATTTTTAAAAGTAGTAACTACAGATCTGAGTAACTGGACAACTCTTTACGTGATCAAAACTAACATGGCAAAATAAGACTGATGGAATCATATGCTCTGGCTGTATTGTCCTGAAAAGAACACAGTTTCATTTCAATAATATTTCAGCAAAAATTAATAACCTGAACTTTATCATGAGAAATCTCAGAAAATCCAAAATTAAGAAAGAGTAGTGAAATGCTAGTTTGTAGTTTTCAAAAATGTCAATTTTATGAATGACAAAGGAAGGTTGAAGAAATTTTCCAGATTAAGAGACTAAAATGAATGACAGCTAAATGTGGTAACGGGAAAAACAATTATTTTAAAGAACATTAAAAAACTTATGGCTTTTACCCATTGGAAATATAGTTATTCTCTATGATGAAAATCCTTATTTATTTAGTAGTTCTATATCTGAAATATTGAAAGTGTAACTTATACAGTTCTCTAGAATAATATTATATGAGAGTCATCTATTTTTAAATATGTTATTGTTTCAAAATTTCCTGTGCAGCTTAGCTTGCTTTTAAAACTATTGCAATCTTATATGATTAACATAGCTGGTTAAAGGAAAAAAAAAATAGTGGGAAATAAGGACAACTGACCAACAACTTAGAAGAAAAGTAGCAGAGTAAATAGAGGGGTATACAAATATAATACTGTTTTAATAACTTTAAATTTATTTGTTTTAAATAGGAAATGTGGAAAATTACACTAGAGCAATGGAGTTCTTCTAGAATACTAGGAAAAATAACTCTTTAAAGTATCTGCTAAAAGGACCAAGAATTTTTTTTAAGAAATCTTTTATCTGAGTGTAGTAATATCTATCTTTTGAGAAACAGAAACAGAAAGTTGTAACAATGGCATAAAATAAAATAAAACAATAATAAAAATAATAAATTGTGTAAAATAATCACCACTGATTAAAAAAGATCAAAATTGAAAATATTACTTAACCTTCTTATGAAACTATTGGAATAAACAAATCTATGTTTAGAGACAAATCTATGTCTTCATTGATAATTAAGAGGAATAGACTTTGGTATCTGGCCTCTTATTTATCCCAACCATCACTCCAGTGAAAGCACATTTGGAATTCCAAAGAAAATTATACTGGTATAATTTTGAACATATTGCTGACTTTGTAACAAAGTAAGGATAATCCTAGATATGTACGTTGAAAAACATTTGCATATATGCACAAGGTAACATCACTAAAAATAAATTCAGAATTTTACACAATATTGAAAATGGAAAACCACCTAAATACACGTTAACTCAGGAGAATAGATTAGGATAAACAGATTAGTATTGGAGTAGTATAACAATATAAATGAGAAAGTCAATTGCAGAATGATATATACAATGTCATATAAATGTATTTATAGTTTAAAATGTACAAAATAGTATTATATAATATTTGACAATAACTTTTAGGTAGAAAATAACAGAGATATTCATAGGAATGATATAATCTCAGGACATGATTGTAAGCAGTCTTTGAGAGTAATGAGAGAAAGAGAAAGTAATCGCAATGTCACATGCAAGTCTTTATTTCTCATCCTTTTTTTTATCTAAAATATGTTATATAATAATAAAAAGTGATAAAAGAAATAAATACAATTAACTTTCAAGTCAAATTAAATTTTCAAGTGTACAAAAAATCAAATATACAAGGAATTGAAATGATGAAAGGATAAGCATGCAGGAAATATCTATAACAGAAAATTAACATAATTAATGAGTTTGACCTCCTTGACAATCTAAAAAGTTTAGCAGTTTGTTTTCATTTACATACTTATAATTCTAAAACTATTTTACAGCAACATATGGATAGAATCTTTTTTAGCAAAGATAGAAATTAAGGGGCTGTTAAGTTTATAGATTCATAGAAATGGATCTGAAAGACACCTGAAAGATCACTCTTTTTCCTTTAAATGTACATATGTATTGAGGCTCAGTTACAGGTATTTTTCTTCCTTAAATTTTGACAAGTGTCAGGGCTGAGTTCAGTTTTTGGTTTGTTTATCCTCTCCACTAAGCCATGAGCCATAAATGCTGTTGTGCTTTATTTCCGGCAATACACAGTTATCATGTGCTACAATATGAATGCTCTGTTTACGTTACCAGCTCATCTTCCTTTATCATCTTCCCTAAATACTAACTT
This sequence comes from Hyperoodon ampullatus, assembly GCF_949752795.1. Classification (NCBI taxonomy): domain Eukaryota; kingdom Metazoa; phylum Chordata; class Mammalia; order Artiodactyla; family Ziphiidae; genus Hyperoodon; species Hyperoodon ampullatus. Next base: position 125,493,279 of record NC_136918.1, read on the forward strand.
CACATACATGGTGTGAAAAAGCATTTGCAGCTTCATGAGCAGATAGAAAACAGAGAGAGGCATGTAAATAGTAACTGGTACAAGGTGTTTTTTTGTTTTTGTTTTTTCCTCCCCCAAGGTCTCAGAGTCAATCTTAATTATAGGTAGTTCAAGTAATATGACTAATTTCAATTAAAAATCAGTTGAATTGTGATGTCTGCTAAAGGTTTTTTTAAGATTAAGTAATGTAATATTGGACTACTTATCACAATAATTAATAGACATGAAAACTGGAACTTAGCCCAGAGTTTCTTAAACTTAATCCCCATGACCACTCTCTACTTTCAAAATCATGCATATTTTCAGCAGGATGAGTCCCACTAACTGGAGGGAAAAAACTGTCAATTGTTAAGAATAAATATATTAAAAAGTTAATAAGAATGAGGAGATCCATGTATCTTTTAAGGACTAATTTTAGAATATTGGTAGTTAAAATGAACTCAGAGTGATGCTTACAAAATATTAATAGTGTTTCCATATATCATATATTCTAATGGCTAATCACAGCTACTTGTCAGAAAATAATATCAAAACCTAATCAAGAATATATTTTATTTTTCTGAGATACTCTTATGGTCCTAACACTAAATCTAAATGATCAAAACATTTCAAGGTTCACAATTTAGAAAACAGCAACCATAAAACATCCTTTATTTCAAACTGAATATGGGCTAGCCCCTACAATTTAAGATTAGATCTAACAGTTGTATTGTAGAGAAATATGTTTTGCTCTTTGCTCTGTTAATAAGACATTATCCAAGTTTTGTGGGAGCATGAGAGCAGACAATAACTCACTGCAAGGCATTCATCTCTAGGGAGTCAATTACCTCCATCTCGTTGTTAGATTGTGATGAGAGCACTTAAAACATGGATATTGAGATCAACTCATTCCATTTAGTCCATAAAGTGATAGCAAGTCATATTTCAAAAGAATAGCTTTTTGAAGTGGCTCAGTAATGAAACAAAAATCTCTAAGCTAAACCACACATTTGCTTCAGAAGTTAAATTTCATGTAAAATAGATGAACATATGCTCATGTCATTACATTAATGTTTTTTTGATATTTTTCATACTTCAAATTGCCCCTGTATATACAATTTATACATATTAGAATTCAATGCAGTTACTGGAAGTGGTTGAAGGAGTGCAAGTGTTGGAAAATAGCTTTAAAAGCACTCTGTACATGATAGTGGGTTAAGCAGTGTACAGATCAAGTACAAAGGAAATGATCTATAGTTTTGAGAAAGTATGACATAAATCATGCTATACTATAAAGAATTAATCTTCTTAAAACGACAACAACAAAATTGTACTTGTGACTACCTTGTTTAATATCATGCAAAGTTACCTAGAATATAATCTACAGTTATTACTATTGCACACAGGGCCTATTTAAACTCAATAGGTCAATCTCTTCACCTTCATTTTCCATCTTACTGTGATTCTGTAACATAGATCTTTCATGTCCATAATGTGTCATTCTATGTCTTGCTTCCAGGGTTTTGTACCTGCTGTTCAACTTGCAAAAACACTTTCCCTTCTCCATCCTTTGGTATTTTCTCTCCTGATTCTTCAAAGGATCTCACATCTCTAATTATATTCCATTTTCCTCAAGAAACTTCCACTGCTCCCAGATAATGTCAGTCAGTTTAGTATTTCTGTATAGATCATATTTGAATTGTTAATCCTTTCTGCCTTAGGAATTATTTTTATTTTTATATTGGACTACAGTTGATATATAATGTTGTGTTAACTTCAGGTGTACAGAAAAGTGATTCAGTTTTACATATATAATTTTTTTCAAATTCTTTTCCCATTAGGTTATTACCGAATACTGAGCAGAGTTTCTATGCTGTACAGTAGGTCCTTGTTGATTATCTATTTAAAATATAGTACTGTGTATATGTCAATCACAAACTCCCAATTTATTCCTCCCTTCACTTTTCCCCTTTGGTAACAATAAGTTTGTTTTCTAAGTCTGTGAGTCTGTTTCTGTTTTGTAAATAAGTTCATTTGTATCAGTTTTTTAGACTCTGCATATAAGCAATATCATATCATATTTGTTTTTCTCTGTCTGACTTATTTCATTTAGTATGATAATCTCCAGGTCCATCCATGTTGCTATAATTGGCATTATTTCATTCTTTTTAATGGCTGATTAATATTCCATTGTATATATGTACCACACGTTCTTTATCCATTCATCTGTCAATGGACATTTAGATTTCCTCCACATCTTGGCTATTTTAAACAGCACTGCAATGAACATTAGGGTGCATGTATTCTTTCAAACCATGGTTTTCTCTGGATATACACACAGGAGTGGGAATGCTGGATCATATGGTAGCTCTATTTTTAGTTTTTTAAGGAACCACCGTACTGTTCTCCATAGTGGCTGTACCAATTTACATTCTCACCAACATTATAGGAAGGTTCCCTTTTCTCCACACATTTATTGTTTGTAGACTTTTTAATCATGGCCATTCTGACTGGTGTGAGGTGATATCTCATTGCAGCTTTGATTCGCATTTCTCTAATAATTAGTGATGTTGAACATCTTTTCATGTGTCTTTTGGCCATCTGTATGTCTTCTTTGGAGAAATGTCTATTTAGGTCTTCTGCCCACTTTTTTAATTGGGTTTCTTTTTTCTTGATATTGAGCTGCGTGTGATGTTTGTAAATTTTGGAGATTAATCCTTTGTCAGTCGCATCATTTGCAAATATTTTCTCCCATTCTGTGGGTTCCCTTTTCATTTTGTTTATGGTTTCCTTTGGTGTACAAAATCTTTTGAGTTTAAGTGTAAATGACATGATATTATATATAGAAAATCTTAAAGATGCTACCACAAAACTATTAGAGCTCATCAATGAATTCAGTAAAGTTGCAGGATACAAAATACACAGAAATCCGTTGCATTTCTATACTCTAACAATGAAAGATCAGAAAGAGAAATTCAAGAAACAATCCCTTTTACTATCGCATCAAAAAGAATAAAATACCTAGGGATAAACCTACCTAAGGAGGTAAAAGACCTGTACTCTGAAAACTATAAGATGCTGATGAAAGAAATCGAAGATTCCTCAAACAGATGTAAAGATATACCATGTTCTTGGGCTGGAAGAAACAATATTGTGGAAAGGACTATACTACCCAAGGCAATCTACAAATTCAATACAATCACTATCAAATTACCACTGACATTTTTCACAGAACAAGAACAAAAAAATATTTTAAATTTGTGTGGAGACACAAAAGATCCCAAATAGCTGAAGCAATCTTGAGAAAGATAAACAGAGATGGAGGGTTCAGGGTCCCTGACTTCAGACTAAACTACAAAGCTACAGTAATCAAAACAGTATGACACTGGCACAAAAACAAAAATATTGATCCATGGAACAGGATAGAAAGCCCACAAATAAACTCACGTACCTATGGTCAATTAATCTACCACAAAAGAGGAAAGACTATACAATTGAGAAAAGACAGTCTCTTCAATAAAAGATGCTGGGAAAACTGGACAGGTACATGTAAAAGAATGAAATAAGAACATTCTCTAACACCATACACAAAAATAAACTCAAAATGAATTAAAGACCTAAATGTAAGGCTGAATACTATAAAACTCTTAGGGAAAAACATAGGCAGAACACTCTTTGACATAAATCACAGCAATATATTTTTTTGACCTGTCTCCTAGAGTAATGGAAATAAAAAAATAAACAAATGGGACCTAATTATCTTTGGAATTCTTATTCCCAGACAAGAATGTAAACATCATGAAGACAACAGTATATACATTTCACTCTTCATTCCCTAAACCCTAACATACTCTTTGGTATATAGTAGGGACTCAGCAGATATCAGCTGATTTAATGAATATATGAGTAAACAAATGTTAATTTGAAATGTATAAGTAATAGTAATAATTCTGTGGGCATAGTCTTCTAAGAGAGTTCTAGTGATTCCTGCCTCCTGGTAGTCATGCCCATGTATTATTACCACTCTTCCTGAATGTGAGCTGGACCTAGTGACTTACTTCTAACCAACAGAATGTGGAAAAGATGATGGGGTGTTACTTCCATGTTTAGAAAAAAAAAGAAGATACTGTTAACAAACTCTGTCCTTTGTTGCTTTTGTTGAAGCAAGCTGCCATGTTGAAATAAGATGCTCATGTGGAAAGAAACTGCAGGTTGCCTCTGTCTGACAGCCAAGAAGGAACTGATACTCTCAGTCTAACATATTTTGAGTAAATAAATACTGGCAGCAGACACATAAGTGAGTTTAAGAGTTGCTTATTCCCCAGTTGAACCTTTAGCAGTCCCAGCCCCAATTTACACTTTGATTGCAGTCTGGTGAGAAACCTGAAACAGAGAATCAAGTTAAGCCATGCTTGGATTCATGACCAACAGAAGCTGTGAAATAATAAAAGTATGTTGTTTTAAGCCTCTAAGTTTTGATAACTGTAGGTAACGGAGACATATTTTGACTGTCAGAGAATCTTCAGGGAAGAAAGGTTCACCATTATGAAGAGGAAAAAATGACAGTGAAGATGCATAGAGGTTCAGAAAAACGGGGAAGAATGATAGCTTTTTGTGAAAAGCTACGGTAACTTCTGTTTTTGATTAACAATTCCTTTATGTTATTAGACTGCATTTCTTGGCCTTCAGTATCAATAACATTTTGTGTTTTTTGGTATATAAATTCCTGCTTTATCATTTATTGAAATCAAATTAACTTTGATAACAATGTGCCCATTTATTCAATTGAAAATATAGGCAATGTTAAGTGATTAAGTAAGGAAAATAAGAGAGAAGCTATGCGTATTTGGGATGGGTTATTTTTGAGGATTCTAAAGAAAAAAATGTTGCCTGTCATTACCGTTCTACAGGAATCAAGCCATTAGCCACTGCAGTCACCCACAGACAGTGCACCTGAGGGGAATTCAGGATGGAGAAAAACAGGAAACATTCGTACTTGGCTTATACCAGCCCCTAGATAGTTAAGATACATATCTAAAGAAAAAAAAAAGTTCAATGACCCCCGATTCTTGCATCTTCCCATACATAGAAAAGCACTAAAATTATTAATTTGAGATCTGCTCTTTGTGATTAGTAGTAAGACTTTATGCTTGACTATTTGTTTTCCAGTGAAAAAACTTCATGTATATTCTGGCTCCTCCCTTGCCTATTCAGAACTGTTCTTCAGAGCTATCTGAGAGGCTATTTCCAGGGCTATAGTCCTCAGTAGAATCCCTGAATCAAACAACTCACAACTTTTCTTTCAGTGGACAAGTTTAAGATATAACTGGAGCTAGTTCAGAAACAGAAGTCAGATTTAAGAAGAAAAAAAGATGATGATATATAACGAATAAGATTCAGAATGATGAGGTAGTGGTGCTTGTTGAGGGGACAAGGAAGTGATTCTAATTATTTAACTTACAGGATAAATAAAATCAATATAGTGGTAATTTAGTTGATTAAGCATCACTTTCCATTTTAATGTTTTATGTATCTCAAATTAACCATATATTAGTTAGATCATTTGCATGTTTAGAAAGAACATTCAAATTGACTTAGCTTAAAAATTAGAGGAATAAGAATTTCTATAAGAATTTTACTTAGTATTAAACAATTTTACTGAACGTAAGCTGAGGATTGGAGGTGGACCTCAGAGACCACTTTAACCAGTGGCTTGAATAATCAAAACTGTATCTCAGGCCCCTGTTTCTGATTCTCTTCTCTTCTTAGTATGATTCTCTCTAATTGAAGACTTTCTCCATGGAGCAGGAAATGTGGCTACAACAATATGATAATTTTATATTCTACACCTCCTAGCACCTTCACTAAGGTTGCCTGACATACTCAAACTCAATTCAAGGGTCCAAAAGGAAGACACTATTTTTATTTTCTTTTTGTGGCTGCACCAAGTGGCCTGTGGGATCCTAGTTCCCTGACCAGCGATCCAACCCTCACCACCCCCTGCATTGGAAGTGCAGAGTCTTAACCACTAGACCACCAGGGAAGTCCAGAAGACACTCTTGAAATGAGTAAGGTGTAAATACTTGGACTAGTCATCAATCATATTGTGTAAACACAACATTAGTGGTGGCCATAGGAGTGGAGGATATGAGAGTTTGTATAAAGATGTAATTCTATGTTAGAAATAGCACAAAATGCATAGACAACAAAAGGAAGAAAAAATAGATGAATTGGACTTCATCAAAATTTAAACTTTTTTTATATTAAAAGACACTGTTGAGAAATAAAAAGACAATGTACAGATAGGAGAAAATATTTGTAAATCACAAATCTGATAAGGGTCTAGTATCTAAAATATATAAAGAACTACTACAACTCAAAAGCAAAAAGGTAAACAACACAATTATTAAAAAATGCAACAATGACTAGAACAGAAACTTTTCTAAAGAAGATATACAAATGGCCAACAAGCACATGAAAAGATGTGCAACATCATTAGTCATTAGAAAAATGCAAGTCAAAATCACAATGAGATACCACTTCACAATGAAGTGGTAATCATTATCGTCTTCATCATCATCAGAAAATAACTAGTGTGAGCATGGATGTGAAAAATTTTCACAATTTTAAAATTGTGAAATCACTCTGGAAAACAGTTTGGCATTTCCTCTAAAAGTTGGAACAGAATTGCTATATGACACACTATTTCCACTACTAGATATATACCCAAAATAAGTAAAAACAGGTATTCAAACAATACTTTTATACAAGTTTTCATGGAAGCAGTAATCACCGTAGCCAAAATGTAATATCAGGTCAAGTGTCCATCAAGTGTTGAATGGGTCAACGATAGTTGTATACACATACAATAAAATATTATTCTGCCAAGAAAAGAAATAAAGTCCTGTTATGCTACAATGTGGACAAGCTATATAAAAAAAATTCTAAATAATCGAAGCCACAAAATGTTGCATATTGTAGGATTCCATTTCTATTAAACTTCCAGAAGAGGTACATCCACAGAGACATAAGGCAGACAAAGAGTTTCCAGGAGATGGGTGAAGGGGAATTGAGTAACTACTGCTTAGTATATGCAGGGTTTCCTTTTGGGAGATGAAGATGTCTTGGAACTCGAAGAGGTGATGTTTGCACAACATTGTGAATGTACTAAATGCAAGGAAGAAGTACACCTTAAAATTGTTAATAGATATTATTTTATTAGATGAATTTTACCTCAAAAATTTAAAAATGAAATGTGAAAACTGTCACACATATATGTAATAACAAACATATTCTGGTTTAGTTCATTAACTCTTTATTTGGACAAAATCTAAGTTATAAAGTGAAAAATATTTATATATAAGCACACACACACTCATGTTCATGTTTGGAATCAAATTATATATATATATATATATATATATATAGTGCATTTTACTATAAGGTATATACATTTCATCTCAATTAAAAAATAATATAAGAAGAGTAATGTTATTCTATTTAAGTACACAGGCCTATGTTCAAAAACCACATCCCTAATTCTAATAATCTATTTATATTTGGCTGTTCTTAATCACAGGTTAATGACAAAAGGGAGACAGGTATATGACTCAAATCCATATGGCTAATTATATACAAAATCTAACTGGATTCTAATGTGGATCATCATTGCTGTAATTACAGTTCATTGTTAAGAGAAAAATAAACATTTAACACCAGTATCTATCCTACTATTTGCTTTCCCTCCTGTGTAATAAATTTACAGTAATGTAGTATGACTAAATAGAAATGTGATTTTAAAACTTAGATCATATTTATATTCTAAAAGAAGTTTGCATTTTCAAGCATTCCATCATGCTGCAAAAACAAGCAATATTTAAAAGACACTCATTTTTCAAATTTTTGAAGAAAGAATTCTGGAGTAGAACAAAATTTGGAAAGCATTGATATAACCATTCAGCAATCCAGACTATATTTGTATTATAATTTTTCTCTGAATATTTTCAAAAAGCAGTAAGTTGGCTACCACTGATGAAAGATATTTTCCCCCAAATAGGGCATGAATGCTGAAGGCAGTTATCACAGCTTGCCCTCCAAACTATTTTGAGTTATTATTATTAAAATAAAATTATCACATATAACTACAATTATAAAAGTTGTTTGTATATGTTTGTGTGTTTATGTATGTGATCCTTATATTATTCAATAATCTTACCTTGCATTCAAGAAAAGTAGCTTAATAACTTAATCTAAAACTAATGTGGTTTCCATTATATATATGTGTATGTGTATATGTATATATATGTGTGTATGTGTGAATGTGTTTATATATGCATACACAGAGAGTTATTGAATTTGAGACCTAAGAAATTGTGTTTTTAAAATACCCTCATTGAGGAATCTGGTTCCAGGCCAAAATCTCATGTATGATTTTTCAGGCCTGACCATGGATATTACAGGGCTTTCTTTACCCGGCAAATCTCAGGAGGCAAAGCTAACCTCTCACACAAGAATTGATGCGCAGCTAATACGCTGCAGCCACTGAAGGGAGTTTCAGTCAAGCACTCAGCCCCCACCCCCCCATCAGCCATGCTCCGTGAATAACTCCATTTCTAGTTCACGGATCTCCTTTTTTTGCTTCCATTTGGAGGAGTCTTTATTGGGAGCCTTACACCAAGACCTTTCCCAGATGCCTTCTTCTGAGATCTCCTTATGGACTGAGGGGAAAATAGAAAACACTTTTTACATTTGACTCTGTACTTTTCTACTCCTAGCCTTACTTCTTCTCCCTCCGCTTCTGATCCCCAGGTCCATAGAACAAAAGGCATTTTGTTTGGTGCTTCCTTGGCAGTGAGAACCATTGTCTGTGCAGATACATTTGATCCTCCACCAGTGCTGTTCTGTGAAGAAAAACTGAACACTGTGGGAGCTGGTGAGTTCTCCTCTTGTTTATATTATCACAGTAAGTGATTGAAAGCTTAACTCTTTTATTTGGCTTGTTGTTTTATTCAGCTACTCTTAACACCTGGCAGCTCAGCTCTTTCCAGATCAGCTCAGCTCTTAACACTCACTCCATCATTAGTTCTCATGTATTTGTGGGAAGGAATTTTAAAAATTCAGTCCATTACATGATCAAAGCCATGAGCAAAGAATATAGTTATAACAGACACTCTGTGCTCTCCAGATACCCTCAGATCCATTTGCCTGTGCTTGTGTGTCTGTTTCCCAACTTCTAAAGACTTCACCCATGACATTTTCCAGAATTCTTTACAAACAGAGGGTTTGGGGGCTTATGATACCTTCACCTCCGAATGGTCCCCCTCTACCTACTTTATCAGGTAGCCTTTAACCAAGGTTAGAATAGTGTAGGGAAATGAAAGCTAGTTTTGTTGCCTATAGCTAGGATAATCTCAAACGTGTAATTTATGCTCCAGAGTTCTCCATGAGATCAGATTCAGATGGAACATTATAAGAAACATCATAGCTTGGCTTCTTCCTTCTTCTTTGCCCTACTTTTCTTCCTTGAGGATTACTCTTGGGAATAATTTCTTAATAAATCACTTGTATTCTCTTGTTTTGCTTTTGAAAAATTCAAAAACAAGGATGGAAACTAATGCTTAGAAAATAGAAAGATAATTTTTTCAGCTTTTTTAATCTTATAGGTCTGCAAAGGCAGAAGAAATGAACAAATTTCTGCAAAAGAAAGGTTTAAGGAGGGAATAGTAATAATTCTGACTTAACCAATAGACATAGCATTGCTTTAAAAGGTAGAAAGATGTTTATTACCCCCAAAATGATATAATTCCCAGATGTTTTATAGACATATTTTATTAAACTTATAAAATGTGTATCATTATGTTACTTAAACTTTTAAATAACATGAAAGTCAATAGGCCTTAAAAATGTTCGGGAAAAAATGATGTCCTAACTCTGATACCAATGAGATATATATCTTACAAAACACAAAAACTGTAGGTCAATCTTATTTGGCAGGAGAAACCAACATTTTAAATAAAATATTAGCAGGCAGATATAACTCATTATTTAAAAAAAGAAGATATAATGAAACAGTGGAGTTTTTATTGTTGGAATAAATAATATTTTAAAATTGGGAAATATATTAATGTATTAAATTAATGAAGTAAATGAGAAAATCCTGGTTGTATTGAAATATGTTTGATAAAATTCTACATCCATTTTAAAGAAAAACTAAATCATTATACCTAACTGGAACAAATTCCTTAACTTGAATAAGACTGTATCTGAAATTAATAATAAAGACACTACACAGATGAGCAATTAAAAGTTTTCCCTCGAAGTCAGAAAAAAGGCAGAATTACCACCTATCAAAATTATTATTCAATGTAGTTTGGGGATAAAGAGATTGAGTAATGTAAATATTCCAAAAAAATAAGGAAAATTATATTGGAGAATTAGAAAAGTAAATTACAATTATTTGCAAGTAATTTTTACCCAGAAAACCCAAGAGCATCAACTGAAACAATCATTAGAACTGATTGAAGAGATTACTATATAACAGCTCAAATAAAAAATAGGTAAAAAAGAGATGCAGCATTTAAAGAGTTAGGAAATATATTAGACAAAAACATTAAATATTAATACATAATAAGAAATGTGGGGAAGTGACATGACAAAACTTTAATTATCTAAAGTTATAGAAAAGTTGGCTTGTTGGACAGAAAATGTCATTTTTTACATTATTTTTGTTTGCTTATTCCTCCATATTAATTTTCAAAAGGATCATCAAGTTCTAAAACTGAAATTCCTGAGATTTTGATTTGCAGTTTATTATAACAAAAATTTTATTTGAAGAGAACCATGAAAGAAGCTAACAGTCAAAGAAGCTGATAAAATATTTTATTTTCTGGACAGTAAATAACCAAGTGTATTTTAAGAGCCTGAGAAAAGGAATAGAGTGTGTAAAAGGGCTTATGAATTGGTCTTGTATATTAAATGCCAGGAAACTGCTTTGCACTGCTCATTCCAAAGGCATTGGATAGTTTTCTTTTTTTATTTTTTCTTTTTATAAGAAATAATAGAAGTTGGCATAGACAGGGAAGAAAATGGGGTCCTGATGATAGAGCCTGCTACACAATAAAAGTTAAAATATGATTATTTTCATTGTTTTCCTAGGCAGAAATTGGTACAAGCAACTGAAATCCCAAATCTAAATTTCCAGAAAGAATTGGATAAAACATTTTTGGAGTGAAAACATGTAAATGGGTATAACCCATAGTTATTGGAGAGGAAAATAAGCTACTATTAACAGGATAGTGTTTAGATAAATCCACATTATATCACAGTTTTATAATTTTTGATTCTTTATTCTGACACTCCATTCATAAAGTGTATTTAAATACAGAACTATCATATTACTCCTGTCTTTTATTACTTGTTTTCCACTGAGAAACAAATGCAATATTTCATTTTCTGTTAGCAAGTTATTTAAAATGTACTTTTCCTTTTTTTACTTTTTGGTTTTCTCCTCTGAAAAATTAAATGTTGTAGGGAAGGAAATAATTGTTCTCTATGTTTCCTTTGTGCATAGATGTGGAACTAGGCACATTTTTCCTTTGCAGTTAATATGATGAGAAAATTTTATGGCATTGTAGACTTTTTATTTTGCTACCAACAATTACCTATGAGCAGAAAGCTACACTGTGTTCGTGGATGATAATTGAATTGGGTAATAAGAAGATGTTGGTATGGAGGGGAGATTTTCTAATTAGTAAATATAATTGAATGTGATAAATCTATTTTAACTTCATCATCCAGAATAAACTGTTATTTAATTAACTTCTTACACATACAAATTAAATTTTATTACATTAAATGTGACTACCAAAGATATACATATATCCTCAGATGCAAAAATTGCAATTGGAACAAAGTATATTTTTTTTTCAAAAATTGCTTTTATGAGAAATATAAAATCAAAGTAAACCAATGACACTTACAAAAACATTTTGTTGAAATTTATATTAATTAACATACATTAATGATATATCTGATCACTGCTATGCTGGCAGTTTAACAACTGGTTCTCTGAGGAAAGAAATAATATATTTGTATTGTTTGCAGACTTTGTGGTATAGCTACTCCCACCATGGGCAATTTCAAAATACCAACATGATATCACTGAGCATGGGGTTAGGAAGAGATACTCACAATGGACTCTCATGCGCCATTGCAAGCCAGCTCCAGCACACCACTGTCACTAATGATTATTTTATCATGATCAAATAATAGTTAATGAAATTGTAGATATTATGTGCATAAGTCATTAAATAAATACAAAGCAGTAAAAACATATAAGAATACCTCCCTAATGATTCAATCATAAAGAATTCATAATAAATCAGAAACACTATGCCATTGTTAACTAATTCCAAAGCTCACTTAGACAAAATGTCACCAACTGTTTTTGACTCCCAATGTATATATAGAAGATTGGAGCTCTCTTTACAATCTATATATAAAGTTGGGTATAGCAATTAAATAGACCACTGGGTGAAAATAAAATACATCAGCAAGGGTTTCTCTAGTGGCGCAGTGGTTGAGAATCCATCTGCCAATGCAAGGGACATGGGTTCGAGCCCTGGTCCTGGAAGATCCCACATGTTGCAGAGCAACTAAGTGTGTGCTCCACAACTACTGAGCCAGTGTGCCACAACTACTGAAACCCGTATGCCTAGAGCCCATGCTCCGCCAAAAGAAAGGGCACTGCAGTGAGAAGCTCACACAGAGCAATGTAGAGTAGCAACATAGACCCAACGCAGCCAAAAATAATAAATAAATAAAATAAATAAATTTATATTTAAAAAGTACATCAGCAACATTGGCTAAGGGAGAATAAACATACCAGCACAGTTGTAAAACATTGACTAAACTATCAAAATTCTTTCACAAATGACCAGCATTTTTTTAATAGTAATCTTTTATTTATTTATTTATTTATTTATTTATTTATTTTTGGCTGTGTTGGGTCTTTGTTTCTGTGCGAGGGCTTTCTCTAGTTGCAGCAAGCGGGGGCCACTCTTCATCGCGGTGCACGGGCCTCTTCACTATCGCAGCCTCTCTTGTTGCAGAGCACAGGCTCCAGATGCGCAGGCTCAGTAGTTGCGGCTCACGGGTCTAGTTGCTCCGTGGCAGGTGGGATCTTCCCAGGCCAGGGTTCGAACCCGTGTCCCCTGCATTAGCAGGCAGATTCTCAACCACTGCGCCACAGGGGAGCACTGACCAGCATTTTTAAAAGTCTACAGAATAGATTTCAGTTAGGCTGTTGTAAGTGTTCCGAAAGGTAGAAATAAATTACTCTTGTGAGTTTTCATTATCAGATCCCTTACTTCCTATTCAGACTCCTCCTCTACCTTATTCCTTTCTGTTCCTTCTGCTTCATTTCACTCTGCTATGCATCCCTTTGGCTCTTTCTGCAATGTGTTAAGTCCCCTCCCATTTCTGGACCTTCAGTGATCTCCTGGCATCCTCACTCCTCATCATTTAGACATTATACACCTACCTCCTCTTACACCCATGTTATATTAATGTACCTCAAACCACTTCTCTTGTGAAATTGTATTATTTAGCTTTTTGCTTAGGTATTTATTATCTGTCTCCCTCAATATAACATAAATTCCATGAGGACAAGTGAATTTGTTTTCTATTGCTGTATAAGAAATTATTACACATAGTGGTTTAAAAGAATGCAAATGTATTATCTCAGCTTCCTTGGGTCAGGATTCTGAGCAGTGTTTTCCTACATTCTCTGGACAAGGTATCAACCAGGATAAAATCAACGTGTTGGCCAGGGCAATGATTTTATCAGAGAGGCTCAGCATCCTCTTCCAAGTTTACTAGGTGTTATTTTACTTCTTTGCAGTTATAAGACTGAGGTCCCTGCTTTCTTACTGGCTGTCAACTGGGGTTATTCTCAGTTCTTAGAACCTTCATAAAATTCCAAGCATAGCTGGAAAATCTCTTCCTTCATTCTGCTAAGACAGGATGTTATATAAGGTTACAGAACCATTAAAGTGACTATCTGTAGTATAATAAAAAGTATATTTGGTTTGTCCCTGTCTTCTGGCACAAAGCTTCTAAAACCCTTGGAGTTTCCTGAGTGATAGGAGGGTCTGTTGTATGTTAATGAGAAGATTCAGGTGTGTATATGGGGGTAGAGGGGGCTGGATAGCTTCAGAGGGGGACTGGCTGCTAGAAAATCTAAGCAGATGATTAGAGGGTTAGGACCTTCAGCTCCACTCATCAACCTTTGGGGAAGGGAGAGTGGTTGGAACTTGCATTCAATCATCCACAGCCAGTGATTAAATAAATTTGCCTACATAGTAAAAATTTAATAATAATAATAATAATAACTCAGAATGACAAGATTTGGGGAAGCTTCTGTGTTGGTGAACATACCTACTTGCTGAGAGGGTAGGGCAATCTGACTCCTCTGGGACAGAAGCTCCTGTGCTGGAGACCCTTGCAGACCTTGCTCTATGTATCTCTTCATTTGGCTGTTCATTTGTATCTTTTATCATAAAACTGCAATCATAAATATAGTTATTTTCTAAGTTCTGTGAGTCAATCTAGCAAATAATCGAACCTGAGTCATTTGTGTGGGAACCCCCATATTTGTAGTTGGCTGGGCAGAAGTGTGCATCACCTGAGGACCATACTTCCAACTGGCATCTGAGATGGGGCAGTGTTATGGAACTGAGCTCTTAACTTCTGGGGTCTGCACTCAATTCCAAGTAGTTAATTTCAGAATTGAATTTAATTTTAATACACCCAGTTGATGTCAGAGGATTGGAGAATTGGTTATTGCATGGAAAAAATAAGCATTATCTCATTACCTTTGCCATATACTATGGCCTAATTAAGGGAGTGAGTTTTCTGTCATAATGACTGGTCCCACCCATAGCTCAAGGGAAGTCAATTTTACAGGACATGTACAACAGGAGGTAGAAATCAGGGAGCATCTTACAAATCTTCCAACCACAGCAGGGATGCTATTTGCCTAATGTCTAAAACAATGCTTGACACATATAAAAAGTCCAGTATAAAGTTGCTCCCTGAAAATTAATTTTCTTCATGTGGCTTATTGTTTATATAAACAAATCAATTTTATTTGAAAATAGTTAAAATATTGAAGTCATTTTATTGATACATAATACAGGTAGGCATTATCCACAATCAGATCAATGTTGCCCTTGCTTTATAATAGATTTTAGATGGTGATTCTACAAAAGTGACCAAAGAATCACCTAGTTTTTTTTAACCATTATCAAATTTTATGGTTGATGACTTGAAATATACTTTGTTTCTGTAACCTGTCACCTTGTAACCATAGGGAATGGGAGAGACCACGTACAGATTGCCAATGCCTGTTTTCTATACTGTATAAATTCTCCTTTTCTAGCTGCTGTTGCACTTCAAAGACCTCAGATAGTCTATGGTTTGGGTGAGCAATTTTTTTTTTTTCCTTTTTAAGGGAAATAGCTCCTGAGATACCAATTCACCTGAAAGTGGAACAGCTTTTGCATGCAGTAAACTCTCAAGTTCAATGTTAAGAAATAAATATACATAAATGGAAATGTTCTCAGAGATATGTATGATTTAACCATTCACTAAAAATGGTTAATAGCTATCACACGGAAAAAAAATTATGTATGTATTATATACACATACACACATGCACATATTATATATATATATATATTTTTTTTTTCAATTTATCTGGTCTTATTTTTATCTTCCTTTACAAAGGTACTGCAAGTTAAGGATTGATAGTTTGGGGTTGATGATACTGCTGAGTGTTTCTGAGGATGTGAATCACCTTTAAACCTAAGGTATTGCTCTGAATATGTGGAACCTGACCCTGGGACTGAACCATAACTCAAATTATCCGAGCCTCAACCACTGCTTCCAGTGATAAATGAAGCAGATTCTGCAAACTGCCTCACACAAATAACGCTTTTGGATTGTTTGTTGTGCTTCCTTGCAGAGCTGAGACAACCATTTTTCTTCTAATCCTTAAGAACAAAAGTGCATTAGTCTTTCCACTTCTCCCCCAATCAGTGCTATTTTTCCTCTTGTGAATAAAAGGTTTTGTGGAATCTGTTGGTCATTATAACCACTGGCTTATGAAAGCTTCAGTGTGATTCAGAACTTCTATATTCTCCTGTAACAATTAATATCACACTTTGGCTGTACCCAACAAATTAGATATTTCAGAATAAAGCTGTCTTAATCTTGTTATTACTTACCTTTATTATAACTAAATAAAAATAAATGTAATATGTGAATAGTTCTATATAGAAAAACAAAAATGTCAGGGAGATATATATATATATATATATATATAATTTATTAAATGTAAATAAATGTTATAATTTTCTTATGAAGCAACATACTACATTGTTTAAGAGGATGGACTACTAGGCAGTCTGGCTCCTGCATCCATCCTCTTAACAGTATGAAATGCATACTCACTTAAAACCCTAATTTAATATCTTATGTATCAATCACTATTCCAAGTATTATACTTTTAGAAATGAGACCAATTAACACCCTGTGAAATATTTATTGCTATTAGTGCCATTTTGCAGAAGGAAAAACTGAATAGGGTGTGACTTGGAACTTGTAATATAATCATGCAGAGTGCCAATTAAAATTAAAAAAGCAACTTTATGATATATATCTACATTTTGTTATATATCACATTATTTTTAAATTCATTGAAAACATGTTCTAAAGAATGGTCATGGACTCTATTTTGCTTTCTTTTTTTTTTTTTTTTTTTGCGGTACGCGGGCCTCTCACTGTTGTGGCCTCTCCTGTTGTGGAGCACAGGCTCCAGACGCACAGGCTCAGCGACCATGGCTCATGGGCCCAGCCTCTCCATGGCATGTGGGATCTTCCCAGACCGGGGCACGAACCCATGTCCCCTGCATCGGCAGGCGGAGTCTCAACCACTGCGCCACCAGGGAAGCCCTCTATTTTGCTTTAATCATGGTTTGTATCCAAGAAAAATGGTTTATTGTGTAATTGATTTTATATATATATGTGTGTGTGTGTGTGTGTGTGTGTGTGTGTGTGTGTATATAGTTATTTTTCAAGGACCATGAAAGATCAGAGATTTTACCCTACCTGAAAGCTAATTAATTATCTTTGAAATTTCATGAAAGATAATAGAAGACAAAAGACCCCTGGGTCAGAGACAAAAGACTATTCATTAATATCAGCAATTACCATAGCCAGAGTATCAGCATTTATGCACTAGTTTCCTAAGACTCAATTCTCAGTTGGTAATATGAAGAGGGTGAGTTAACCCCTGCATTACTGGACAGAATTCTTGAGTTAAAATATCACCAATATTTTAAACTGGGCAGTATGTTATATGTATATGCAGGCATGAACTTAATAATAAAGAAGTTAAACCTAAAGAGAAAGCTAGACTGAAGGGACCCCAGGGTTATTTATCATGTGTAGTTCTGGTAAAGAGTGGATAGATAATTATTTACAACTAAAGTCCTAGGCCAACAGGTTATGTAGAAGAGTGATATATTATCATGTATCGGTGTGTGCTCTTGGGGAAAATAGCTGTTATAGTCAAATAGATTTATATATCCAAGGGATTATTTACACTAAATACATCATTGTTAAGAGAACCAACAATATACAGTCAGACACACAAGGACTACCACCAGTGCTAATCCATTACGCCCTTAGGTCTACAGAGTTAAGGTAAGTTTAGTAGATTACATTATAGGCCTATAGTTTTCATCCCTCACTGTTTCAACACTTTGTCATTTGACTTGGCAGTTCATCTTGTTAGGAAGTAGTCTATCTTTCTATCCTTGATTATTAGTGTGTCCATGTGACTTGATCTGACAAGTAGTTAGGAGGTGTGATGAGTGCAGAGACCACGTCTTTGTCAACAAAGCACATTAGTGTTTGCACATCTCCATTTGTTCTTCTACCATTGCCATAAAAGTATTTATCAACCAGCCTGCTGGAAGAGGAGACAGGAGAACCAGGTCTGAGTCACGGCAGTCATCCCTATGTGGTCATCCTAGATCACCTTGTATGCTGTTTTATTGAAGTCTGAACATGGAGAAGCATGCAGGAAAGGAAAGTGCACCAATGAGAGATGAAGAACATGGAACTGAGGGAATCTGAAAAGGCAAGCAAAGTTCTTACCCCAATAAAGATTCTTAGTTAATAAGCATTTGTACATTGTTGTCCAATATTGTCTCCAATGTTATCATTGAAAAATGTTGTTTCATATCCTAGGAACGCTCAAGCTGTTTTTGCTTCTGTCTTTCAAAAGTGGCATGACTTTATTTAGTCGATTCAAAATCTCCTCCTGAGAAAAGTAGAAAACAGAAAGAAAATTGCAGCTTAGTCACATCAGTCAGCCAATTCTACTATCTTCTTCTTATTCTGAGATTCTTAGTGGTAGCATTTTATATTTGAGACCATTACCTTTGAATCAATTATATCTAGTTTTGAACTCCAAGAATAAGAAAATTAAATATATCTATAATTCAGATGAAACATAAACTGTTTTTCAACCATTATTTTGTCAACTAAGTTTCTTCAGAGGAACCAGTTTCTTTTTATCAAAGTGAACCTAAAGATACATATGTATATATGTATATCCCCTGAACAGAGTTAATTTACATAAGAAGAGTCAGATATGTATACACACACACACACACACATATAACCTGACTCTTACATGTGTGTGTATATACATACCTACATACATACATATATATATATATATATATATATATATATATATATAGAGAGAGAGAGAGAGAGAGAGAGAGAGAGAGAGAGAGAGATAACAAAAGCAGTTCCTCTATCCTATCATTTCTATGGCAAATGGAAGACTGTAGTTCAGTTAGAAAAATAGTATAAGTGCAATGTACCTACGAATATCAGCTCAGCATTCATGTTCTCTCAGTGGAGAATAAAAACTACTAAACTTTATATCTAATATGAACACCTACCTAGGACCAAAAAAGTCTTCAAATAAACCCTCCCAATTCAGGGAACACTAGTCTCCTGGCTTATGTTCCTAATTTGATCCTTTCTTCTCTTTTCTTCCAAACCCAAATAGATGCTCTAACTGGACCCCATATCTTTTTCCATTAAAGTTTGAGAGATAGCTCTACCCCAGTTCATTTTTATGGATTCTAATCGTAGTTTTAGTGACCAAAATATATGTACTCAGTCAGTATTGGTGTTACTGTCACAAGTAAGTGTTAAAATTATTTAGAATTACTTTAACATACCCAAAAAACAGAGTAATTCCAAAAGTAAGTCCATTTTTTTGAAATTAATTAGCATATAGTTTGAGAAAAGCAGAATAATCTTCATTGCTTCCCTTCTGTAGTGTAATATATACATCTGTATTTATATTCTTTGTTTCCTTCATACTCTTTTGGATCATAAACACCAGGAAAATGGGCATTTGCTCATTGCATGACCTGACCTGAGTCAGTATGATTATGTTGGTACAGGCCATGTAAAAATTAAACGTGAAAAATAATAGGAATAATTTCTGAGATGAAAATACTATGTACTTGTAAAGTTCACTAAAGTCATTTTAAAAAGGAAGAAAGAGAAAGAAGTCTTTCAAATCTCTCAATTAAATCTCACAAAAGTTCCTGATATTGATCACAGTTTTCAGAAAGTTAAGGCTTTATTTCAAATGCTTACAGATTTACATAATATGGAAGGAAGTATTCAGTGTGTCCAGCATTAAACAATAAAAACCTTTAGAGTCTAAACAAGAAGAAGAAATAAAGGAGAAAAAAAACTATATAAATTAGTAGGCAATGTTAGTTTTTCTATAGTCACACATGGAAACTTTAAAAAAAATAAGCAAAAATAAAATAGAACATGACTAAGAAAATATAAGCTCTGTCCAGGTATCTGAAAAGTCAAAATAATTCAATACCACAATTTATATTTAGCCTTTAATTTTCTATGAATTTTAATTTACCACTAAAACTATTTGTTTTTTCTTCACTTAAACTGTATCTGAATAATCTGCATAACATAACCTTAAAACAAAGCATTTCATAAAATCTCTTTAGAATCCCAAGTCAGTTTTCTAAAATAGAATTTTTAACAGCATGTTTTTTTGAAGTGAATAAAAGGAAATAAAAATCAGAAGATATTTTGATTAGCACTAAAACATGGAATGTGAACACTCTGTATCACAAATTTAGGGGAAATTTCATTTAGATATAGTGCAAGGAAAAAAAATAATAGAGAAAACTCACAAGTACCAAATCACAACTTCTCCTTTTGAAAAAAAAATTATCCTCATTTTGAAATAATGAAGAAAAAGAATTTAAAGAATATCATGAAAACCCCACGTTTGGAGTCATAAGACAAGAACGTACATAAGAAAGGTGGGGACATTTTTTCTTTCACTTTTGATCCACAGTATTTTTAGGGAGGTGGGTTCAATCATGAGAACTACTGAACAGAAAGGCTTGGAATGTTAAAGGTTTTCTCTTTCCCTGGTTCACAAGGGGAAAACTTTTTTTTTTTTTTTGATACAAAGGTGCCATAATATAAAAGTGAGAAGGGCATATTACACAAATGGTACTACTCTATTCAGAAACATTTTCACTGCTTTGGGCCAAGATGGGAAAAAATGTACTTCTATAGGAAATAACTAAAAAGTCACGATATACTGTTACATACCTCTGACTACTGCCATTCTTGTTGATACCATTGACATAGCATTCCACCTGGAGAGTGCTTCTCAAGTTTCCAATTAATAGGAATATAATGGCTTAAATTGCCCATAGTATTAAACTTACATTTACTTGTATCCCCTAAACTTATATTTAAATAACTTATATTTACACATATAAAACAAATCTGAATCAAGGACTCCTCACAACCTCTCCCTAAAGTCCCCTCTTACTAACATCAATGGCTTCCAGTTTTCCATTATGAATCAGAAGTTTCTCATGAGAACTGGCTCATTATCTTTTTATGACTTAAAGTCAGTTGTAATAGAAGGTCAAATATTAGGAAGACCAATGTAACGCCAGGCAGAGTATAAGGGAGCAAATGAGAATAACAGTCTGGACTTAATGGAGATCCCCCGAACTTGTCTTCACTTAATTGCCTCCACGAATTTGGCTCTCTGCCATGTCAATGGTTACTTAATTTTCTTGAAACTTGACATCTTCTGTCATGTATTAGTAGAAAATATGTATTTGAGTATGAATTCCAGAATAGGGAAGATATTTGATTAAATTAAAAGTATAGCAATGCTACCAACTTAATAAGAAGAGAAAGCAATCTCTATAGTAAATTATAAAACTCCAAAAAAGAAAAGAAAGATAAGAAAAGAAAGATGAGAGGGGCTTCCCTGGTGGTGCAGTGGTTGAGAGTCCGCCTGTCGATGCAGGGGACACGGGTTTGTGCCCCGACCTGGGAAGATCCCACATGCTGCGGAGTGGCTGGGCCCATGAGCCATGACCACTGGGCCTGTGCATCTGGAACTTGTGCCCTGTAACAGGAGAGACCACAACAGTGAGAGGCCCGTGTACTGCAAAAAAAAAAAAAAAAAGAAAAAAGAAAGAAAGAAAGAATAGACCATGATGTACAAAAGAAAAATACATACTTCAGGTAAGATAGAAATAAAAAAAATAAATTTTATCAACATAATGTAAATGAATGTACTAAATTCACCTATTAAAATAGAATTGGAAAATTAAAAAAATAAAAATAAAATCTAGATATATGCTATTTTCAATGTATACACAGAATAAAAATGCCAGGCTGGAAATAAAGAAACAATATTAAATTAAACCATAAAGATAAGACTAAGACGCTCTATACATGATAAAGAAACAATGTTTCAAAATTCTCAAATAATAGAATATTAATATAAAAGTTATATAGAGTTATATAAAATCTAGTTATTAGAAATGAAAAGAGAATGTACTACAAATACAGTTATGATGATATATCCTAATGCAATTATTTCATACAGATACAAATTATTACATAAAAATATATGTAAGGATCTATAAGAATTGAACAGTTAAATCAATAAATATTCATATATATACATCAACAAATCATAAGTGTATGTAAGTCTAAGTTAAATATTAGAAATTTAAAAAAAAATCCTGTTTTATTTTGAAGTTGTAAGACATAGATAGCATGTGCATCAAAAGAAATTCAAAGTAAAACTTCCAACTATCGCAAAGCAGCAAAAATCAGTAAAGTTCACAGTAAACCCATGAGGAAAAGCAGAGTTTTACAGTTTCTGATTTCTATGTCTTCATAATCAAATCAAGAAAAAATTAGAGTGTTCTTACTTTCAAATTAAGATATTAGAGAAATGAAATTCTCAGAAATTAGCCAAAAGTAATTAAGGAAGTTAAATGAAGATTTAAGGTAAAATTAGTAAAGCAGGAAAATAAAGGTAGAAAGAACATATCAGGGCTGTATTTTCTGTATTCTGAGCATTGAATAATTGTTTCTGCTTCCTCTCTTCCTCTTATTTCTTCCTTCTTTGCCATTATGTTTCTTCTTCCCGCTTATCCTCTTTCTTCTTTTTGTTACTCATGAAACTCCTGGAAAATTAGTTGAAATTATAACTCAGAAAATAAAAATTAACAATGCAGTTCGAGTGAGAAAGTGTCAATGATGAGACTGGAAATTTTCTGAGCATAGAAATGACTAAAAATGAATTTGGAAATTCAATTACAGCATGTAATAAAGGTGTTACCATCTTTACTAATGCATGCATAATACAAAACTATTAACAATTTGAGTACTGGGACATTTTAGAGCATAATAGAAGAAAAAATATAAGAAACATAGACCCTGGATTTATGAAATTAAAAAATGTAAACAAGAAGCAATTATACTAAAACCTAAAATGGGACCAAAAAAAATGCTTGTGCGTTTTTTTTATGGAAATAAAAGTGAATGAAGAATAGTTACATATTAAGTTAGCTTTCTAGGGTTTCATAACAGAGTTCCACAAAGCTTGTGGCTTAAAACAACACATATTTATTAAGGCATCATTTCCATGAGTCAGGAGTACTGGAATGGCTTGACTGAGTCCTTTGTTCTGGGTCTCACAAAGCTTCATTCTCATCTGAAACTTTGGGTTCTCTTCCATGTTCACTGGTTGTCAGAGTTCAGTTTTTTACATCTGTAGAATTGATATCCCAGTTTTCTTGCTTTCTGTGAGTGCCATTCTCAGCCCAGAAAGGCCCCTGCACTTAGTCATCTCATCAGGCCCTATCACAGTGTGGCCGCTTACTACTCTAAAGCCAAAAGAGAAGTGTCTAGTGCAAGCTAGCAATAGGTGTTTATATAGGTATACTGTATGTACAGGTATATTGTAACTTAACCACAGGAGTGACATCTGTCACCTTTGCCATATTCTATTGTTCTGAATAAGTCACTGGTTTCTTCCACACTCAAGGGGGAGGAATTAATAAGGATTTGAATGTGGCGGGGGGGGACACTCTAAGGTCTATCCATCATACTTATTCAATAAAAATTCTTAGATTTGCTTAAACAGTCAAATAATGACACTATAAAATTTCATAAGAATTGGCAATCAAGAAACATGATTTAAATAGAAGGAGAAAAAGTTGTGTGTTGCAGTATTATGTCAGTAAAATATTATTCAATATAGAAAGTATTAAAGAAGGAGAGAAAAATGATAAAGGTGCTATAGACAGTGAGAATGAACTGGTTGTTAAAAATATGAGCATTTAATAGAAATAAAGTTATCATGGTACATTTTTTAACTCATTCCTTTAAATCTCCATTAATATATCATTTCTTGTACATTATCTTGCTTGATCCCCTAGTATTGGGTTAAATCTCCTTTGTATGTGTTCCTGTAATGTTTATTTCTTCTCCTTTGATGAATTCATTGCACATGTAATTAGTTGTTTAAAATTTGTATTCTTTCCTAGACTGGGAGTTAATGAAAACAGAGATTCCAACTATCACCATTGTCTTGAAGAGTCCCTGGTGCATAACAAATTATCAATAAATATTTACTGAATTAAAATAGAAACAAATGATTTACAAAGTAAAACATAATGACCTGAAATGATTAAAGACTCTTCTTATTAACATATTTAGTACTAATATAAATGAAAAGTGTTGATATAGGTAGAATTTCAGAAATCTTTTGTTTGGATCAGATATAAGAAAACAAAATAATTTTGACAGGTATATTTCAAGAGAGTTTAACTATTAAAATTAGCCCAGAAATTTTAGTTGTCCAGATACATTTTCCTTCCTTTAATCAAGCTTTTATAGCTTTCATCTACTACCTGTTTGCTCAATATATGTTGGCACATCTCCAAGGTATCTTTAGTTGAACTCATTAAAATATAGGTTTACATTTGCAGCTTGATCAATATTTCAGGATTGATTTTTTTTTAATTTGTATAAACTTAGTAGTTTATTATAACCCTTGTAATTTCTCAAATACTTTTAAAATTAACTCATGTCATAATATTTGTTTAAACACCTCAAATATTTCAAAGGACAAAAATATTTAAATAATCACTGCACCTGTGATAAATGAAAATTCCACTTGGTATGCTATTTTACATGTCAGTATGTTTAGTCCGTGCTTTAAACAGAATGTTTTATTTTAAAGAAGTCATTCTCAATCTTTTTGCCTTGTGGAACATATAAGGGGGAACCTCTGATATAAATACATACATACATACATACTATTATGTAGACATATCATGATACTTTAGCCAAATTAGTGATTTGAAGATACTATAATAGAATAGTAATTTTCAAGGTTTGTTTGAAAGGAAATATTGTTTTTGCTACAGATCTGTTTTTATGAGAAACTTGTTATCTTGATCATTTTGGTATTTTTTTTTTTATTCCCACAAAGAAAACTCGAAAGCAGATCATTAGTGTGAATACATGTAACTTTAATTTTCTTTTTTTAATTAAAATACTTACTTGATAATTATTTTTTCAGTTATTCCATGTAGGCTAAAATATCATCACAAATTACTACTATACAAGATTATAAGGTGCAGAGAGTATTTGTACAGTAGGAGAATCATTTTTTTCACCATAAACAAACATTTGAGCCAACATTTATTGAAAAAAAAGAGCTCAGCTCTGCTTTTTTAATTGAAATGAATGTTTTTTCCTATTCATATATTTTGAAAACTTACAAGGAAAAAGATAATATATTTCTGAAAAATAACTGATGTAAGATACAATTATATTTAATATATGAAATTAGGCTTTGAAGATTTGATTTAATTGATATTAGTTACTGTTTTATAAAGAAAGTGTCTCTGACAATGTGGAACAATAGACCTAATAAAATCATAATTAAAACAAAATAAATAAAAATATATTTTAAGACACATATGTACAAAACTGTGGAAAAATATATTCTTGCTATGTGACACATTCAGTTTCATGTACAGGTCTTATGTTAGTTTCAAGAAATAGTCTTTTATTCATATAGGCTACTCTTTTTTTTATAGAAATGAAGAATTTATCAAGTAGCAGAACAGTAATCCTCATATTGAATATGCTATCAGACAGCAATTCAAAACATTTTTAATCTTCTCTCAAAGCAGTTTCAATTTGTGTTAAAAAAGATGCAAAATGCAGTCTCATTTTATTCTAGAGTTATTATTACTGCTTTCAATAACCCTTGAGACCTCTTGATATCTTACCTCATTCTCAAGCTTTTCATTGGCTGAGCTTTTCATTGGCTGAGCTTGCTTTTCAGGCAGCAAGAAAGAGTCTTTCTTCTTCCTGTTGGGCTTTGCTATCATTGTAAGGTGTGAGAGCTCTTCCTTCGTCTCTTCCTTGGTCTCCACTTTATTTTAATTAAGGTTTCTCTTTATTACTTTTTACAATTTTATTGGTTCTATTTCTCTGTGGAGCCCTGAATTCAAAGAGTTCTTCCAGGATGTTTTGTTTTCGTATATAAATAAAAATCTTCAAATATACCTTGACCTTTGATATCTTCGGAAGTTCTTTGGATCAGGAGTGTTTTCTTGAATTATGCTGCAATTACAAATCTTACAAATGTGAGGTAATATTTAACATGTCAACCTAGATAGAAAAACTGTTGCCTGTCATTTATTACAAAAAAAAACCCCAGTATTTTGTGTCAGATTATAAATGTCACTTTATTATATTATTACCTATTTCTATTGTATTTGTACATTGTTTCACACATAACACAAAAAGACAGAGGCCAAATTAGATTATCAGCTTATGGAAAATGTATGAATAAGTAGCATTCCTTTTGTTTGTCCTTTGTCCCACTAGTGTATTAGAATGTGTCATAATGTAATTATTCTTTTTCATCAATCTTATGAGAGTTATTTATAGGCTTAGGCTTCAAATTATTGTTTATTATGTCACTATTTCCTTATAAAAATTTTAGACATGATTGAATAAAATTTCATTAAACAATGAAACAAACATACATAATAAGTCAATAGAAAAATCTAAAAAAACCCCAAAAACTTTGCAATATACTTTACTTCTAAACTAGATAATCCGTATTTTCCAATATTTATGGCAACATTTGCAACCATTAGGGTGCTGTTGAACTGGGATACATAAAATGCTTCCTTTAGAGTAAAAATTCCCTTTTGATTTTTTGTTACACCAATTTGGTGTGTTCAGACCAGTACGTTAGACAGTAGCCTCCAAGGGGATGTTGGAGTAGGTTCTTCCAGAAGGAAAGTAATAATATTGTCTCCTTGTAATACCACAATTACCAATTATCAATGGCTACTACGGTCACATCTAGAACTGACTCAGTCAAGTGAATATGTTCCACTGACCCTGAGCTGCAGGACTGGAAAACCTCTAATGAAATCTCTAATGAGATTTCTCTGTCAATGCCCTGCATTAATACAGAAATCAATAATTGTTTTATTTTCAATCATCTTACCTTGTAGACCCCTTAATGATGCCTCACAGAATCTTGGTTTGATAAACGTTATTCTAGAGTTAAAAATTACCTGAATTTTCACTAGGATGTTACATATTTCTTCTAACTTTCATTCCAAATATGGGAGATACATTGAACAATTTCTCAAAATTATTGGTAAGAAAATTTTAACATATTTTCATAATTTGAGTTCAAATAAATCATGTAATTACTCTTAACATCCCATCTATTTAAACAAAATTTTCACCCTAGGTGTGCGTAATGGAATAATGATACTGTAATTGTGTGTTTAAAAAAAGGTACATTCATATAAGTCTTTATTTTAAAGAAATATTCACAGATGAAATGATATACCTGGAATTTGATTCAAGATGATGGATGGGTAGTTGAAGTTGTATAGGTCAGATAAAATTACAATAAGTTGTTAATTGCTAAGGCAATGAGGAAATTTACATATGATTTATTTTATATATACTTTATAATTAATTTTTTCATAAAACAAAAACAGAACAAAGCAAAATAATGTGTAGGGAGCTTAACCATCTAGTATAAAAACATTGATTCTCACCTAGTTTCCTAATACTCAAAAAATGTTAGTATCAAACGAACAATGAAATTATACACCTTTATTTTGTCACTTTATTAGTAGTAAACTCCTTCTTAAAAGAGAACAAACAAAGCAATGTGGGCAAGTATATAAGTATGCTTTCCTTTTGGCAATTTGCCATTTAAATGCATTTTCCTCTTAAAGTATATATTCAAAATTAAAATATCCTTTTATTTTGTTTTTTTAACCCCCTTTTAGAAATAAGTTATATGAAAGTAAATGTTATGGGCAAAATTTTGTCCTCCTAAAATTCATATGTTGAAGTTCGAACCTGCACACTTCAGAATGTGAGTGTATTTGGATAAGGTCTTTAAAAAGTTAATAGATTAAACTAAGATTATTAGGGTAGACACTAATCCAATATAACTGATGTCCTTATAGGAAGAGGAGATTAGGACACAAATAGACACACCAGCCATGTACATGGGCAGAGAGACTATCATGTGAGGACATAGTGAGAAGGTGGGCATCTGCAAGCCAAGCAGAAAGGCCTGAGGAGAAACTAATCCTGCTGATACTTGGAGCTTGGTCTTCTAGCCTCCAGAATGGTGAGAAAATAAATTTCTGTTGTTGAGGCCACCAAGTGTAGTGTTTTGATGTGGTAGCCCTAGCAAAATAATGTAGTAACTTTTCCTAAGTTTCTTTTTCACATACTCAATGTTCTTTTAATGTGTATATTAGTCTGCCAGGGCTGTCATGAAAAAAATATCACATATTGGGTGGTTTAAACAGCAAATCTATCATCTCACAGTTATGGAGGCTGGAAGTCCAAGATCAAGGTGTCAGCAGGTTTGATTTATCCTGAGGCTTCTCTCCTTAGCTTGTAGATAGCTGCTTTCTAGTTGTGTCCTCACATGGCTTTTATTCTGTGACACCAGTCATATTGTATTAGAACCCAACCCATACGACCTACCTTAACTTTTATTGACTTTCTAAAGGTCTTATCTCCAAATACAGTCACATTGTGGATTAATGCTTCAACATATAAATTTTGAGGGAACACAGTTCATTATATAAAAAATATCTATATGTAATTTGAATTCATAAGTTTATTTGATTTTAAATATACATTTTCATGTTCAGTAAGTGGGATATATTTAAAAAGAAATTTGCATAAAAATATCTGGTTAGGACTCTTGATCCAAAATCTATTTTTACTATATTGTGAATAACTGTGGTATTCAGTAGGATAATATTCTTTCTACTGTCTATTTCAAGATGTGACACCAGTGTTTTAACTCTCTTCAACATTATATTTTCCTGCTATAAAATTAAAAATATTCAATTTTTAGCTACTTAAATGATAGATTAATTTATAGCCCCTATCTTAAAGCACCCTTAACCCACTATGCATCTATTATTTTTTTAACTATGAGGAAATCCTAGCACATTTTTTATTGAAAACTGCCTCCCATTTGAGCCTCATGAGCTGTAAAATACAATTTGTATACAAGAAGAAGAAAAATAATTTATTTGTAGCCAGTAGAAAATGGTTTGTTCTGCTCTGGGAACTAAACCTAAAGAAATACCTTGACATAAATTCTCTGTTGTTTTAAAAATAATAGATATTTAAGTAGATGGGTGAATTCTTTCAGCTTCCATGTAATATATTAGAAAAAAATCTCACTAAATATTTAATACTTCAGACAATATTTAATATCAGTCCTTCATTGAGGATTAAGTACTATATCTGGATAGCTTCTTAAAATAAAAACAAAATTTTAAAAATCATTTATGAATAATTGCTGAATCTTGAATACTTATTTTCTCAATAACTATTTTCAAACATTTTATATTATATATTATGTATATATAAATTATATGTAATACATATTATATTTATACATATATATATATATATCTTTAATTTTAGATTCAGAGAATGTGTTTAATTACTTCTATAGAAAAATAAGGCCTCTAAAGTTTTAGTGTTGAACATCTCTTATTTCCATCCTATATTTTGCTTCTTTAGTATAGAAATGATGGGAAAACCAAGATGTTGCCACTAAAGGTGTATATTAAAGGAAAAAAAAGCTAGTATCCTGGTATAATTCACATTAATTACCTCTAGTGATCTGATCAGCCTCATTAGATTATGAATTTTATTCACATATTCTTTTTCTTTAATTTATTTTTTTTTTATTTTTTAACATTTTTAATGGAGTATAATCGCTTTACAATGGTGTGTTAGTTTCTGCTCTATAACAAACTGAATCAGCTATACATATACATATATCCCCATATCTCTTCCCTCTTGCATCTCCCTCCCACTCTCCCTATCCCACCCCTCTAGATGGACACATAGCACCGAGCTGATCTCCCTGTGCTATGTGGCTGCTTTCCCCTAGCTATCTATTTTACATTTGGTAGTGTATGGACATATATTCACATATTCTTATCTCCTTTATATTGCTGCAATAAAGTTAGGTGATTACATATATAATATATTATTATTATATACATATATCTTTAAACCTAAAGTTTTGAATTTTTAATGAACTAGTCATTATTGTCATAATCTCTCAATTGGGCTACTTCAAAGTCTCCTAACTGAGATTTGTGTGTACATTTCAGTATTCTACATTCCAGTCAGGATATATTTTCAAACAAATATGGGATCATGTGTCTCTCCTGTATGAAGTATATTTTTTACTTTTCTCAAAAAACAAACAAAAAACTGCTTGATCTTCCTGTCTTTCACCAGGTATTCCCTCTCCCTCTCTAAAACATCCATTTAGTCTATTTAAGTCATTTCCATTTATCTCAGTGCCTTTGTACAAACTAACTCACAGAACATCTACATTTATTTTGCTCTCCATTAGTTGATCAGCATATCTCAAATATAATTTGTATATATTATGTATTAAAATGTAAATGTGAATTGTTCAGAGAAATTTTCTTTATGTCCTCAGGTTTCCAAAAACCACAAAGTTGTTTCTTCCCTAATAATATTTTATAGTAATAAATTCATATATATGATAATGTCTGTATCTTCCACTAGATTTTGAATTTCATGAGCCTAGGGAAAAAGTATTTTTGTTCACCTTATATCCCACATCTATAAAAATGCTTAAAATATTAGGTACTCAATGGATATTTGCTTAAAAAATGAATTAAAATCAAGGGAGAGAGAAGGCATTTCAGGAATAGTAGAATAAGTGCTCCAAATCTGCATCTTTATAAAAAAGAATGAAATGAGAACACTAGCAAAAAATAGCAAAATAAAAATTTTT
Organism: Hyperoodon ampullatus; assembly: GCF_949752795.1. Taxonomy (NCBI): domain Eukaryota; kingdom Metazoa; phylum Chordata; class Mammalia; order Artiodactyla; family Ziphiidae; genus Hyperoodon; species Hyperoodon ampullatus. The sequence goes on from NC_136918.1 coordinate 125,524,144, forward strand.
AGGGCTCTGAATGCAATGTAACCAAAAGTCTACAATAATTTGAGAATATTTATTTAACCAAAATGAGTGAATCTCAATAAGAACAATGAGCTGGTGTTTACCTTGCACTGTTTCCGTCCCCCTCTCCTTAGCTCTGTGGTAGTCTTGAAAACCAATTACCTCACAAACAAGATAGGTGTAAAAACCAGCACTCTAGCAGTCACTAGAGAAGGCAGAATAAATTTGGAATTCCCTAAAAGCCCATCCACAGAAAAATCTCTTTATTGTTTTGACTTTGAATTCTGTCAGCATAAGCAGCTATAAACCCAGGTTTTTTGTCAAAAACAATTAGCAACAATTGTTTAACTTTGCAGCTGCTTCAGGTAGAAATACAAGCTGAGGCAAGCAAAAGGCTGACTAAAATATTTAAAAAATAATACCAGGAAGGAAGAAGACCAAAGAGAGCTTTGAAAACGTTTGATATATTCCTGGGAATCTAGAAAGTCATACACATGTGTAGGGTTATGCATATACCAAGGAAAGATCTAAGTAGGACAATATCTTACTCTGGCTGATCTTTAACTTCTGCACAAACAAGAACTGAAGGCTAAGACAAATATTTAGCTTACATAGTGTGGAAATGTGACTCAACACATACACAGGGCCCCTAAGCAAATTCAGAAAGATTTATTGGACCAAGGCATTTGAAGAAATCTCGTTTAATCATTAGCTAGTAACTAAGCATACCTAGAACAGATTTCAATGGCCACAAATGCAAAATAATACAGATTTTACAGTTCAGGAAAATAGCTAAATGCTCTAAATAAAACAAACAGCAACAACAAAAAACTATGAGGAAAGGGAAGGATCTGATCTTCATAAAAGTCACAAACTGTTTCTCAAATGTTCAGTTTTCAACAAAAATTAAATGTCTTACATTTATAAGACATGTAAAGAAACAGGAAATAATGACAGATGTACTGGATACAAAAAAAAAAAAAAATCAATAAGAATTTTCCCAAGGAAGCCCAGATACTGATCTTAAAAGAAGTCAGCTACTATAACTAGGTCCAAAATTGAAAGAAAGCTATACCCAAAGAATTAAAAGGAAAAATATGAGAATAATATATCACTGAAATAGTGAATACCAATTAAAGGATAGAAATTATAAAAGCAAGCGAAATAGAAATTCTGGAGTGGAAAAATACGATAAAATGGAAAAATTAACTCTGGGGGAAAAACACAATATTGAAACTGTGAGAAGAAAGAATCTAAACATGAATAAGAAAGGTCAACTGAGATTAGCCAATTGAGGAACAGGAAGAAAAATAATTTAAAAAATGAACAGAGATTCAAAGACCTATGGGACAACATTAAGCAAGCCAACATATGCATAAAAGGAGTCCCCAAGTAGAGAAAAGTGACAGAGAGTATATAAGCTTCCTGTGGTTGCTGTATTATAGACGTAGTGGCTTAAAATACCATAAATATAGCCTCTCACACTTCTGGATGCCAGAAGTCTGAAATAAGTTTCCTAAGCTGAGCTGGAATTAACACTTCACGGAGACCACACACCCTCGGGAGGCTGCAGGGGAGAATCTGTTCTTCCTCTTGTCCAACATCTGGGACTCCAACATTTCTTAATTTCTGACTGTGTTACTCTCATCTCTGCCTCCATGGTCATAGTACCTCCTCATCTTTTCAGTGTATCATACATTCTTCTGCCTGTCTCTTGTAAGGACACTCATAATTGGACACATCTGGGTAATCCAGGATAATATTCCTGTATCAAGATCGTTAACTTAATTACATCTGAAAATACTCATTTTTTATATAAGGAAACACTTACAGGCCACAGGTTAATGACCTCATATTTGTGGGCATTTATTATTCAAATGACTACAGAGAGAAAGAGGCCAAAGAATATATGAAAAAATAATAGCTGAGAACTTTCCAAATTTGATGAAAACATTATATTGATAGATGGAAGACACTTAAGCAAATTAAATAAGATGAACTCAAAGATATCCGAACCTATGAATAAATTATTGAAAGCCAAAGAAAGACAATGTTGAAAGCAGCAAGAAAATTGTGGCTCATCATATGCAAATGCTCTTTAAAAATATTTATACCTGACTTTTCAAAAGAAACCAAGGAGTCCAGAAGTAACTGAATGTTATTTTATTCAAAGCACTGAGAAAATAAAACTGTCATTCAAGAGTTCAATATGCAGCAAAGCTTTCCCTCCAGAATGAAGGAAACAGTAACACAGTTGCAGATAAACAAAAACTGAGAACACGCCATCACTAGCAGACCTAACCTACAAGGAATACTAAAAGAAATATTTAAGTATGAAATGGACACTAGAAAGTAACTTGAACATAAAAAAATGATGAACACTTATAAAGGTAAAACATCTTGATGGGATTATAAGATTTGCATGATAATAAACCACAAAGGAGAGACTTGTATACTTTTGCAATTAGTTTGGTATTCATCCAAACTAGATTGCTTTAAATTAATTTAATCCCCAAGGTGTCTTCCAAGAAAATTACTCAAAAAAGAAAAAAAAAAGTAAAAGATACTATAATGGAATTAAAATTACATATTAGAAAATATCTATCAAATTTAAATAGTAATAGAGATATAGACTTACATAAAAGATATATAGGAAACTAATAGAAAATTTCAGATGTAAATCTACATTATTATTGTAATACTTAGAGTAAATTTACACCAACTAAACACTGTATACTCTTTACAGGAGAAACATTTTAGACTCAAAGACACAATAGAAGGTATAATTATGGGAAAAGATAAACCAGTCATAAAAACACTAATCAGAAGAGAGTTTGAGTAATTATGGTAAAATGAGAAAAAAATAGCCTTTAAGGCAAGAATAGTTCCTGCAGACAAAGTTGGACACTTTATGATGATAAAAGAGTAAACTTATCAGAAAGGCATGGTTATATACTTGTTATAACATCAAAGTTCTAAATTACATGAAACCAAAAACTATAGAATTAATGGGAGGTATCCACAATTTCAACCACAGTAGTTAAAGACTTCAATACCTTACTTTCAATAATAGAACAGTGAGACATATTATAAAATATATTTCAAAATATTGAATGGTTTAGGTTATACAATCTATATTCTCTACCTACAATGGAATGAAATTAAAAATTAATAATAAAAATAAATTTGGGAGATTCAAAAATGTGTGTAAATTAAGCAATACACTTCCAAATAAACAATTGATCAAATAAGAAATTATAAGGGAAATTATCAGATCAATGAAAATAAAATTATAATATGCCAAAGGTTATGAAATGCAGTTATAGCAGTGCCTATAAGGAAATGTATAGCTATAAATACCTATGTTAAAAACCAAAGGAAAACATATCAATACAATAACTGTACTTCCACTTTAGTAAAGTAGGAAAAAAGAAAAATGGAACCCAAAGTAAGCAGAGGGAAAGCATAATGAAGATTAGAGTGGAAAAAAATAAATAGGTTATATGAGAATAATAGAAAAAAATCAGCAGAACCAAAAGTTTACTCTCTAAAAGATTAACCAAATTGACAAAAGTTTATCTAGACCTACCAGAGAGAGGAATAAAGAGAGCAAGAGTGGTAGAGGGAGGCACAAAACACTAAAATCAAGAAAAAGAGGATATAGGAGAAAACTATGAAAAACTATATTCTAACAGATTTGTTAAACTAAAGTGGACATATTTCTAGAAAGACATGAAGAAGACATACATAATCCCAATAGATCTAGAATAAGTAAAGGGATTGAATTTAGTAATCAAATTCCAGCCAATAGAAGCCCAGGCCCTCATGTCTACTGTAATGAATTCTTCCAAATTTTAAAGAGGAATAAAGATTAATCCTTCACAAACTTTTCCAAAAAATAAAAGAGAATAGAATGCAGTTCAACTAGTTTCTTGAGGCCCAAATTACCCTGCTACCAAAACAAGACTAAGAACTCACAAGAATAGAAAAATACCCAATATCTTCTCTAAATGTACACTCAAAAATCTTTAAGAAAATACTAGTAAATTAAATTCAACAACAAATTAACAGAATTATATATCATGACTAAACAGGATTCATCTTAACAATGCAAAGTTGGTTTAACATTTGAAAATTTATCAATATATTATATCATGTTAATAAAGAACAAAAAAAAACCCAATATTTTCTCAGCAGTAAAAGGAAAATTATTTGACAAAACCTCAACATCTTTTCATATTTATTAAACTAATAAATGAGTTCAACAAGGATGTAGCCTACAAGATCTATATATAAAAATCAATTATATTTCTATACCTTATAAATTAATAATTAACAATCCAAAATACGGAATTGTCCCTTCAAGAATCGAGTTTTCTTCATGTAGTAAGTGTAATGGAAGACACAGGATGGAGATTTTGCCAAAGTTCACACTGGAAAAAACACATTTCTTCTTTGAATTAGCACCTGCAATCATCATGGAATACTCTAAGCCTGTAAAGTCACTACCATTATGGTTATCATTTCCAGATAAATGGGTAATATCAACTATGCTCAGTCTCACAACTAATAATCTGAGGAGTTTTATTGACTAATCAGATCATCCATTGCTTCCTTTCTTTACTGGGATGGGGAAAAAGCTATAAAATATCATTTATATGGAAAATTCCTAGAAATTAATTAGGACTGTTGGTTCTAGACAAGAAAATTGTGTTAATCTGAAACAAAGTTTTATTTTATTTTTTTCCTTATTTATTTATTTATTTATTTATTTTTTGCGGTATGCGAGCCTCTCACTGTTGTGGCCTCTCCCGTTGCGGAGAGCAGGCTCCCGACGCGCAAGCCCAGCGGCCATGGCTCACAGGCCCAGCCACTCCGCGGCACGTGGGATCTTCCCGGACCGGGGCACAAACCCGTGTCCCCTGCATCGGCAGGCAGACTCTCAACCACTGTGCCACCAGGGAAGCCCCAAAATGTTATTTTAAATGAAGATAATTCAAAGAAAAATTGAGATAATTAATTCAAGGCAAAGAGATTCAACAACAAATCTAATGTCTAATTAAACTACTGTCTGAATATCATGATAACCTTCTTGATAATCATTAACTAATAGAAGCCATAAATATTATATCAGGTCATAGAAATATAAATGATTTTATAGAAAGCTTCAAAGACACTTACCTTCCTTTGTTCATCTTGATATCTGGCTCTCCTTACATATTTTCTTATACACTTATAAAAATGATAGGAGCCATTTTTAGCAATTAAAATATAGGGATTTTATACTTTATTTGATCTATTTTTTATATGGGTTTAAGAGTTAAATTCAGTACACCCCAGACTTTTGATGGACTGACAAATTAGAATGATTTTCAAATAAAGTGCCAGGAAACTGAGATGACACTAACATTTTCTAGAAACTAGAAGCTAATGCTGAGCCTAATAATTTCTCATACTCCAATTCTGAATTTATACTCTGGCCAAAATTCCCAGCTTTTTCTATATCAAGTATAAACTGAGATGTATCTTCTCTCAGTGGCTGCAGAATAGAAGACTTCATGTGCTTCATCAAATAGGTAATATATGTTACCATTGTACCATTTTTAAACTGAAATAACAGGACAAATTATATTATAAATATTTGAAATGATAGTCTTTTAAAATTTTGAATTTTTAAAAAAATTTTCTTCTTTATCTATCTAGAGGAAAAGCTTTTAAACTTCTATTCTCAAAATTCCAAGCTTTCAATATAGTTAATAAGTAAACTGAACTGAAATAATCAAAAATAAAACCTATGCCTATCCTTTATTGTCTGTATATACCCAATAACATAACATATGCATATGAAAAAGTATTTATTGATAAATATGGAATAAGACCAAGGTCAAAGTTTTCAACCTGATCACTTCCAGAATGTTGATATCCTAAGTGTAGATTAATTAATGAAGAAACGATCAGAACCTGCTTGTACTGTTAATCACATCTTGATTTTTTCCCTTGCAGTCATGTGGCAGAACACATTCCTTTTTTTTTTTTTTTTTAACCTGTTGATTTTTCTCTTGTTTAATGCAGGATTTTTTTTTTTTTTTGATTTCACACTGGAGATTTTAAAATTATTTATTTATTGAAGTATAGTTGATTTACAATGTTTGTGTTAATTTCTGGTGTACAGCAAAGTGATTCGGTTTGTGTGTGTGTGTATATATATATATATATATATATATATATATATATATATATATATATAGTTTTTCATATTCTTTTCCATTATGGTTTATTATAGGATGCTGAATATAATTACCTGTGCTATACAGTAGGACCTTGTTATTTGTCTATTTTATATATAATAATTTGTATCTGCTAATCCTAAACTCCTAATTTATCCCTCCCCCACTCCCTTTCCCCTTTGGTAAGTATATATTTGTTTTCTATGTCTGTGAGTATGTTTCTGTTTGATAAATAAATTCATTTGTGTCATATTTTAGAATTTGGTGATAGGGCTTCCCAAACAAAAACTGGTTAAATGAAAATCAATTCTCCAATAGAAAATTTTCAGAAGAATGCACTGTTGAAACCATTTAGATAAAGCCAATTCTCACAGACTGAGATGGGCTCTACTCCTTTACTTGTAATGGAGAGTATGTGGATGTTTGGGTTTGGGTTTGAGCCATGAGGGATTTTGTAGGAAATTGAAAGTATCCTGGACAAACATGCAATATAATTTATAAAACCATGGGCACCCAGATATATACAGTAGACGAGGGGTCCACAACCCCCGGACCCTGGACCGCTACTGGAAGGTAGGCCGCACAGTAGGAGGTGAGCAGAGGACAAGTGAGTGAAGCTTCATCTGCTGCTCCCCATTGCTCCCTGTGGCTCCCCATTGCTCGAATTACTGCCTGAACCAACCTCCTGCCCCCCACGCTGGTCAGTGGAAAAATTGTCTTCCATGAAAAGGTTGGGAACTGCTGTAGTAAACCCAGGATATTGTTTATGCAAATGTTTGGCAGCTATATTTTAGCAGCACTTGTTTCTGGGCAACATTTGCAAGTAATTCAGCAAGGACATTCTCTTGATTTTCAATGAATTAGCCTAGTAAATTGGATCTCAGTGATTTTATTTTGGGAAACTTCTTTACAATCCATTTTGTCTTCAAACAATTTTAGTTTGTGCCCTTAAATATACAATAGGAGTGTGAGATAATACTAAGGCATAAGAGTACTAGGACCAACTTTTATTCTAATGAGGTGAGTCTAGATGGGCTCTTGGATGACTCCTGGATGGGGGCTGGTCACCAGAAAGATGGAGCCGTAATTAGAAGCTTAAGATTTTCAGCTTCCCTCCCCCGGCATACACAAACACACACTTCTTTAGAGAGGGAAGAGTGCCTGGTAAAGGAGTTAATAACTGATCATACTTACTTGAGGAAGCCTCTATACAAATCCCAATATTGTGGAATTCAGGGAACTTCCAGGTGAGTGAACACATCAATGGACAAGGAGGCTGATACACCTCAACTCCTTGGGGACAAAAGCTCCTGATCTCGGGACCCTCCCAGACCTCAACTATGTATCTCTTCATCTGACTATTCAGTTGTATCCTTTATGTCATCCTGTAATAAGTTGGCAAACTTAATTAAATGTTTCCTTTAGTTCCATTAGCGTCTCTAGCAAATTAATCACACTTGAGTTGGGAGTCATAGGAACCTCTGATTTGTATCCAAGTCAGATAGAAGTTTTGGATATCCTGGGGACCTATCACTTGTGATTGGCATCTTAAGTGTGTGGGAACAGTACTGTGGGACTCAGACCTTAACTTGGGAGGATCTGACTTTATCTCCAGGTATATAGTACCAAAACTGAGTTAAAGTATAGGACACCCAGCTGGTACCACAGAATTGCTTGGTGTGGGAAAAACCAACACACATTTGGTGACCAGAAGTGTCAAAAATAAAGTATTCTGTGTGAAAGTAAAGGAGAAACACAGGTGGAGGACTGAGTTTTTTTTTTTTTTCAATATGAACAGTCAAAAGCAGAATGATTATCAAAATGATTGTAGATTCATTTCCTGCAATGTGGTTGAAAAGATGTTCTGAAAAGCCTTTCTGATATGAAATATACAGATTTTCTGTTTAAGTAACAGTTAACCTCATTGTAAATGCATGTCTCTGCTGGAAATAAAGAAAAGAGAATATTTTAAAATAGCAAAATATTATCAAAATTGAAATAAGAAAAATCAAGCATGCTAAGAAATTCCTTGAGAAGATAAGAGCTTTGATTTTTAAGAAAGGCCTGAGAAGAAAAGGGAAAGCCAAGGATAAATACATAGTGAGGAGTGAAATCTAAAAACTCTATGTATACTCTGACCAAAAATATTTACGTATTAATTTAAATAAAGATCTAAAAAAATAAAATTTACTTCTTAAAAGATGTTAGTAAGGAAATAAATCTGGTTGACCTTATCTCTGGGCAAAGTGATGGAAAAAAGTCTCCCCAAAACAATTCACAACTGCATTCAGCTCCTCAGGGTGTGTTGGGCCACTAGTTTCATCATTATGTGCTCCCCAAATAAAAGATGTATGTTTTATCCTATATTATAAATATATTTAATCTGTAACTTAAAACTCCCCCCACAAATGTATTTGTAGTCCCACATGCTTTCACTTGAATTCTATCAAACATGTGAAATAGCAATAAATATTACAGAAACTCTTCTAGCAATTAGAAAAGAGAAAACAGTTCCCATCTCTTTTTAGAATGCCTTGATATGAAAACCTAACAAGAACCACTAAAGAAAGTAAAGTTGCAATTCAATCTCTATGAAGAACATAAATGCAAAAATTCTAAACAAAAATATGGAGAAATCAAATACACCACCAAATAAAACCAACCAACTAACCAAACAAAATGTGATATTGAATAAGATTTATTCAGTACTGCAGTTGTAAATTAATGTTCATTCAATGTAATCAACCACATAATCAGAAGAAAAGGTGAGAAAAATTATATGATGAGTGTAATAGATGTAGAAAAACTATTAAATAAAAATTCAACAACCATAGGTGAAAATAAATTTTATCAAACAAGAAAAGAGAAGAGACTTTTTTACAATTAAAAGCTATTTACAAAACAAGCAAATGAAAAACCTACAAGAAGGAAAAATATGGAATGCTTATCCTTTGAGACCACTGATGAAATAAAGTTGATTGCTATACCACTTCAATTCATTATTGTACTTGAATTCCAAACTATTACTGTAGGGCAAAAAACTATAAGATCCTTGCAAGTACAGGAGTATAAGAAGGTAAATATTAGGATTTTGATGGAAGAATTAAACTTTTATTTTTCAAAAATGAATAGATTTCCTGACTAGAACACTAAAGTTATTCTACATAATAACAAAAATTAAAAACATGGGAATGTAACATAGTTTGCTTATTATAAGCTTGAAATAAAAAAACTTCAATTATATTTTTCTATGAGAAAAAATAGAAAATGTAATTGAAAACAAACATTTTAAATAAATAGTATCAACAAAAATAAGGGTATTGAGATATGAATATAACAATGATATGGAATTATTTCATGGAAACTTTTAATTCTCAGTGAAGATTATTAGAAAATATCTAATTATATAGGGACAAATGAAATGTTTAATGTTTCAAAGACCTGTTATTCTAAAGATATCAACTTGCTGTCAACTGAGTGCAATTTTTAAATTCTTACAAGGAGTTTACTTTTAATGAAATTTTACAAGCTGACCTTAAATGTTTTAGAAAAAGTAAAGAGTCAAATTTAGCCAGGACACTCCTGAGGAAGAGTAAGCAAGGTAACCATTCTTAACAGTCTTTTATAAACTCAACAATAATTAAAGGATTGTGTTACCTGCTTCACACTATAAAATAGACCTATGATAGATAGAGAGTCCAGAAATCAAATATTCCTTAGATGTTCTAAGAAGTAGAGTATCAAGTTTCTAACATTGCCTTAATGAATTAACAACAAAACTGGCAGTAAAGAGGTAGTATTACTTTTCTGCTACTGGAACAGCATAAGAGGAGGCCTGTTAAAAGGTAAGCTTTAAATTAGATTGAGTGTCTCAACTCATAATATCAAAATGTCCAGATTTCAGTTGAACATCATGTATAGCAAGAATCTGGAATATCTCAAGTTAAATAAGACAAGAAAATTGACAGATCCCAACACTAAGATGATACAGGTATTAAAATTATCAGACAATGAATTTAAGCCAGCTATTATTAAATGTTTCAACAGGTAGTTACAAACACACTTTAAATAAATGAAAATAGGAAAAATGTCTTGAAAGCCCACACAAGGAAATGACATATCGTCTATAGGTGCAAAACAATTTGCATGACAGTGAAATCACATAAAAGAGAGGCAAGAAGGAAGTGATAAAACATTGCAAGTTCTAGAAGGAAAGACCTGTCAAGCTGAATGTTTCTATATCTAGTGAAAATATTCTCCAGCAATGAAGGAGCAATTAAAACATGCTCAAAAGAATGAAAGCTAAGATTATTTGTCACCAAATGACATACTTTCAACAATGATTAAAAAAATTTTAAACAGAAAAAAAAAAATGATGAAAGGAGGGAACTTGGAACATCAGGAAAGGAAAAAAAAAGGATCAAAAGTATAGTAAATACAATAGTTTGTAGTTTTTGTCTTAAATTTTCTTAGCTGTTTTTATTGGTGGAAACAAAATGTATAACAATGCCTAATGTGGTTCTGAGTGTATCTAGAGGAAATATCTAAGGAATTTAAAAATGGGGAAATTAAAGGAAGATAAAGTGATATAAAGTTTCTATGCTTTATTCAAACAGTTAAAATGTCAATGGCATTATACTATAAATATATATAATACCTAGAGCAGCCATTTACAAATCTATACAAAGAGATATACTGAAAAAACATACACACTACAGTTAAATCAAAATGAAATTCTAAAAAATAAAAAGAAAAAAAATTTAAGGCAGAAAAAAATCATAGAGAACCACAAAATTGTAGACATAATCCTTTAAAACAGCAGTCCCCAACCTTTTTGGCACTAAGGACCGGTTTCATGGAAGACAATTTTTCCATGGCCAGGGCGGCCGTGGAGGGATATTTCATGCAGTAACACGAGTGATGGGGAGTGGCAGATGAAGCTTCAGTCACTTGCTTGCCGCTCATCTCCTGCTGGGTGGCCCAGTTCTTAAGCAGGTTGGGGCCCTCTGCTTTAAAACACATCAATATCTGCATTAATGTAAATGGTCTAACTATACTAATTAAAGTCAGAGATTGATAAAGTGCATAAAATAACATCATCCAAGTGCATGCTGTCTATAAGAAACTCACTTTAAATATAATAATCACAGATGGTGAAAGTGAAAGAATGGAAAAATATAGACAAAGAAAATAATCAGCAGAAAGCAGGAGTGAATATATCCATATTGTATAATGTAGTCTTTAAAGAAATGTTACCAAGAACTTAAGGAACATTACATAAAGTGGAAAAAAAAAGTCAATCCAGAAGGAAGACATAGTACTAAACAACGGACCTGTGAGTTATGTAAAGCAAAAACTGATAAAACAGAAAACTGAAATCATCAAATCCACAATTATAGTTTGAGACTTTTGCATCCCTCCCTCAATAACTGGTGGAAAATGAGACAAAACATCAGCAAGGATATAGGACTCAACAAAAACATCCATCAACAGGAATTAATTGGCATTTATGGAACACCCCATTGAATGAAAGAAGGATACACATTCTTTACATTCTTTTCAGGTGTCCATAGAATTTATATCAATGTATACCATACCCAGGGCTGTAAAACAGATTCAAGGACTGTTAAATAATTGATATCAGAGAAAATGTGTACTCTAATCACCATTAAATCAAACTAGAAATCAATAACAAAAAGGTAAAAAGAAAATCTCCATATACTTAAAAATTAAACAACATATTTCTGAATAAGTCATTGGTCAAAGGGGAAGTCTTAAAGAATTTTTTTTTAAAAAAGAACTGAATGAAAATAAAAATATTACATATCAAAACTTGTGGGATGCAGCTAAACCAGTGATGAAAGGGAAATCTCTACATTAGAAAAGAGAAGAAAAGGCTTGAATAAATAACCTAAGTTCCCACTGTAAACTTTTTGATGTTTGAACAAAAGATCAAAGTAAACCCAAATTGAGTGAAATAAAAAATAAGAAAAGAACACAAATCAATAAAATTGAAAATAGTAAAACAATACAATAAATAAAAACCTGGTTTATTGAAAGGGACAATATGAAAGACATACCTCTAGGGGAAGAAAAAGGACACAAATTACTCAAATCAGCAATGAAACTGTAGGGCAATAAAGAAGAGCTATGGAGGACTCTATACACATACACTGAAAACTTTAGATGCAAAATTCCTAACAACATATTAACAAATGGAATTTAGTAATAAATAAAGAGAATTATCCATCATGACATGTGGGATTCACTCAGATACAAAGCTGGTTCAAATCTGAAAATCAGTCAATGTAATGCACTAGAATAAGAGGAGGAAGAAAAAAATCACATTGTCATATGTACTGATGCAGGTAAAAACATTTTACAACCTTACTATCTATAGATGATAAATAAAAAAAGAAACTTTAAGCAAACTCAGAATAAAGAGGATTTTCTCAACTAGATAAACAAATTTATAGTATATCTGTAACTACCATCATACTTAATGGTGAAAAGCTGTTTTCCCTCTGTGATGAGGAATAAAGTACTGATGTCCATTCTCCCCACTATTAGTCAATTTAGTTCTAGAAATTCTAGCAAGAACAATAAGAAGAAAAAAAATGTCATACAGATCAGAAGAGATGAAATAGTACTTTCTCTATATAGGGTTGACATAATGGTCTGCAAAGAAAATCCCAAGGAATCTAACAAACAAACAAATAAACTTCCTAGAACTAATGAGGTAAGCAAGGCCACAGGATACAAAATCAGTGCACATAAATCAATCAGTTGTTTTATATACTAGCAACTGGCAGGTAGGGAAAAAAAAACTTTAAACATAATACTAATATTTACAATTGTTCAAAAAATGAAATACTTAAGTATAAACCTAATAAAACATATAGAGGACTTGTATGCTGAGTACTAAAAAATAGATCTAAATAAATGTAGTGACATAACAAGGTCATAGACTGGAAGACTTCCTGTAAAAAGTGTTAGTTCTCTCCAAATTTCCAGGCACGTTCAATGTAATTTCTTTCAAAATTTCATTAAGACTTTTGTAGACACAGACAGGATTATTCTAAAAGTTATATGGAAATAAGAGCAGCTAAAAGAATCTTGAAAAATAATTAGAATATGAAGTCTTTCTATATAGCTGCAGTAATCATGACAATATGGCATTGGCAGAGGGATAAAGCAAAGGTAAATGAAACAGAATAGAGAACCCAGAAATAACCCCTAAAACAAGTCTGGTCAACTGATTTTTTACAAAGTCATAAAAGCAATTTACATGAGTAAGGATAGCACTTTTAACAAGTGGTGATTGAAGAGTTGTATATCCATAGGCAAAAGAAAATCACCTAAATTTCACACTGTACATAAAATAATTGTTAATTCAAAATCAATCATAGATTTAAAGAAGTATAAAATATAACTATAAAATTTTAGAAGATAGAGACTAAAATCTCATGATCTACAGCTTTCTTAGACATGACACCAGAAGCACGATGTATTTAAAATCAAAAAGATAAATTGACTTCATCAAAATAAAGTTATATTTTTCTATGAAAAATCCTGTAAAGAGAAGGAAAAGACAAGGTACAGACTGAGAGAAAATATTTACAAACCACATATCTGACAAAGGACTTACCTAGAATATGTAAAGAAGTCTCAAAATGCAACAGTAAAAATCAAATTATAAAATAACAAAAGATATATGGAGACATTTCATTAATAAGGATATTCACATGGCAGTTAAGAACATAAAAGGATGTTCAACATCACTAGACATTAGAGAAATGTAAATTAAGACGACAAAGAGATATCACTACACATCTATTAGAACAGTTAAATTTAAAAAAAGAAAAATCACAGAAACAATACCAAATATTAGTGAGGATACAGAGAAACTGAATTTTTCATACACCACTGGTGGGATTATAAAATGGAACAGTCACTTTTATAGTTGTTTGGAAGCTTCTTAATAAATTAAACATGATATCCCTTGATCCATCTATTGTGCTTCTGGGCAATTAACCCAGAAAACTAAAAATTCAAAACTCTCTACACAAATATTTATAGCGTTTTTGTTTATAATAGCCCCAAACTGGAAACAACCAAAACATTCCTTAATATGTGAATGGTTAAACCAACTACGATGCAGTCATACAAAGGAATATGACTTAGCCAGTAGCATAAATAGACTTCTTGGTGCAAGTAACAATTTCAGTGGAACTCAAAGGCACTATGCTTAATGACAAAAGACAATCTCAAACGTCAGACTATATGAAGTCATCTATATAACAACATTGAAGTGAAAAAAAAATCATAACAATGGAAAACAGGCTAGTGATTGTCTAGGGCTAAGGAACTGCAGGAAGGTGGGCATTACAGAGGGGTTCAAATTTCTCCACTTTCTCCCAACACTTACTATTTTATTTTTTTTTCACACCCTAACTGGTGTGAAATGGTACCACATTATTCTGATTTATACTTTTTATAATGACTAAAAATGTTGAACATTTTCCATGTGCTTCTTGGCCATTTGCATAACTTTTAAGATAAACACCTATTCAAATTCTTTGCTTATTAAAAAAAATGAGCTATTTTCTTGTTGAGTTGTGAAAGTTATTTACATATGCTGGATATAGACCCTTATCTGATATAGAATTTGCAAATATTTCCTCTTATTTTGTAGGTTTTCTTTTTACTTTCTGATAGGGTCCTTAGATGCACAAAGGCTTTTAAATTTAATGAAGTCCAATTTATCTTTCGTTTGTTTGTTGCTTGTGCTTTTGGTATCTGAGCTCTAATTTTGAAAGAGCTCTTCTAAGAAATTCTCTTTTTTATTTTAAAAGTTCAATGTATTTTAAGGTATATTAGTTTTTATAATTTCATAGTTAAAATTTAGCTATTTTATATATTATAAAGATGGTGTGTTCCATTTTTAAGCATAACATGTAGAATATTTTATGGATACAAATAAATTATTAAACAAGTTTTCATGCTCATTAGATATTATGGCTACTGCACAGTACAATAACATTGTGGCAAATAAAGTAGTCTCTTCATAACATCACCCTGTGGTTGTAAAAATTAACATCTTTTCAAAAACATCAGGTCCTTAAAGGAATGATTTGAGAATTAAATCTGATTTTCAAATTGGAAGCTGCACAAGGTAGCAGAAAGATTCAGGATCAAAAGATCATAATTCTTCATTTGAAGGCTTGTCAGTTACTTACTATTTGACCTCAGGCAATTTATTTGTTCACACCGAGTATCATTTTTCTCAAATGACAGTTGGCATTTGGATATTACAGTATCTGACCTAGTTATCTTAAAGAGAGTTTTCAGAATTAATAAAAGAACAGTTACAAAGAGCTTTATAATTTGCGTGCATTAAGTAAACTGAAGTTTTTATTGTCATTTGCATGGCTTGGATATTGAAATCGCACAAGGTAAAAACTGGGTGTCAAAAACAAAGAAAATTTTGATCCTGATAATTTTGAGTTATCTGTTCAAACTCGAGTAATTCAGAAGGAAGAACTTCCATGGTGTCTTGATTATCCCATAAATGTACAAAGAAGCTCAGCCTGCTCACATGTCAGTTGCTATTTATGTTGTGTGCAAAAGTGTGTTATGTTATTTTACAAGTGGAGGAAAAAACATTGCTAACACACAATTTATAGTGTCTCCATAATATTGCAGTCTTATAGCTGAAAGCCTTCATGAAAATTTGATGATGTTAAATTGGTACCTTCTCATTCCAGCTATTAACTTCAACTGATAGTGTATACCTCTACGGAAAAAATGGAAATACAGTACAACTTTTAAATCTTACTTTGTTTTGAAATCTAAATACTCATTGAAAGAAAAGCCAACAGACCTAAATAGATTCAACAGATGAGTTGCACTACTTAGTTATCAAAACTACCAATGATCATCTCAAGGTACAGGTGACCAGAATAAGCGTCATAGCTCAGTACAATTGCCCCCATAATATTAGAATTTTTTGAAGAGCATAAACTAGGTGACCTGTGAAATATTCTCCTTTTTGTTTCTTTCTTCCACAATGTAGGACTCACCTCGTTATAATTATGATTGTCATCATTTTCTTTTCCTTAGCTATATCCCTACTGCTGTTTAAAATTAATAGTTTTCTTTCTTGTCCACATCAGATCCAATTGTTCATTTAAATTTAACATTTTTAACAGGACAACAGAAAACAATGTTTCGAGAAAATAGATTTTTCTCATTGCGTTTGATTTACCTTTAGTATTAAAAAATATATTATAATCCAAGTGATTTCAAAGGCTAAATAGGTATTATAAAAAGTATTATTGAAAGCTCATTAGGCACAAATCCTCCTACTAAACTACAGACGTAGAGGATGGATGGTCCTAGAGCAGCACACTGTGACAATTCCCAAGTGACTGTGAGTAGTCTATCTGGAAACATATATAAAAGAACTGAAGTGTTTTGTTTCCTGCTGCTGTCAATCTTCAGTTAATACCCTCTATACAGAGAGGAAACGTGAATCAAAGTTGCCTAGTTAAGAAAAGAAAAAAAGCTGTCTTCAGATTAACTTTTCAAATATCTTCTCACACTGACCTATAAAATTGTATGAAAATAATGAGGGTTAGGTGGGTGAGGGGTAAACAAGATAAAACCTATTATAACATCCATAATAATGGACCAATAGTGCCATCTATTGCTTCAGATACATGTCCATTATATATATTACAATCTTTGTGTGATAAAATAATGAAGAAATTATACTATGCATTTGTCATTTTGTATACTTGCAAATATCATAAAATTAATAGTTACATTTCAAAATTTATTATGTTATATATAGCATATATTTATTACATATTAAATTTGTTATATTTATAATCTTTTAGGAGATAGTGTCAGTTTATTAAAATTTATACTTTTTCTAAGGAGTTATATATCTTCTACACAAAGTGTGAGTGTAGGACAGTGCTAGATGTACAAAATATTAATACTGAGTACAAATTATTGATGCTGTATATAAAGAGTGTTTAGCGTAAAAATCAATCTGAATATATATACATATAATAAAATTATACTAAGAATTTGTCAGCTATATTCTAACTGTGCTCAATTTTATGCAAACCTTGCTTGAAGAAAGGAATGAAAAAAAAAAGAAAATATCCCCAGATCCACTGTCAAGATGTTCTTGCAGCAGTTATCCAACTTGCAGTTTCACCCTGGGTTTCATTTTGCCTCATGTTTTGTTCCAATTGAAGTAAGTGACTATAGTTAAAGCTAATCTTGTTTACAGAGATCTCGTTATCTGCTTAGACCCATTCTTAATAAAACTATGGGTGCCAGAAATAATGGAATGATGTCTTGAATTTGTTAAAGACAAAACAAACAAACAACAATAAAAATGTTAATTTAGACCCCTATACCAGCAAAAATGTTCTTCAAAAAAGAAAGTTACTTAAGCTTAGATGATTTGATGTTAGCAAACACACTCTACAAGAAATAGTAAAGATGGAAAATGATCTCTGATTGAACTATATTACTATAGGAAGGAAGAAAATGATCAGAAATGGAAACTTTGACAGATAATAACTGTTTTAAGTTGCAGTTATAACTAAGTATATCATGTGGGATTTTTTACATTGTCATTACTAAGGTATAATTTACATGCAATAAAACTCACCAACTTTAAAGTACAGTTCCAGGAGTTTTGTCAAATCAGTGCAGCCATATAATCACCACAATAATCAGCACACACCACAGTTCCATCACCTGAGAAATTTCCCTTAAATGTTCTTTGTAGCTATAGTTAGCTTCTTCATACATCCAGCAGTAATCTGTTTTCAGATTTTGATAGTTTTGTCTGGTCTAGAATGTCATATATATAAAATTACAAGGTAGGTAGCATTGAGTTTGGCTTCTTTCTCTTAGTATAGTTCATTTGAAATTCATTTGTGCTACAGAGTGCACCAATAATTTGTCATGGTAAGTATATGTCTAATGTAAAAAAAAAAATCTGGGAAACTATTTTTGCAATATTTGTAACATTTTTCATATCTGCCAGCAATGCACAAGAGTTCCTTTACTCTGTGTTCTCGTCAGCACTTCATATTTTTTGTCTGTTTAGATATTGAAATAGATATACTGTGATACTTCAGTGTGGCTTTTAGTCTGCAATACCCAAATGACAATGATGTTAAACATCTCTTTATGTGCTTGACATTTGTATATCTTATTTGATGAAGTGTCTGTTCAGATTGTATATCCATTTTTTTATTGGGCTATTTATCTTCTAATGGTGTGTTTAGAATTCTCTTTATTCTGGTTACAGATCCTTTATCAAATATATGATAAAAGCCAGACTGTGGCTTTTCTTTCCTTCTCCTAACTGTATTTTGTTGAAAAGAAGTTCTTAATTTTGGTGAAGTATAATTTATGAATTATTTTTTTAAGGAAATGTGCTTTTAGTGCCATGGCTGAGAAATCATTGATTATTCCAAGTCACAAAGATTTTCTTGTATGCTTTATACTAAAAATCTTTAAGTTTAAAAATTTTAGGTTTTACTTTTAGTAAAATTACCATAGCTTTATATTAAGTTTTGAATTCAGGTTATTTGAGTCATCAAAATTTTATTCTTTTTTTTTTTCAAAACATTTTGGCTATTCTAACTCATTTGTGATTCTACATGAATTTTAAAATCAGACTGTTCAATGCTAAAAAGTTCTGCTGGGTTTTACTGAAATTGCAATGATTTTTTAGATTTTTAAAATCACATTGGGAAGAATATAGCATATATCAATATATGAGAATGTAGCATCTTCTAGTCAATGAACACAGTATCTCCATCATTTACTTACATCTTCTTTAATTTATTTCAACAGTGTTTTGTAGTTTATAGCACAAAGACATTACACATATTTTGGAAGATTTATACCTAAAAGTGTTTCTTGTATTTTAGAGTGAATTTATAAGTGGTACTCTGTTTTTAATTTTGATCAACTGCTCAGTACTATTATATTAAAATAATTTTTGTAAAATTTAACTTTGTAACCTGTGACCTTGCAAATTGAAGTGTGTTTATGCGTGTGTGTGTGTGCATGTTTATAGATTTTTTATGATTTTCTAAGTAGATATTCATATCCACTGTGAGACAGACTACTTTATTTCATTCAAACTGTACTTATGCTATTTTTTTAATATTTTTTTTTTTATTTAAGCTGCACTGGGTCTTTGTTGCTGCATGCGGGCTTTCTCTAATTGCAGTGAGCGGGGGTTACTCTTTATTGTGGTGCACAGGCTTTTCATTGTGGTGGCTTCTCTTGTTGTGGAGCCTAGGCTCTAGAGGCGTGGGCTTCAGTAGTTGTGGCATGCAGGTTCAGTAGTTGTGGCTCACAGGCTCTAGAGTTCAGGCTCAGTAGTTGTGGCACACAGGTTTAGGTGCCCCACGGCATGTGGGATCTTCCCAGACCAGGGCTCGAACCCATTTCTCCTGCGTTGGCAGGCGGGTTCTTAACCACTGTGCCACCAGGGAAGCTCTACTTATGTTATTTTTATTTATTTTATTTTTCTTAGCACACTGACTAGAACCTTCATAGGATATGGAATAGAAATCATGAGAGTAATTATCTTGGCCTTGTCCCTAATTATAGAGAGAAATCATCTCCAGATTACCTGGCTTAAAAATCTGACACCTAATACCTATAAAATATATGTGAAAGATACAATAAATACTCTATATTTTAAATATGATAAAGCTTAATTTAAATTTATTTTCAATACCTATATATGCAAATTTATGTTAATATACATGTGTATTTACATATATTGCTTACAGATATGCATATTAATAAAAGTTATCTTATGTTCTGCTCGTACTCTGATGCAGTATTCTGTAAAAAACCTCTTTGTTATGTATACAATCCACTCAGCAGGCTACTTCCATCTAAAGCTAAGCCCAGCCTATACTCATTCTCATCTTGCACTCCCTAATACAGGGATAGAAATAAATGTGTTTCCAGAAAAAAAAATATGTCTGTATTTACATGTTAGGGGAAGAATAGGACAGGAAAACTTTCTGAGATATTTTCGGAGGTATTACTTTGTGTTTTGGCCTTTCTATGGTTAACCACTCCATCTTCCTAAAAGCCAAAAGTCAAGACATTTATATTTCCTGAATCAGGGAGGTTTAGTTTGCAAGATCCAAAGAAATATATATTTGAACAAATGTATTATTTATTTCTTTGAGTGTCTGAACTTTTCAGAAAATTATATCATGAGAAATAGGTTTAGGAGAGGGCCTTAGAGAGAGTACAGTCCTGCAAGTCTAGGAACGAGTACAGAGCAAAAAGACACTTACATTTGCACTTCACACCCAGAGTATGACACATATCACCAGCTCCACATCTATGGCTCTGGAGTCAGCTTTATCACATTGAATCTTTTTTATTACAGGAACCTCCTAAATGGTCGCAATGTTCTCTCCTGGATCTGGCAGAACACAGCAGTCAGGAGTAGATCTTTTGAAATAACCTCACTCAGAATAAAATCAAGCTCTTTGTTTCCTCTCTGACTTCATTCCTCATCACTACCAAGCTATTGAAATGGAGAAGAAAACCAAGATCTAGCTCCCAAGTTTAGTGGAAGCCGAAGCTGCAGGAGGTTGGACAACATGGTTTTGATTATTTAATACACAGAGGACTATGTGTTCCATATCACAACTTTGAATTTTAAGAGCAAAGAAATTGTCTTCTTTTGTGTAGTTTGCTTTGGAATTGCTCTGCAGAAAGCCATTTCTTAATGAAATCCTAATTTTCTTAAATAGTTAGGTTTGGCACAGTATGAAAAACAGAATTTATACAGAGGTCATAAAATATACATTTTTTTGCACAATTATACATTTCTTTCTATGTACAATTATTTACAGGTTTACAAATTATTCAAAAATGTTAATTTGCACACACAAAAAGAACAAACTGAATGGTTGAGTGAACACTATCAGTATACTTAGGTATATTGAGTCATGATGGATGGATAAAGAGATAGAGAGATGAACTGGCATATAGAAATGATTAACAAAAATAAAAGAAAAAACTATAAATTATAAAATGTACCTGTTATTATGCAATATTTCAGATTTATTGACTGATGGGTTAGCATTCGTTAATGTGATATAATGAATAATTGGGTATAGGTTAAGCTGCTATGAAAGAGACCTTAAGACATAGTGCTTTAAACTTATGATATTTGTCTCTCACCTAACAATATGGCTGATCTGGTAGATTGATAGTGTCAGGGACCCAGTCTCGATCCATTTTGAGTTCTGTCATTCCCACATGCTATTGCCCATAGGGTTGATGATATCCACCAGCTGAAATAAATGAACTGTTGTGTCTATAATTGAGTTTTTCTAAGAAATTTTCCAATCAGTCTTCTCCTTTAGCAAGTCCCTTTTTAATATTCCACAACAGCTGATTGCCTGATTAATGTCCCATAAAATGCATAATTTGCTATTATGAATGACCTGAATTTTTGCAGGACAAAGTATAGACAATATTATATGTGACATACTAGCTATAAATTATATTTTGCCAGCATTGAGTCCAAGTTTAAAATATGCAAACATTCATAATAAAAATCCTTTCCTTTTGAATACTTCAAAAAGATTTTCTCATAGCTGAAACATATATCAGAATGTGTTGTTCTTAATCATTTATGAAAGATTACATATGCTTGATAAAACAATGACAAAATCGTGACTGTTGCTGTTTTCATATACTGAAACAATGTAGTCCTATGCTTGCAATCAATAAAATAAGATCAAAATAGTCATAGGGAAACTGGTCTAGTTACTTTACTGTCAGAATAAGATTTTACTGAATGATCACTTCTAAATGCTTGAATATATATTTAATGGGAGAAAGTGAGTTAGAAGAGGTGTTTCAAACTATATTTTGAATATATAATAATCACGTATCTTTAATGTTTGAATTGAATAAAGTTGTGATGTAACAAATCCAACTTTTGATTATCTATTATAATATAGATGAATACAGTGAGCTAACACAGATAAGACAGCGTTTGACACGTGGTAAACATTCTGTAACCATTAGCTGTTGTATATCTTGTTATATATCTTACTGTAAATGTCTGCTGAATAGAGTGAGATAACTTCCTAAGAGGGCAGAATCAGTCCATGCTTCCTCTCTAGTTGCCATGAATTACGTGAGATAATGCAAAACATATTTTTCTACTTGGTATATTACTTATTACATAAACGCATTATCCAGTACAATATTGAGAAAATAAAGATCAAATATTTATGATACTTACATCACAGAATCAACTCTAATTAATGAGGCATCAACATGGTCAAAATTGTATTAATATATTGTTATAGGATATTGCAAGTGAATACAAAATTATTATAAGTACACTGTTTGTTCTTCATTCAAAAAAGAGAATGGCACTATCAATCAAAAGCCCTTAGTTCTTACATTATTTTCACTCCTCAAATTTCTCTAAGTCTCAACATTTCCTTGGGCTAAATAAACCAATATCACCTGTCCCTACATACATATGGACACAGAAACTAAGTGAAATGAAAATATTTTGAAATCTTTGAGAAAAAAATTACTAAAATGATTCATGTAAATACTTCATATTAGAGTTTAGGGAAATTTATACTGACATCAACATTTAGGCATATAAAAATAAAAATGAAAAAGACTATCAAAAAATATATATACACTAATTTCATTTAAATAGGCTGTTATAAGTGTTTTCTTTTTTACAAGTCAATGTTAATTTTTATAATTCAATTATATGTCTCCTTGTATTACCATAGATTCATTCCTAATATATAAAGTGAACAATTTATTGTACATTTTTTATTGCTAAAACTCTCAGAAAACTTGCTTTATGGGGCTTTCTGTATTTAAAATCAAGTCCTCAAATAAAGAGATTATAGTCCCAAGTTCAGCTAGCCTGCTTTCTTTAAATCTATATAAGAAAATAAGAAATATTCCTTTGCTCTCATAAATTTGTTTTAATTTATCATGTATTCTAGTAAGAAGAAAAATGTAGTCCAAATTTGATCATTATTTTCAAATCTGCTACAGGCCTCAAAACAAACTTGTACCCAAATTGAAGGATTTACCAGATTCAAAATATTGCTTTTTGTTGTTATTTTTGTTGTTATTGTTGTTATTTTTGTTGTTGTTCTACTCTTATTTTATAGTATTCTATCTTCTGTCTTTCTTACTTGGAAGTCTCTTTTACTTGTGGGTCATCAGAAACATTTTCTGAAAGACTGTGCATATTGAGAATATTTATTTGGAGGAATATATATATATATATATATATATATATATATATATATACATACACACACACATACATGTACTATATTGGACATATATATACAGTGACACATTTACATCTATATATGACTGTATTTATATGTACAGGTAAACAGATTATATATATATGATTAGGTACAGATAATAATATTGATGATATAAATCAGAGGTAGGCAAATTTTTTCTGTAAAAGGCCATACATAATATAAATATTTTGGTCTTGTGGGCCATACAGGTCTCTGTCACAATTGCCAAACAGTGACCCTGTAATACTGTAATATGTAAGCAATCATAAAAATGTGTAAACAAAAAAGCATCACTGATTTTTAACAACACTTTATTTACAAAAATAAGTACCAGGCTAGATTTGGCCTACAGGGTGTATTTGCTAACTCCTGTTATACATAATAGATATAGCTACAAAATGGACAGAGATATGTAACAGAGCCTGTGTACTCATAAAATACTTTATTTATCTTCTCTTCTGGCCTAAGTTCACACATGTTTGCCAAAACATAATATAATCATTTCCAAATACATAGGTCATATAAATTCTCATTAATTGTGGGGATTACATTAACCTTTTCATGAAAATAAATTTTAAAAAATTCTATACCATTCTATAATATTTACATATAAACATCACCCTTTAGAATCTTGCACATGAAAATGATCAAGATAAAAACAATGTAAAATTAAATAGATTTAACTATAAAGGGCTATTATTAATATAAAATATTAAAATTGTGGATTATATGAAATAAAACTATAATTGGAAATAATATAGCACTCTAGTACTTTTAAAAGTGACAGCAATGAAAGTGACAGGAGATCTGTATCATGGGAGAAGTTCCTGCCATTGAGACAGAATGACCCACATTTATTTTCTACATTAATTGTGCTGCTGTGTGATCTTTCTTTCTCCTTCCCAAGTTTATGTCAACACTCGTATGGCATGGAATGCGTTCCATTTTTTTCTGCAAATAGTGTGGGAAGACTTTGGTGAGAAAATTATGTTTAATTTGACACCTGAAGGATAAATATAAGAAAGCCAAGCAAAACAGAAAAATAAAGTCACCAAGGCTGACAGAAGAACCTGAAAGAAGCCACACTGATCTAATGGACATACCTAGACCACTTAACCCTATAAATAAATAAATAAATAAATAAATAAATAAATAAATAACTATCAATAAAAACAAAAACTGGTTCATTGAGAAGATCAATACAGTGAGTCTAGTCAAACTCATCAGGAACAAGGAGAGAAGATAGAAATGATAAAAATTGGAGAATAGAGAAAATGAAAAACCACCATCATCAACAACAAATCTCTTGTTAGTAATCGTAATTGAAGATGGGAGTATTAACATTGTTATTCTGAGGCAGCTGTATTACCATGTGAAATGAAACATAAACATAAACATGGGATATTCTCCCTATATCATCTCCACATCATTGAAAACCGGAATTATCAATGTATATGAAATGTGACACAAAGGTAATAAAGGTGAAGTCGTATACAATTTCCATAATTTTTTTTTATTGGAATGGAAATGGACTATTAGTATGTCTCACAAGCCATTTTATCTGTATAAATTTATCTATACCTATTGGTCCTAAATCCTATGAGAAGGCTTAGAAAAAATGATTGAGTCTCATTGCAGTACTGTCCAGTTAAAAGAAAAATGGGTTTCTTGGAGAAATAGGTGATTCCATGTATAGGGAAGAAAATGTACAAGATAAGCATGGACACTCCTGAATTATCAGATAGCAAGATAGCTATTAAGGACCACTATGATCATGCCCTGAGGATTCAAGATCCAATCTGCTGAGGCTTTCACTTGTCAATTCAAGAAGGGAAAATTTGAGATTTAATATGGATAAGTAGTGTAATGGATTGAAAGTCATCATAAATAAGTGAGCTCCTAATTAATGTGAAAAATAATAATTCATTTTTTACCTGAGTATATGACAGAAAAAGAACCAGGTGATTGTCCCACTTTTCCTGTATGAACTGTACCACTGGGTAACCAAATAGTAGATGAAAGGTAACATTACTTTGCAAAATTGTTTCAGCTGAAAAGTTAAAGTAAAATGATAGAATTAGATTATTGCCATTTTTTAACCTCCAGTGGAAGATGAAATGAGAAATTGGGTATAAATGGCTGGAACAGGAACAACAAAAAGTGAAAGCCAGGAGGCAAATATTCTGTGCCTCCTGTTAAAATAATCTATTATTATTTAAAGACCTTATCAAATCTTTGTCTGACAGATGTTAAGCTGCACCATGAGTTGCAATCAACCTAATTTGGATTCAGGGAAACCTAAGTCAAACTTCACAGATTCTAAAACAGAGAAATTATAAAGAAAAGAAAGGGATAGAGAGTAAAAGACACAGTAAGCTGAAAAATGGGAAGACTAAATTCTGGTATCTAATGCTACACACTTGCTTTATAAACTATAAAGAAATTCAAGGAACTGACTGCTATAAATATCAGGATAATGATTAACTATTGGAGGTACCAACGGAGCTGTGGTTGGTTTAGAGTACCAGGAGAGTCTTCAGGAATGGCTGTGAAAATTATATTCGTTAACCTACACAGTGGATACAAGTACATTTAACTTGAAATAATTCAGTAAGCAAATAAAGAAAATTCATTTGATTGAATTACCACAGAATTAAAAACAATCAAGTTTGAAATAAAAGTGGTTTTATTGTGTTCTTCCTTTGGTAAGCAAACTTGTTTAATCATGGCATAGATTTCCTAAGAATAAATGTAATGTTATTGACTATTTAATCCAGTTTCCATCTAGGACCCTCACTCTACTTCATTTATCATGTTATTTCCTTTTCAGGAAACTGGGGTAATAAACAAATAACCATATTCTACATATGGTAACAGAGATCTTAGATAATACATGACTTTGACAATCAAACAATTGAATAGATTTAGAAGAAGAATACAAATCATGAACTTAAATTTAGTGTTCTTTTCTCTGTTAAAGTTTCAAAACCAAAGGGGAAAATAAGGTAAGGATGGCTACAACATAAATTATGTGATAATGATATGCCATTTTTGGCAGAGTAATTTGTATTGCTCATTAAGTCTCTAATATATGACTTTTATATGCAATTACTAACTGGTTAAGAAACAATCAATAAGAACATTTTTTTACCAATTAGTGCTCTTTCTCATTAAATATTTAATTTCTCAATGGAACTAAGCATCACATGTTCTTTTCCAAATAAGTTCTGAAAGATGAAAGATAAAACAACACATCTCAGCGAAATGCCATCTCCTGCATCCAAACTGCTTTCCTTTTATTTTGTAATGGTCTCTAACTCCTTTGATTAAGTGACTAGCCTGTGGTGTTTTGTTTCAATCTTATCAGATTTTCTTAGGGCACTTTCCTAGGGAATGTTCACAGAAATGTTAAACTTCCTTTTACCTACTAAATAATTTTCATGTGAAATTTTTGACTGCAAAGCCAGTATAAATCTTGGTTCCCATGAAGTTACTGAAATCTGACTTCAGTATCTTAATGGCAGTACTGAATACTGTAATAATAGCTACTTCTAATTATCTCATACAATTAGGAGTACACAATATCATTTTGAACCTTGGATTTTCTTTAATTTAATTAAATACCAATGCATTTATTTTATTCACAATTCATGGCTTATGTGACTTACATAATCATAAATATTTGTAATAGCACTGATTCTAGTTATATGTATTGTTTCTGCATCTACACAATTTGGTAAAAGTCAGTTTTCTAAGGAGAGACAGGGGAGAAATAAAGAGAACTCGGGGATCACTCTAAAGTAACCTCAATGGCTGTGTGTTTCTAGTTTCCTGAGGTAAAAAAATCTTGATTAAAAAATCAATTAATATTAATTTTTAAAAATGCTTTAGACTAGCTGAACTGAGACCTAACTCTGCCCAACCTCTCAGTTTAGAAACAGGAATTTAGTGGTAGGTCTAAAGTTCATGAAATGCAAACTTGTAACCGGGGGTGGGGTCGTGGGGTGGAGTCAGGTGGGATCTGTTGAGTAGAGCAACTGAAAACCATTGAAGGCTCACTTTAAAGGAGTGAATGAAGTTAAGCATATAGATCATGTGGGAATCAGCATAGTGCCCCTCCCTCCAAAGATGTTTATGACCTAATCTCAGTAAAACAGTGTCTGCAGAGGTGATTAAGTTAAGGATCTTGAGAAGAGGAGAATATACTGGATATTAGGTGGGCCCAACGTAATCACAAATATCTTTATAAGAGACAAAGGGAAATGTGAAATTCAGAAAAGGAGATGAGGAAGGAGCAGAGGTCGGTGTGATGGGACCTGGCTTAAAGGGGCCTAGGCCTAAGGCCAGGGAATATGGGGAACCTCTCCAAGCTGGAAAAGACAAAGAAGCAGATTCTCCCCTGAGCCTCTGGTTTTGAGCCTCTGGTTTCCAGCATACACCTTGATTTTGACACTGTGAGACTCCGGTTGAACTTATGATCTCCAGAACTATAGGTAATGACTGTATAGATTTAAGCTACTAAATCTGTGGTTTTTTTTTTTTTTTTTAATAGCAGCAATAAGAAACTATTCTAAAGGAAACCTTAATGATGTTCTACTATCAATACAATTTCTGAGGGGGTGGAGGAAGTAAACTCATATTTTACAGGATAGCACATAATAGAGCTCAGGGAGGAACTGTAAAAGTGTTTATTTTCCCTGAAAGGTCTCTAGTTAGAGAAAAGATTAAATAATAGAAGGAAGGTCATACTGGTAACAAGTTCCAGAATGCATTATAAAGATCTCCTTGAAACTCTCATCTGATCTTATCTACCAAACTCTTCCCCTTATCTTTTCATCCAAACTTCTAAAATGTTATCTACACATCTTATCTATAATTTAATACTTTTCTTTGTTCTTCATTTGACAGCCCTATAGTTTTACCTTTACAACTAGATTGCAATTGATCTAGCACTGATTACCAATAATCATCAGATTTTGTACATGATTTTCATTGTTATTTTCCCCCAATTTAAAGCCAGATGAAAAAACTAAAAACAAAAACAAAAACAAAAACATATTCTATGAGAAACATAGAAGGGATTATTTTTGAACCTCTTGAGTTGCAAAAGGAAGCTTTTTCTATAAAATGTGGAATATAATCAACCATGAGTATGCTGACCATCAAAGTAAGTACTTGACAGGCAGTACCAAAGAAACAAATTACTGCATGATTTTTATATGAAACACTTGGGTATTTATTATTATATAGAGTATGGCTTCAAGATGCATTAAAGCCCCAAAAGTAGGGGCTTTTGTCGATGTTACCATTAATTCTTCATATCCTTACATTAAGATTACAGACTATAAAAGAAACAAAAAACTTATATCACAACAGCTTTATACCCCCAATATTATAGTGGGGATGAGTTAAAATGTGAGAAAACAACTGAGAGTGAGAACATGAAATAGCAATTCTGCTGGGACTTATGTTCTGCATAGGTCAGTGGAATTATCTGCATAAGGTAGCAAAAGTTTTGAAAAAGCTAAATCAAGGCAAGAAGGTGGAAAGGTCCATAGACTTCTATCCCACCTGAATCAGGTTTGCACATATAGCTTTAAGTATTGCATATGCAATATTGTGAATATTGAATGCAGTGATATTTAAGTATGAGAAAAACAACTGTTTTTCATATAAATGATTAAACCATGTTGGATAGAGTAAACTTTTTAGAAGTTTGACACAATTATTTTGCTTTATTATATAGGTTATCAAAACATTTAAAAATATTGTCCAATATAACATTTAAGAAATGAAGAGATATTAGTTACTGCATTAAAAAGGTATCTACCTAATTTTTAGTATTCATCTTAATAAAACTAATTATCAATGAAGTATCTGACATTTATGATAATTTAAAGAATATAATAACTTCTATTCTGATAATAGTAATTATACTGTTATTTCCAATTAACATATAAAAGTATAATTACCATGCTATTGCTGGGGGAACAGTTGATAAACATATGGATTTTTTTCATTGAAGTATTGTTGATTTACAATATTGTGTTAGTTTCAGGTGTGTAGCATAATGATTCATTTTTTTCTGATTATATTATTATAGGTTATTACAAGATATTGAATATAATTCCCAGTGCTATACAGTAAATCCTTGTTACTATCTATTTTATATATGCTAGTTTGTATCTGTTAATCCCATACTCATAATTTGTCCCTCCCTCCCCTCCCCTTTGGTAATCATAAGTTCATTTTCTATGACTATGAGTCTGTTTCTGTTTTGTGTATTAATTCATTTGTATTTTTTTTTAGGTTCCACATATAAGGGATACCATATAGGATTTGTCTTTCTCTGACTTACTTCACTAAGTTCAATATTCTCTAGGTCCATCCATGTTGTTGCAAATGTCAATATTTCATTCCTGTTTATGGTTGAGTAATATTTCACTGTATATATATCAGGTCTTCTTAAGCCAGTTATCTGTTGATGGGCACTTGGGTTGTTTCCATATCTTGGTTATTGTAAATAGTGTTGCTATGAGCATTGAGGTACATTGTATCATTTTAATACATGGGTTTTTTTAAAATTAATTTATATTTACAGTTTTATGCTATAATTCTTTCCAAATTCTTTTTACTTATTTAGGCCTAGATAATGTTTCAAAGGGGACATTATAATGAACAAAGAAATTTAATTGTTTTTCAATATTAGCAATGTTACTGATAACTTACATTGGATTCTCATTTTCTTTTAAATCTGGCAGGTGAGAAAGAGTAGGATGAAGGAAAACGTTTGAGTTTCGTCTTGCTAGTGTTCATTTTCACAGTGACACCACAAGGCAAGTATCCCAGCACCCAATTTTTTCTGCTCCCAAGATATTTTGATGGCTGGTAGTAAAATTGTCAGGAAGCACTTTATAAACATGTCTGATTACTTTTTCTTTTTTTTTAACATCTTTATTGGAGTATAATTTCTTTATAATGTTGTGTTAGTTGCTGCTGTATAATAAAGTAAACCAGCTATATGTATACATATATTACTTTTGAAATTTATTTTTCTTCTTGTCTTTCTTTCTTTCTCTTTCTTTCTTCTTTTTCTTTCTTTCTTTCTTTCCTTCCTTCCTCCTTCCTTTCTTTCTTCCTTCCTTCCTTTCTTTCTTTCTTTCTTTCTTTCTTTCTTTCTTTCTTTCTTTCTTTCTTTCTTTCTTTCTTTCTTTCTTTCTCTTCTTTCTTTCTTTCTTTCCCCTCCCTCTCTTCCTTCCTGTTTATTGCAGTAGATCTATTTTCTGTCCTAATGCTGTTAGTTGAGCATGTCAGAAAGATTAGGAAAGAGTTCATTTGCTGTTTATATTCACAGCCACAGGTGTGCACTGTGAATATAAACTGTTTGCCCTGGAAAACACCCCATAATTCATTTAAGAAGTCAGTGTAAAATAGACCTGATTAAAGACAACAGAGACAAGTGAAATACAAAATGAGGACAATTTATTATTTTGCTATGCCCTTATCTGTGATTTGTTTTCACTCTTGTTTTCTAAGTGTCATGTACATGCCAGGGGAAAATTATAAAAGAAACAAATAACTAATTATTAGGCAGTAAAAAGGAGAGAGGAAAAAAATACTGTCACCTACAGGTGTTCTCTTCACACACATTCTACTTAGCAGCAAGTTGATGTAGTCTGTTTTATATTTTCTCACATACTCCTGCTGAATTCTGTAGATTGCTTATAATGACTGAACTTCTTGGGAATGTTTTAAAGAAGACTTTCAAATTTGAGCACTTTGCTCCATAGGCTGCTTTGAAAGAAAGTACCAGTTACAGACACTAGAAAAAGGATTGGGAGAATTTGTCTAAAAACAAAAATAACACAAAAACATTTTATTAATATGAGTTAAAACAAAGGAACAGATGATAACATTAGAATCACAGTTTGAATTTTATGTACAGTTTATAAAAATACTCCTGAGACTCAATAGAGTTAAGAGAAAAAACAAAAATCTTTTAACACATTTGTAAGTCTACAAAAATAGACAAATCTAAAGCAAATAGGGAAATAATAATGATGAGATACTTTTACAACATTTATATATTCTTGAAATGTATTTCCATCTTACAAATGCAGTGTAATCTGCAGCCATGTAATGAATTTATAATCACTAATATTGTTCCTGTAAATATTCACAAGACAGAAAAAGTATTTATCCAAGTATAAAAATTGAGATATTCCCAGAGGGAATATGCAAAGAGTACACAAAACAGAAATTATAGGATTGTTATTTTTAAGAGAAAAAGTATATATACTTTCTATTACTCTGATCAGAGAATAATAATACTATTCAATTATTTCTATCAGGACTTATAGTAGTACAATATGAGAGGCAACTACATACTTCTGTGGCTAAAGAGCAATTTATCAATATTATTCTTACATCACAGTCTTACCTTGATTACATTTTATATTGTATGTTTAGAATGTTAATGTATTGAAGCAATTTGCATTCCAACTAAAATATTTAAAAAACTAAAATTATTCTTTATATCAGAATCTATAAGGTCAAATAAAGTCTATCCCTTTTACCAGCATTGATGAGGTATATTTGAGGTGAAAACAATCTGATCTCTCTCTGAGTACATTTAATGAGGCAGATGATACAACCATGTCTTTCTTTTATAATATTCTGCTTCCTGTGAAATGGACCCATTTACAGTAGTAATATAAATAACAAATAGTAAAAATAGTAATAGTTTAAATTAAGGAAAAATGAGGGCTTGTCTAAAATATAAAAAATATTTGTAATGAAATAAATTTATATTCAATATGATTCAATTGCTAATTTTGTCAACAAAACAACTAAATGGAAGAATTGATAAAATATATCAATATTTTGAAGGGTTATACAAAAAGCATGAAGATTGAATAATTTTATGTTAAAAACAAGAGGGGCTAAAGAATCTAGAAAAAGAAGAGTAAAGAATAAAAAAAATACTTTTCATTTCTTACATCCTTGAATACTTGAAATTTTAAAAACCTATAAATGTGTTTCAATTTAAATAGAGAGGTATTATTTAGTTTTACTTTCCTCCAAAACCTAACAAATAGTACTTAGAATGCCATATTAAATGCTATTTAAAAAATCTATATAAACACAGATATATATATATATATATATATATATATATATATATATATATATATTATTTGACTTGAATAAATAGAAACACAACTTGTACTTAACTGAGAAGAAGGAATGGCATAAGGAGAACAAATCTCATCAAATTAATATAGTATCAATCAAAATGTCAAATGAAATTTTTGGGAAGTTATTATTTTTTAATTAATTAATTTATTTATTTTTGGTTGCATTGGGTCTTCATTGCTGTGCATGGGCTTTCTTTAGTTGCGGTAAGTGGGGGCTAGTCTTCATTTTGTTGCACAGTCTTCTCATTGTGGTGGCTTCTCTTGTTGTGGAGCATGGGCTCTAGGAGCACAGGCTTCAGTAGTTGTGGCACTCAGGTTCAGTAGTTGTGGCTCACGGGCTCCAGAGCACAGGCTCAGTAGTTGTGGTACACAGGCTTAGTTGTTCCATGGCATGTGCGATCTTCCTGGACCAGGGCTCAAACCCTTGTCCCCTTCACTGGTAGGCAGATTCTTAACTACTGTGCCACCAGGGAAGTCCTGGAACTTATTTAATAATTCTAAATTTCACAAAAGATGAAGAATTAGAATAGTTAAGACATATTAAAGCTTACCTGAAGAATAATCTGTGGAGGTCCATTATCAGTTATGAAATGTACCTTAAACCTGCATAAAAAACTAACTTGAATAAACAATGTATGTGACAGACAAACTTTTGCACATTTAATAATAAAAAATGACATTTATTTAATTCTTACTTTGTATTCTAAGTGTTTCAGCATATTACACACTAGTTAGTACCTGTAAGGGAAATACGATGTTTATCTCAATTTTATAGTTGTGTAAACTAAGGCTTACTGAAATCCATATCTTGCCCAAAATCAAGGTCACACAGCTAACTAGCAGCAAGGGTGATAGTCTGACCTCAGAAGAGTATCCTAAATGACAAAGTCATTGGAATTGATCCATTGACCAGACAGGCCCTCCCCTACTTGACCTCATAGCAAACACATTAATTTTTCAAGCATTTTTCAAGCTGTGGTAAACAATTTCTTTTCAAATAATATGTAATTAGGCTACAGAATCCTTTGCATTATAAGTTCTTAAACCATGTTTCACTTGAATGCTGGTTCTTAAGTCCCATGATTCACACTGTTTGAATGTTGTATTTTTACCTCAACTCTGGTATTTATTTTTTAATTTTAGTTTTATGAACGTATATTTGTTGTATACTATTATATGTCATAGGTGTATAATATAGTGATTCACAGCTTTTAAAGGTTATAATCCATTTATAGTTATTATAAAATATTGGATATATTCCCCATATTGTACAGTATGCCCTTGTAGCTTATTTTATACCTAATAGTTTGTACCTCTTAATCTATTACCCCTGTATTGCCTCTTCCCCCTCCTCTCTCCCTACTGGTAACCACTAGCTTGTTCTCCATATCTGTGAGTCTGCTTCTTTTTGTTCTATTCACTAGTTTGTTATACATTTTAGATTCCACATATAGTGATATTATACAGTATTTTTCTTTCTCTGTCTGACTTATTTCACTTAGCGTAATTCTCTCCAAATCCATCCATGTTGCTTCAAATGGCAACATTTTGTTCTTTTTATGGCTGCATAGTATTCCACTGTGTGTGTGTGTGTATATATATATATATCTCACATGTTTTTTATCCATTCATCTGTTGATGGACATTGAGGTTGCTTCCATATCTTAGCTACTTTAAATAATGCTTCTAAAAACATTAGAGTGCATATATCTTTATGAATTAGTTTTTGGGTTTTTTTTGGATACATACCCAGGAGTGGAACTTCTGGATTGTATGGTAGTTCTATTTTTAGTGTTTTGAGGAACTCTATACTGTTTCCACAGTGGCTGCACCAATTTAAATTCCCACCAACAGTGTACAAGGGTTCTCTTTTCTCCACACCCTCTCCAAAATTTGTTATTTGTGTTCTTTTTGATGACAGCCATTTTGACAGGCATGAAGTGATACCTCATTGTGGTTTTGATTTGCATTTCCCTGATGATTATTGATGTTCAGCATCTTTTCATTTGCCTTTTGGCATCTACATTTCCTATTTGGAAAAATGTCTATTCAGTTCTTCTGCCCACTTTTTAATTGGGTTGTTTGTTTTTTTGATGATGAGTTACATGATTGTATATGTCGGATATTAACCACTTACCTGTCACATCATTTGCAAATATTTTCTCCCATTCAGTAGGTTGTCTTTTCATTTTGTCGATGGTTTTCTTCACTGTGCAAAAGATTTTAAGCTTAATTAGGTCCCATTTGTTTATTTTTGCTTTTATTTAAATTGCTTTAGGAGACAGATCCAAAAAAATTATTGCTGCTATTTAGGTCAGGGAGTGTCCTACCTATATTTTCCTCTAGGGATTTTATAGTATCCAGTCTAACACATAGATCTTTAAACCATTTTGAGTTTATTTTTGTATATACTGTTACAGAACATTCTAATTTCATTATTTTACACATAGCTGTCCAGTTTTCTCGGCACCACTTATTGAAGATATTGTCTTTTCTCCATTGTATATTCTTGCCTCCTTTGTCATAGATTAATTAACCATAAGTGTGTCGGTTTATTTCTGGGCTTTTTATCCTGTTCCATTAATCTTTGTGTCTGTTTCTGTGCCCAGACAGCATTGTTTTGATTACTGTAGCTTTGTAGTATAGTCTGAAGTCAGGGAGAGTGATTTCTCCTGCTCTGTTCTTCTTTCTCAAGACTGTTTTGGCTATTTGGAATCATTTGTGTTTTGATACAAGTCTTAAAATTATTAAAACTAAAAGACGGTTATTTGAAAAGATAAACAAAATTGATAACCCTTTAGCCAGACTCATCAAGAAGAAAAAAAAAAAGTGAGAGGGCCCAACTCAATAAAATCAGAAATGAAAAAGAAGTTACAACTGACACCACAGAAAAACAAAGGATCATAAGAGAGTATATGAACAACTGTATGCCAATAAAATGGAAAAACTAGAAGAAATGGACAAATTCTTATAAAGGTACAATCTCCCAAGACTGAACCAGGAAGAAACAGAAAATAAGAACAGACTGATTACCAGCAATGAAATTGAATCAGTAATTTAAAAACTCCCAACAAACAAAAGTGCAGGACCAAATGCCTTCACAGGAATATTCTACCAAACATTTAGAGAAGATTTAACACCTATCCTTCTCAAAATATTCAGAAAAATTGCAGTGGAAGGAAAACTTCTGAGTTCATTCTGTGAAGCCAGCATCACCCTGATACCAAAACCAGACACAGGTATCACAAAAAAAGAGAAAACTACAGGCTGATATCACTGATAAACATAGACACAAAAATCCTTAACAAAATACTAGCCGACTGAATCCAATAATACATTAACAGGATCATACACCATGTTCAAGTGGGATTTATCCCAGGAATGCAATGATTTTTTTTAATATCAACAAATCAATCCAGTGTGATACAACACATTAACAAATTGAAGAATTAAAACCATATGATCATCTCATTAGATGCAGAAAAAACTTTTGATAAAATTCAACATCCAATTATGATAAAAACTCTTCAGAAAGTGGGCATAGAGGAAACATAAATCAATATGATAAAGACCATATATGATAAACCCATAGCTGATATTATTCTCAACAGTGAAAAGCTGAAAGCATTTCCTCTAAGATCAGGAACAAGGCAAGGATGTCCATTTTTGCCACTTTTATTCAACATAGTTTTGTATTTGGAGGTGCTAGTCACTTTTACCCAATTTAATTTATTCACTGTGAAAACTGGAACATGCAAACATTTTGCATGTTTTCTGAGAAACACAGCTTTAAAATTTTACATGCAGTCAAGTAAGGATATAGGCAAAATAAATAAAATATTTGAGCCTATTTTTCACCTGAATTCCTATAACAAAGATCACATTTATAAATGCGGATGGAGTTAAAAAATATATGTTGAGGGCTTCCCTGGTTGCACAGTGGTTGAGAATCTGCCTGCCAGTTCAGGGGACACAGGTTCGAGCCCTGGCCTGGGAAGATCCCACATGCCGCAGAGCAACGTGGCCTGTGAGCCACAACTACTGAGCCTGCACGTCTGGAGCCTGTGCTCCACAACAAGAGAGGCCGTGATAGTGAGAGGCCCCCACACCACGATGAAGAGTGGCCCCCGCTTGCCACAACTAGAGAAAACCCTTGCACAGAAATGAAGACCCAATACAGCAATAAATAAATAAATATAATATATATATATATATAAAATGTATATATATATATATATGTTGAAAAATATTAGCAGATAGATATCAAATTTAGCACAAGAAATCCCAACAATAATATCAGAGTTTACTTTGTCTTCCTTTTCTAGAAAAACTATAAGCAAATAGGGCTGCTTTGAGTGGTAGAGGTATTGAACCATAGAGAATATCTCATCAGACTTATAAAATAAAGGAAATTTTTTTTTTTTGCTTACAGTAAAAAATATAAATTGCCAGCCTGTTATTCCATACATGTGTTTTAGCCTTCAATCCTCACTTCTCCCCTGTAGCCACAACGCACACCGCAAACACATAAAATGTAGATTCCTTTTCTGGCATCTGACACTTCCTACTTCTGAGGAATCTAAAAGAGGAGAGTTTATCAAGATTTTAAGAAAGGACTTGAATTTCCTCACTCTCAGAGAGGCTTAGTAAAGTTTATTATATGATTATGTTCTTTGCATATTTGTATTTTATTTTATTTTTGCCATTGTCCTGTATAATTTTAGCCTCTTTTGAGGTTCAAGCTAGTAAAACCTTATTGTCATGAGCAAGCAAGAGAAAGACATTCAAATAGTTTTTACCAGATTAACATTTGGTTCCACATTAAAGAAGCATTCTTAATGTTTACTCTCAAGCTACTGTTTCTAACAGTATCATCTTGTTAAACATTTCTTAAAGCTTATTTTGTCAAAGCTGTTCAAAATACTCCTCCCTCTGAAGAAGTTTGAGGCATTTTTTAGGGGGGTATTATGTTTGATATTATTTTCTCCAAATATGTTTTAAGAGATATGCCAAAATCTCTCTTGCATAGCTGTATTTTTACTTCTGCCTTGTCTTTCATATATATGAGTATTTTTTAACAGTAAATATTCATCTTTATGTTGCTTTAAAAAATAACAATTGCCAGAATAACTTTATTTTTATTTTCTATTTATTTTCTGATCCTTACCAATGGACTTTTTAGTTGTATGTTGTATTGACTCTCTGAATTCATCATACATATGTTTTGAACTCTTTTGTTTGGAGACTATGATTCAATTCTCTATTTCATTTCATTTTATGGAGACTATTTTCTGAAGAGTTTCGTCTGTAATATGCTTGTTATTTTTCATTTGTGTCAGGGAGTAGAGGAGGTACAGATGTGTTTCCTCTGTTATTCAGACATTCAAGGTGAAATTCTGAATAAGACTTTATAAGGGTAATACCCATTTCTGAAAGACACTTTACTGTGGATGATGATTATGGGAACACTCTAAAGGAAAGTATCATTCTGTATTACAAAGATTTGTTAGGAAAGATGAAAAACTATTAGAAATGTTGATGTGAGTAAGTTCTTAATTTAGACTGTCTATGTCACCATGCTTTGTGGCCACAAGCAAAATATCATGGAACTTATTTCACAAACAAAAAAATTTAATTTGGAAGTACAGATGAAAAGTTGTCAAATAAAGAGAATCTAGTTGATGTATAACTGGCTGGCAGCACCTTACAAGTTTCACATGAGCAAAATAAGACTCTCAGATTTGTGGGTCCTAGTAATTGAGACCATTATTTGACTAAATGCATAAAGGATCTAAGGAAGAATTCTTAGGAAAAAAATATATCAGAATTCAAGATTTATTCATTTTAACTTGATATGCTTAGAAAGAAAATTGATAACAGACATTATTTCAGGCTGCTCCAAAGTTGTAAATTTATACTAAAGTAAAATTATTCACTGCAAAAATTACTCAGAATATTTAGGATAGGGAGCCGGAGGAAGATGGCGGAAGAGTAAGACGTGGAGATCAC
This sequence comes from Hyperoodon ampullatus, assembly GCF_949752795.1. NCBI lineage: Eukaryota > Metazoa > Chordata > Mammalia > Artiodactyla > Ziphiidae > Hyperoodon > Hyperoodon ampullatus. The sequence goes on from NC_136918.1 coordinate 125,562,967, forward strand.
CTTCCTCCCCACAGATACATCAGAAATTCATCTACACGTGGAACAACTCCAACAGAACACCTACTGAACGCTGACAGAAGACCTCAGACCCCCCAAAAGGCAAGAAACTCCCCACATACCTGGGTAGGTCAAAAGAAAAAAAGAATAAACAGAGACAATAGGTTATGGACGGGACCTGCACCAGTGGGAGGGAGCCGTGAAGGAGGGAAGGTTTCTACACACTACAAGCCCCTTCGAGGGCGGAGACTGCAGGTGGCGGAGGGGGAAAGCTTCGGAGTAGCGGAGGAGAGCACAGCAACAGGGGTGTGGAGGGCAAAGCAGAGAGATTTTGGCACAGAGGATAGGTGCCCTCAGGCACACACCAGCCCGAGAGACTTGTCTGCTCGGCCGCCAGAGCGGGCGGGGCTGGGAGCTGAGGCTCGGGTATCGGCTTTCAGTCGGAGCGCAGGGAGAGGTCTGGGGCTGGCGGCAGGAAGAGACCCTGAAGGGGTTAGTGCTAGCCCGGAGGGAGTCCGGGGAAAGGGTCTGGAGCTACCGGAGAGGCAAGAGACTTTTTTTCCCTTTTGTTGCCTGGTGCGCGAGGAGAGGGCATTCCCCTCCCTCCCCTCTGCCTGAGTGAGCCAGAGCCCCCGAATCAGCGGCTCCTTTAAACCCATCCTGTCTGAGCGAAGAACGGACGCCCTCCGGCGACCTACACGCAGAGGCGGGGCCAGGTCCAAGGCTGAGACCCGGGAGCTGTGAGAGCAGAGACAGGGAAATCTATCTGTGCAGCCTCCGAGGCAGCGGATTAAAGCTCCACAGTCCATTTGATGTGCCCTGCGTCTGTGGAGTGCATGAATGGACAGCGAATCATCCCAAATTGAGGAAGTGGACCTTGAGGACAAGATTTAAGACTTTCCCCCCTTTTTTTTTCCTCTTTTTACAACGAATTATCTCAAATTAAGGAGGTGGACTTAGCAAGATTTCAGACTTTTCGCCCTTTTCCTCTTTTTACAACGAATTATCCCAAATCGAGGAGGTGGACTTGGAGAGCAAGATTTTTGATTTTTCCCCCTGCTCTCTTTTTGTGAATGTGTATGTGTAATCTTCTGTGTAAGATTCTCTCTGTATAGCTTTGCTTCCACCATATGTCCCAGGGTTCTTTTGGTCCGTGTTTTTTTTCAATAATTACTTTTTAATTTTAATAACGCTACTATATTTCATACTTTATTCTATTTTACTTTACCTGCTCTTTCTTTTTTTCCTCCCTTCCCTTCCTCCCTCCCTCCCTCCGCTCCTCCTTTCCTTCTTTCTTTTTCTTTCCTCCATCCCTCCCTCCCTCCCACCCTTCTTCTTTCCACTTTCTTTTTCTTTCCTTCCTCCCTCCCTCCCTCCCTCCTGTCTTTCTTTCTTTCTTTCTTTCCTTCCTCCCTCCCTCCCTCTCTTCTTCCATTCACTCTTCCTTTTGCTTTCATTCCTCCCTCCCTCCCTCCTTTCTTTCCTTTCTTTCCATCCTTCCTCCCTCCCTCCTTTCTTTCTTCCTTCCTTCCTTCCTTACTTCCCTTCTTCCTTTCTTTCAATCTCTTTTTCTTTCTTCTACTAATTATTTCTTTCTACTTTTTCTCACTGTTATTCTGAGCCGGGTGGATGAAAGGCTCTTGGTGCTGCAGCCAGGAGTTAGTGCTGTGCCTCTGAAGTGGGAGAGCCAACTTCAGGACACGGGTCCACAAGAGACCTCCCAGCTCCACATAATATCAAGCAGCGAAAATCTCCCAGGGATCTCCATCTCAACACCAGCACCCAGCTTCAGTCAACGACCAGCAAGCTACAGTGCTGGTCACCCTATGCCAAGCAAATAGCAAGGCAGGAACACAACCCCACCCATTAGCAGAGAGGATACCTAAAAACATAATAAGGCCACAGGCACCCCAAAACACATCACCAGACGTGGACCTGTCCACCAGAAAGACAAGATCGAGCTTCAACCACCAGAACACAGGCATTAGTCCACCCCACCAGGAAGCCTACACAACTTACTGAAACAACCTTAGCCACGGGGGACAGACACCAAAAACAACGGGAACTACGAATCTGCAGCCTGCAAAAAAGAGACCCCAAACACAGTAACATAAGCAAAATGAGAAAGCAGAAAAACACACAGCAGGTGAAGGAGCAAGATAAAAACCTACCAGACCTAACAAATGAAGAGGTAATAGGCAGTCTACCTGAAAAAGAATTCAGAATAATGATAGTAAAGCTGATCCAAGATTCTATTTCCCAGATCCAAAATCTTGGAAATAGAATAGACAATATGCAAGAAACAGTTAACAAGGACCTAGAAGAACTAAAGATGAATCAAGCATCGATTAAAAACACAATAAATGAAATGAAAAATACTCTAGATGGGATCAATAGCAGAATAACTGAGGCAGAAGAACGGATAAGTGAGGTGGAAGATAAAATAGTGGAAATAACTGATGCAGAGAAAAATAAAGAAAAAAGAATGAAAAGAACAGAGGACAGTCTCAGAGACCTCTGGGACAACATTAAACGCACCAACATTCGAATTATAGGGGTTCCAGAAGAAGAAGAGAAAAAGAAAGGGACTGAGAAAATATTTGAAGAGATTATAGTTGAAAACTTCCCTAATATGGGAAAGGAAATAGTTAATCAAGTCCAGGAGGCACAGAGAGTCCCATACAGAATAAATCCAAGAAGAAATATGCCAAGACACATATTAATCAAACTGTCAAAAATTAAACACAAAGAAATCATATTAAAAGCAGCAAGGGAAAAACAACAAATAACACACAAGGGAATCCCCATCAGGTTAACAGCTAATCTCTCAGCAGAAACTCTACAAGCCAGAAGGGAGTGGCAGGACATAATTAAAGTGATGAAGGAGAGAAACCTGCAACCAAGATTACTCTACCCAGCAAGGATCTCATTCAGATTGGATGGAGAAATTAAAACGTTTACAGACAAGCAAAAGCTGAGAGAGTTCAGCACCACGAAACCAGCTTTACAACAAATGCTAAAGGAACTTCTCTAGGCAAGAAACACAACAGAAGGACTATACCTACAATAACGAACCCAAAGCCATTAAGGAAATGGGAATAGGAACATACATATCAATAATTACCTTAAATGTAAATGGACTAAATGCTCCCATCAAAAGACACAGACTGGCTGAATGGATACAAAAACAAGACCCATATATATGCTGTCTACAAGAGACCCACTTCAGACCTAGAGACACATACAGATTGAAAGTAAGGGGATGGAAAAAGATATTCCATGCAAATGGAAATCAAAAGAAAGCTGGAGTAGCAATTCTTATATCAGACAAAATAGACTTTAAACTAAAGACTGGGCCTCCCTGGTGGCGCAGTGGTTGAGAGTCCGCCTGCCGATGCAGGGGATACGGGTTCGTGCCCCGGTCCGGGAGGATCCCACATGCCGCGGAGCGGCTGGGCCCATGAGCCATGGCCGCTGAGCCTGCGCGTCCGGAGCCTGTGCTCCGCAACGGGAGAGGCCACAACAGTGAGAGGCCCGCGTACCGCAAAAAAAAAATAAATAAATAAAAAAAAAATAAATAAAATAAAATAAAATAAAATAAAGACTACTAGAAGAGACAAAGAAGGACACTACATAACGATAAAGGGATCGATCCAAGAAGAAGATATAACAATTGTAAATATTTATGCACCCAACATAGGAGCACCTCAATACATAAGGCAAATACTAACAGCCATAAAAGGGGAAATCGACAGTAACACAATCATAGTAGGGGACTTTAACACCCCACTTTCACCAATGGACAGATCATCCAAAATGAAAATAAATAAGGAAACACAAGCTTTAAATGATACATTAAACAAGATGGACTTAATTGATATTTCTAGGACATTCCACCCAAAAAGAACAGAATACACATTTTTCTCAAGTGCTCATGGAACATTCTCCAGGATAGATCATATCTTGGGTCACAAATCAAGCCTTGGTAAATTTAAGAAAATTGAAATTGTATCAAGTATCTTTTCTGACCACAATGCTATGAGACTAGACATCAATTACAGGAAAAGATCTGTAAAAAATACAAACACATGGAGGCTAAACAATACACTACTCAATAATGAAGTGATCACTGAAGAAATCAAAGAGGAAATTAAGAAATACTTAGAAACAAATGACAATGGAGACACGATGACCCAAAACCTATGGGACGCAGCAAAAGCAGTTCTAAGGGGGAAGTTTATAGCAATACAATCCCACCTTAAGAAACAGGAAACATTTCGAGTAAACAACCTGACCCTGCACCTAAAGCAATTAGAGAAAGAAGAACAAAAAACCCCCAAAGTTAGCAGAAGGAAAGAAATCATAAAGATCAGATCAGAAATAAATGAAAAAGAAATGAAGGAAACGATAGCAAAGATCAACCAAACTAAAAGCTGGTTCTTTGAGAAGATAAACAAAATTGACAAACCATTAGCCAGACTCATCAAGAAAAGAAGGGAGAAGACTCAAATCAGTAGAATTAGAAATGAAAAAGGAGAAGTAACAACTGACACTGCAGCAATACAAAAGATCATGAGAGATTACTATAAGCAACTCTATGCCAATAAAATGGACAACCTGGAAGAAATGGACAAATTCTTAGAAATGCACAACCTACCAAGACTGACTCAGGAAGAAATAGAAAATATGAATAGACCAATCACAAGCACTGAAATTGAAACTGTGATTAAAAATCTTCCATCAAACAAAAGCCCAGGACCAGATGGCTTCACAGGCGAATTCTATCAAACATTTAGAGAAGAGCTAACACCCATCCTTCTCAAACTCTTCCAAACAATATCAGAGGAAGGAACACTCCCAAACTCATTCTACGAGGCCACCATCACCTTGATACCAAAACCAGGCAAGGATGTCACAAAGAAAGAAAACTACAGGCCAATATCACTGATGAACATAGATGCAAAAATCCTCAACAAAATACTAGCAAACAGAATCCAACAGCACATTAAAAGGATCATACACCATGATCAAGTGGGGTTTATTCCAGGAATGCAAGGATTCTTCAATATACGCAAATCAATCAATGTGATACACCATATTAACAAGTTGAAGGAGAAAAACCATATGATCATCTCAATAGATGCAGAGAAAGCTTTCGACAAAATTCAACACCCATTTATGATAAAAACCCTGCAGAAAGTAGGCATAGAGGGAACTTTCCTCAACATAATAAAGGCCATATATGACAAACCCACAGCCAACATTGTCCTCAATGGGGAAAAACTGAAACCATTTCCACTAAGATCAGGAACAAGACAAGGCTGCCCACTCTCACCACTCTTATTCAACCTAGTTTTGGAAGTTTTAGCCACAGCAATCAGAGAAGAAAAGGAAATAAAAGGAATCCAAATTGGAAAAGAAGAAGTAAAGCTGTCACTGTTTGCAGATGACATGATACTATACATAGAGAATCCTAAAGATGCTACCGAAAAACTACTAGAGCTAATCAATGAATTTGGTAAAGTAGCAGGATACAAAATTAATGCACAGAAATCTCTGGCATTCCTGTACACTAATGATGAAAAATCTGAAAATGAAATCAAGAAAACACTCCCATTTACCATTGCAACAAAAAGAATAAAATATCTAGGAATAAACCTACCTAAGGAGACAAAAGACCTGTATGCAGAAAATTATAAGACACTGATGAAAGAAATTAAAGATGATATAAATAGATGGAGAGATATACCATGCTCCTGGATTGGAAGAATCAATATTGTGAAAATGACTCTACTACCCAAAGCAATCTACAGATTCAATGCAATCCCTATCAAACTACCACTGGCATTTTTCACAGAAGTAGAACAAAAAATTTCAAAATTTGTTTGGAAAAACAAAAGACCCCGAATAGCCAAAGCAATCTTGAGAACGAAAAACGGAGCTGGAGGAATCAGGCTGCCTGACTTCAGACTATACTACAAAGCTACAGTAATTAAGACAGTGTGGTACTGGCATAAAAACAGAAAGATAGATCAGTGGATCAGGATAGAAAGCCCAGAGATAAACCCACGCACATATGGCCAACTTATCTTTGATAAAGGAGGCAGGAATGTACAGTGGAGAAAGGACAGCCTCTTCAATAAGTGGTGCTGGGAAAACTGGACAGGGACATGTAAAAGTATGAGATTAGATCATTCCCTAACACCATACACAAAAATAAGCTCAAAATGGATTAAAGACCTAAATGTAAGGCCAGAAACTATCAAACTCTTAGAGGAAAACATAGGTAGAACACTCTATGACATAAATCACAGCAAGATCCTTTTGGACCCACCTCCTAGAGAAATGCAAATAAAAACAAAGATAAACAAATGGGACCTAATGAAACTTCAAAGCTTTTGCACAGCAAAGGAAACCATAAACAAGACCAAAAGACAACCCTCAGAATGGGAGAAAATATTTGCAAATGAAGCAACTGACAAAGGATTAATCTCCAAAATTTATAAACAGCTCATGCAGCTCAATAGCAAAAAAACAAACAACCCAATCCAAAAATGGGCAGAAGACTTAAATAGGCATTTCTCCAAAGAAGATATACAGACTGCCAACAAACACATGAAAGAATGCTCAACATCATTAATCATTAGAGAAATGCAAATCAAAACTACAATGAGATATCATCTCACACCAGTCAGAATGGCCATCATCAAGAAATCTAGAAACAATAAATGCTGGAGAGGGTGTGGAGAAAAGGGAACACTCTTGCACTGCTGGTGGGAATGTGAATTGGTACAGCCACTATGGAGAACAGTATGGAGGTTCCTTAAAAAACTACAAATAGAACTACCATATGACCCAGCAATCCCACTACTAGGCATATACCCTGAGAAAACCATAATTCAAAAAGAGACATGTACCAAAATGTTCATTGCAGCTCTATTCACAATAGCCCGGAGCTGGAAACAACCTAAGTGTCCATCATCGGATGAATGGATAAAGAAGATGTGGCACATATATACAATGGAATATTACTCAGCCATAAAAAGAAACTAAACTGAGCTATTTGTAATGAGGTGGATAGACCTAGAGTCTGTCATACAGAGTGAAGTAAGTCAGAAAGAGAAAGACAAATACCGTATGCTAACACATATATATGGAATTAAAAAAAAAATGTCATGAAGAACCTAGGGGTAAAACGGGAATAAAGACACAGACCTACTTGAGAATGGACTTGAGGATATGGGGAAGGGGAAGGGTAAGCTGTGACAAAGGGAAAGAGAGGCATGGACATATATACACTACCAAACGTAAGGTAGATAGATAGTGGGAAGCAGCCGCAGAGCACAGGGAGATCAGCTCGGTGCTTTGTGACCGCCTGGAGGGGTGGGATGGGGAGGGTGGGAGGGAGGGAGATGCATGAGGGAGGGGATGTGGGAACAGATGTATATGTATGACTGATTCACTTTGTTATAAAGCAGAAACTAATAAAAAAAATAAATAAATAAAAGAATATTTAGGATAAGGACAAAGCAAGTTAGATATCTTTAAGATACTTTAATCAAGCATTGGATGTGAGACAATTTATTAATCTCACCTTCAAATACAGGATATTCTGTACTTTTAAAAGATGTCAAAAACACTGTTCAAGATTCGACTTTCCAATTTTTGTTTTTACTTAATCCCCAAAATGCTTTTACTTCATACTAAGGTGGTTAACATCAAGAGATCCCAACTATCTTTTCATTATTGTTATTGGTGCCTTTTAGAAGATAAAGCATGATCCCTGTCAACATATATACAAAACATTCCCATCACATTTGCAAACCATCTCTTCCCCAGACGGTTAAGCATACCCAATTATCTTGAATTACTAGCTCTATTTTAGATGTAGGCATTTTCTGACCTTTCTGAAACTTAAACATTCTCATTTTTATGTTCTCTATTTGGAATACTCTGAGTATACAGTTTTATATAAAGTTAAGATAATAAATATATTATAACTAACTTATTCAGTGTAAATGGAAATTGAAATTCTTCTTATTTGGTTAAAATTAATTTGACCAAAAGCAACTTGGTAAGCATAAAATATATTAGTCAACAATAAGTATCCTGAAATATTGATGCTTTGATTATTCTTAATTTTGATGCAACAATGTGGACTTACATAAAACTCTTTAGTCATTTTACATATACTTGTAGTTTTCTTGTATTCAGAATTTTACCATATTTTAAGAATATTTTTGTTTCTATTTTAATTTTTAAACAATAATTTCTCATATGTGTTATTACAAATATTTAAAATCACTAAATGCCTACTAAAATCACCAATGTCTACTAAAATCACCAAATGTCTACTTTGTACATGTGAAACTTGTAAGGTGCTGCTGCCAGTTATCATCAACTTGGGACTTGATTGTTATGTGTTGAAAATTTTGAGGATTAATTACTAGAATTATCTATTTTTTGTAAGGTTATCTTTTATCTATCTATCTATCAACCAATAATTTTTTCTAATTATATATAAGCTGAATATTGAGAGAGACAAAAAGGTATTTGAAAGTCTAGTTATCAATTTCTGGAGGGCAGAATGAGAATATTACTTAAATGCTCATTTTGTCCACTTATATTTTGTTTGCTTTACTTTTGTTAAAATACTAAAAATGATATAAACTTCTTAAGTAATATTCTTCTATGATACAATATTTATTTGGCCTAGTCTATTTCCTATTGTTATACATGTATCTTATGGAAGCTAATTATGTGTTAACTATACATATCTGAAAAACTAATGTCAAATATTTTTTTGTTTACTTACAGATGCTTAGATATCTACATGCAGTTTGTGATATATACATATTACTTGGTTCACTGACATGAACCAATTCAAAAACTGGCAGAAATAGCATGTAAAGAATGTGGATTTTTAACTGGATAAGTGTTTAACTACATTAAAAGATATATTAATAACAAACAAATGAGGTCAATTTAGTTGAAGGGCATTGTAGTGGAAAAGTAAAAATAGGAAGTAAGCAAATTTTATCTATGCACTCAGGAATTCTAGATGACCATAAGCTGCTAACTGGACACAGGTGGCTGTTTTCTCAGGAGAGCACTTCATAATAGGTTTTAAATGAGAAAATGAGAATCATCATTTTTAGATACTTTTGAAATCTCACAAGTGTGAAAGCCTTCATACATCATAACTGAAATAATAGGAAGTGATTAATAAATGTCATTGACATAAATGAGTTGCCAGATGCATCTAATCCTCAAGTGAGCAGGAAAAAAAGTGCAAAAGAACTTCATAAGATGTGTCATAACAGATTGTGGCAATTTATGTTAAACCAAAGAAATGATTTCAATTTCTAAAATAAAGTACTTTTAGAAAGGTAAGTTATTTATTTTAAGAATATAACCAAGTTCCATGTTTTAGCATTTGAAGATTATATTTTGTCTTCTATCTCAAAGCATAATTATAAACAAGCCAAAGCAATAAATGGACAAAAAATAATAAATGCCTAAATTAACAAAGACAATAATGGAATATATAAATGTATCCAGTTAAATAATAAGATATAAAAAATAAAACTCTTAATAGGAGTATCTGTTAACTGAGAAATGTTTTAAATAATTTATTTGAGTTTAATTTGAAAGCTAACTACTAATTTAGTTAACTTATGCTATGACGCATGCCATTGGGTGGTTATTATTAAATTTAAATATTAGAAACTCTAGTTAAAATACCAAGTTTTGCCTTTCCTAAGGGAAAGCCAATCTCAGACAATAACTCAACATTTTTTTTATTTTTTATTTTTCTTGTGGTATGCGGGCCTCTTACTTTTGTGGCCTCTCCTGTTGTGCAGCACAGGCTCCGGGCATGCAGGCTCAGTGGCCATGGCTCACGGGCCCAGCCGCTCCACAGCATGTGGGATCTTCCCAGACCGGGGCAAGAACCCGTGTTCCCTGCATCGGCAGGTGGACTCTCAACCACTGCACCACCAGGAAAACCCTAACTCAACATTTTTTAGATTAATTAATCTATTTATTTATTAAAGTATAGTTGATTTACAATATATTAGTTTCAGGTGTACAATATAGTGATTCAAAAGTTTTATAGATTATGCTCCATTTAAAGTTATTACAAAATAATGGCTATACTTCTCTGTGCTGTATAATATATCCTTGTTGCTTATTTATTTTATACATAGTAGTTGGTATAAATACCTCTATTTTGCCCCTCCCAATTCCATTTTCCCAATGATATCAACATTTTAATATATTTTATGAAGAATCTTTTTTTTCTTGTGTAGTTGAGCCACAATAAAAGAATAATAAAATCATATTTAATAAATAATAGCAATTCAGCCATTTTACTAATCAAGTAAATTTTGGTCTCATGTCAAATAAACAGTATCACTCTCAGTGCCTCTCAGTTCCAAAAATGGCACTTCTCTGGTGGCACAGTGGTTAAGAATCTGCCTGCCAATGCAGGGAACATGGGTTCAAGCACTGGTCCAGGAAGATTCCTCATACCAAGGAGCAACTAAGCCCTTGTACAACAACTATTGAGCCTGCGCTCTAGAGCTGGTGAGCCACAACTACTGAAGCCTGCAAGCCTAGAGCCTGTGCTCCACAACAAGAGAAGCAAGTGAAATAAGAAGCTCGTGCACTGCAACGAAGAATAGCCCCTGCTTTCCACAAGTAGAGAAAGCTCGCACACAGCAACAAAGACCCAAAGCAGCCAAAAATAAAATAAATAAATTTATTTTTTAAAAAATGTATTGTTTAAAATATTCACCAATGTTTACATTTTATCTTTTATTGGTGGGCATGATAGAGATTTTCTAATTAGATTGGTGTCCCAGCCTCAATATTTTTGGGTTACTGTTTACTGATCCAAACATTGGAATATTTTATATGCTCTATAGTTTACTTAACATGTAATGAGTATGACATGCATTGTGTTACTTGGTTTAGTCATTTTTTTTGTTTAAAAATATATATTTTAACCATTTATCATATGTGCATGTGTTTTTTTGTGTATCTTTGGAATGTACCAAACAGAAGACACTGTGTTCTGAGTAACATAAAGTTATATAAACTGTGGTGTTCTTCAACTAAAAGCTTTGAAACAAGCAGAAACTGGTAATTTTCTCTACTTTAGTATTAAATATAGATAACTCTAAAATCAATTTTTTCAAAATGAAACTGGCTCTTAAATGCTCATTTACTAGTTAACTCATGAGTCTGCCTCCTGAATTCAATACGCTCTAAGTGAAACTGATCATCATCTCTCCTAAAATTCCTATTCTTTCTGATTTTCCTATCTCCTTCAAAAAGGGGATAATCTCTTCTTTTGTTACCTCCTTTGTGTTGGCTGGACTATCACTTGATTGCTGAAAGTAGAGGAGCCATTTTGAATGGTGAGTTAGCCTTGGGAACAGAAATAAGGCACCAAGGAACAATGACAAGGATGGGACATATTTTTTGTGTTTCAGCAACATTCCATCAGTGTCTGATTTTTATAAGTAAATCGTGTAAAACTTCTATTTTACCAAATTATTTTCTTTTTGTCACTCACGTTTAAGCATATTTTTTTCACAATATGCATAATTAATTTATTATAATCCATCATCACAGCCATCACAACCAACCAGAGCCTTCTGTTTCTAGCCCTGCATCTAAGCAATGAAAACCCTTACACTCTTTGTCAAAGCAGTGGAACCAGCAGTTATTTCCAGAAGAATATGCTCTGCTTGGCACTGGAACAACTCAGAACAAGGCTATAACTCATTAGTCCTAGAGAAATGGCAGAGTAAACACCATGGATGAGAAAGCAGACACAGCAGTGGAAATGTAAAACAACCTTTAAGGGTTCTGCAAACCCTGGAGTGGGAGTATTTTGCTGTGAACTGGAATTTCTACATAAAATTGGGACAAGATAAAAGATAATGTGGGTTGGATTTGTTTTACTTATATGCATTTGAGATTTAGACTAACCTACAGTTTTTGCTTTATTTAATCAGTTATAATGCTACTTTACCTAGACATTATCATATTAAGTGGGGTAAGTCAGAAAGAGAAAGACAAATACCATATGATATCACTTTTATGTGGAATCTAAAATATGATTCAAATGGACTTACTTACAAAACAGAAACAGACTCATAGACATAGAGAACAGAATTGTGGTTGCCTAGGGGGTGGTAGGGGGAGGGATGGATTAAGAGTTTGGGATTAGCAGATGCAAAATATAAGATATATGTATCTGAATCACTCTGCTGTACAATAGAAATTAACACAACACTGTAAATCAACTAAACTTCAATAAAATAAATTTTAAAAAGAATAGTAGTAGCATATTTATTCCTATGAGTTCAAATGCAAAAATTTAATTTTGCTATGCAGTATGTCCCCAACATGTGAACCTTCAAATTATGTACTTACAAAGATGTGAAGGTGTGTTCCATCAATGTCAGGTGTGAATGAAATTTCAGCTTGCCCTCCATCTCCCATTGCTGAAGAGCCTTCAGCTCTACCATCTCCAATTTCCTCTTCCTCCTCCAGTCAGTAACTCTTCTTGCCTGTTCACTTGATACACAGACCAGACCCTGTATGCCAGTTGTTGTATTATACTACTGTATTTTTCAAGGTACTGTGCTGTAAGATTAAAAATATTTTCTTTCTTTATTTTTTCATTTGTGAGCTTTTTTTTGAATTTTATTTATTTTTTCTTACAGCAGGTTCTTATTAGTCATCATTTTATACATATCATTGTATACATGTCAATTCCAATCTCGCAATTCATCACACCACTACCACCACCTGCCACTGCTTTCCCACCTTGGTGTCCATATGGTTCTCTTTTGCATCTGTGTCCCAATTTCTGCCCTGCAAACCCGTTCATCTGTACCATTTTTCTAGGTTCCACATATATGCGTTAATATGCGATATTTATTTTTCTCTTTCTGACTTACTTCACTCTGTATGATAGTCTCTAGATTCATCCACGTCTCTACAAATGACCCAATTTCCTTCCTTTTTATCGCTGAGTAATATTCCATTGTATATATGTACCACTACTTCTTTATCCATTCATCTGTCAATGGGCATTTAGGTTGTTTCCATGACATGGCTATTGTAAATAGTGCTGCAATGAACATTGGGGAGCATGTGTCTTTTTGAATTATGGTTTTCTCTCAGTATATGCCCATTAGTGGGATTGCTGGGTCATGTGATAATTCTATTTGTAGTTTTATAAGGAAACTTCATACTGTTCTCCATAGTGGCTGTATCAATTTACATTCCCACCAACAGTGCATGAGGGTTCCCTTTTCTTCATATCCTCTCCAGTATTTGTTGTTTGTAGATTTTCTGATCATGCCCAGGCTAACTGGTGTGAGGTAGTTTTGATTTGCGTTTCTCTAATAATTAGTGATGTTGAGCAGCTTTTCATATACTTCTTGGCCATCTGTATGTCCTCTTTGGAGAAATGTCTATTTAAGTCTTCTGCCAATTTATTGATTGGGTTATTTGTTTTAAAAATATTGAGCTCCATAAGCACTTTATATATATATATATATATATGTATATATATATATATATATATATATATATATATATATATATATATGTATATATATGTTGGAGATTAATCCTTTGTCCATTGATTCATTTGCAAACACTTTTTCCCATTCTGAGGGTTGTCTTTTCTGTATATTCCTTTGCTTTGTAAAAGCTTTTTAGTTTCATTAGGTCCCATTTGTTTATTTTTGTTTTTATTTCCATTACTCTAGGAAGTGGATCAAAAAATATCTTGCTGTGATTTATTTCAAAGAGTGTTCTTCCGATGTTTTCTTCTAAGAGTTATATAGTGTCCAGTCTTACATTGAAGGTCTCTAATCCATTTTTTGTTTCTTTTTGTGTATGGTGTTAGAGAGTATTCTAATTTCATTCTTTACATGTTTCTGTCCAGTTTTCTCGGCACAAATTATTGAAGAGACTGTCTGTTCTCCGTTGTATATCCTTGCTTCCTTTATCATAGATTAATTGACCATAGGTGCATGGGTTTATCTCTGAGCTTTCTATCCTGTTCCATTGATCTATATTTCTGTTTCTGTGACAGTACCATATTGTCTTGATTACTGTAGTTTTGTAGTATAGTCTGAAGTCAGGGAGTCTGATTCCTCCAGCTCTGTATTTTTCCCTCAAGACTGCTTTTGCTATTTGAGGTCTTTTTTGTCTCCATACAAATTTCAAGATTTTTTGTTCTGGTTCTGTAAAACATGCCATTGGTAACTTGATAGGGATTGCATTGAATCTGTAGATTGCTTTGGGTAGTATAGTCATTTTCACAATGTTGATTCTTCCAATCCAAGAACATGGTATATCTCTCCATCTGTTTCATATCATCTTTAATTTCTTTCAACAGTGTCTTATAGTTTTCAGTCTTTTGTCTCCCTCGGTAGGTTTATTCCTAAGTATGTTATTCCTTTTGTTTGCAATGGTAAATGGGAGTGTTTCCTTAATTTCTCTTTCAGATTTTTCATCATTAGTGTATAGGAATGCAAGAGATTTCTGTGTACTAATTTTGTATCCTGCAACTTTACCAAATTCATTGATTAGTTCTAATAGTTTTCTCGTAGTATCTTTAGGATTCCCTATGTAGGGTATCATGTCATCTGCAAACAGTGAGAGCTTTACTTCCTCTTTTCCAATTTGTATTCCTTTAATTTCTTTTTCTTCTCTAATTGCCATGGCTAGGACTTCCAAAACTATGTTTAATAATAGTGTCAAGAGTGGATATCCTTGTCTTGTTCCTGATCTTAGAGGAAATGCTTTCAGTTTTTCACCATTGAGAATGATGTTTGCTGAAGGTTTGTCATATATGGCCTTTATTATGTTGAGGTAGGTTCCCCCTATGCCCACTTTCTGGAAATGTTTTATCATAAATGGGTGTTGAATTTTGTCAAAAGCTTTTTCTGTGTCTATTGAGATGATCATATGGTTTTTATTCTTCAATTTGTTAATATGATTTATCACATTGATTGATTTGTGTATATTGAAGAATCCTTGCATCCCTGGGATAAATCCCACTTGAACATAGTGTATGATCCTTTCAACATCCTGTTGGATTCTGTTTGCTAGTAATTTGTTGAGGATTTTTACATCTATATTCATCAGTGATATTGGTCTGTAATTCTCTTTATTTGTGTTATCTTTTTTCTGGTTTTGGTATCAGGGTGATGGTGTCCTCATAGAATGAGCTTGGGGGTCTTCCTTCTTCGCCAAATTTTTGGAAGAATTTGAGAAGGATAGGTGTTTGCTCTTCTCTAAATGTTTGATAGAATTCACCTGTGAAGCCATCTAGTCCTGGGCTTTCATTTGTTGGAAGATTTTTAATTACAGTTTCAATTTCATTACTTGTGATTGGTCTGTTCATATTTTCTATTTCTTCCTAGTTCAGTCTTGGAAGGTTATACCTTTCTAAGAATTTGTCCACTTCTTCCAGGTTTTCCATTTTATTGGCATAGAGTTTCTTGTAGTAGTCTCTTAGGATGCTTTTTATTTCTGTGGTGTCTGTTGTAACTTCTCCTTTTTCATTTCTAATTTTATTGATTTGAGTCCTCTCCCTCTTTTTCTTGATGAGTCTGGCTAATGGTTTATCATTTTTTTATCTTGTTAAAGTACCAGCTTTTACTTTTATTGATCTTGCTATTGTTTTCTTTGTTTCTATTTCATTCATCTCCTCTCTGATCTTTATGATTTCTTTCCTTCTGCTAACTTTGGGTTTTGCTTGTTCTTCTTTCTGTAGTTCCTATAGGTTTAAGGTTAGATTGTTTGTTTGAGATATTTCTTGTTTCTTGAGGTAGGCTTGTATAGGTATAAACTTCCCTCTTAAAACTGCTTTTGCTGCATCTGTTAGGTTTTGGATCATCGTGTTTTCATTGTCATTTTTCTCTAGGTATTTCTTTATTTCCTCTTTGATTTCTTCAGTGATCTCTTGGTTATTTATTAATGTATTGTTTAGCCTCTATGTGTTTGTGTTTTTTACGTTTTTTTTTCACTGTAATTGATTTCTTATCTCATAGTGTTGTGGTCAGAAAAGATGCTTGATATGATTTCAATTTTCTTAAATTTACTGAGGTTTGATTTGTAACACAAGATGTGATCTATCCTGAAGAATATTCCATGCACACTTGAGAAGAAAGTTTAATCTGCTGTTTGGGGATGGAAAGTCCTGTAAGTATCAATTAAATCTATCTGGACTCTTGTTTCATTTAAAGCTTGTGTTTCCTTATTAACTTTCTCTCTGGATGATCTGTCCATTGGTGTAAGTGAGGTGTTAAAGTTCCCCAATATTATTGTGTTACTATTGATTTCCTCTTTTATAGCTCTTAGCAGTTGCCTTATGTATTGAGGTGCTCCTATGTTGGGTGCTTATATATTTACAATCATTACACCTTATTCTTGAATTAGTCCCTTGATCATTATGTAGTGTCCTTCCTTTTCTCCTGTAACATTCTTTATTTTAATGTCTATTTTATCTGATATGAGTATTGCTGCTCCAGCTTTCTTTCGATTTCCTTTTGCATGGAATATCATTTTCCATACCTTCACTTTCAGTCTGAATGTGTCCCTAGTTCTGAAGTGGGTCTTTTGTAGACAGCATATATATGGGTCTTGTTTTTGTATCCATTCAGCAAGCCTGTGTCTTTTGGTTGGAGCATTTAATCCATTCACGTTTAAGGTAATTATCAATATGTATGTTCCTATGACCATTTTCTTAATTGTTTTGGGTTTGTTTTTGTAGGTCCTTTTCTTGTCTTGTGTTTCCCATTTAGAGAAGTTCCTTTAGCATTTGTTGTAGAGATGGTTGTGTTGTACTGAATTCTCTTAGCTTTTGCTTGTCTGTAAAGCTTTTGATTTCTCCATCAAATCTGATTGAGATCCTTGCCGGGTAGAGTAATCTTGTTTGTAGCTTCTTCACTTTCATCACTTTAAGTGTATCCTTCCATTCCCTTTTGGCTTGTACAGTTTCTGCTGAGAAATCAGCTGTTAAACATATGGGAGTTCTGTTTTATGTTATTTGTCATTTTTCCCATGTTGCTTTCAAAAATTTTTCTTTGTGTTTAATTTTTGCCAATTTTATTACTATGTATCTCAGAATGTTTCTCCTTGGGTTTATCCTGTATGTGACTCTCTGCGCTTTCTGTACTTGGGTGGCTATTTCCTTTCCCATGTTAGGGAAGTTTTCATCTATAATATCTTCAAATATTTTCTCGGGTCCTTTCTCTCTCTCTTCTCCTTCTGGTACCCCTATAATGTGAATGTTGTTGTATTTAATGTTGTCCCAGAGGTCTCTTAGTCTGTCTTCATTTATTTTCATTCTTTTTACTTTTTTTCTGTTCCATGGCAGTGAATTCCACCACTCTGTCTTCCAAGTCACTTTTCCGTTCTTCTGCTTCAGTCATTCTGTTATGTATGGCTTCTAGTATATTTTTCATTTCAGATATTGTATTGTTCACCTCTGTTTGTTTATTCTTTAATTCTTCTAGGTCTTTGTTATATATATCTTGCATCTTCTCAATCTTTGCCTCCATTCTTTTTCAGAGGTCCTGGATCATCTTCACTATCATTATTCTGAATTCTTTTTCTTGAAGGTTTCCTATCTCCACTTCACTTAGTTGTTTTTCTGGGGTTTTATTGTGTTCCTTCATCTGGTACATAGCCCTCTGCCTTTTCATCTTGTATATCTTTCTGTGAATGTGGTTTTGTTCCACAGGCTGCAGGATTGTTGTTCTTCTTCCTTCTGCTCTCTGCCCTCTGGTGGATTAATCTATCTAAGAGGCTTCAGCAAGTTTCCTGATGTGAGGGACTGGTGATGGGTAGAGCTGGCTTCTGGTTTGGTGGGCAGTGCTCAATAGTACTTTAATCCACTCATCTGCTAATGGGTGGGACTGGGTTCCCTCCCTGTTGGTTGTTTGACCTGAGGCCACACAACACTGGAGCCTACCAGGGCTCTTTCATGGGGTTAATGGAGTACTCTGGGAGGGCTCATGCCAAGGAATCCCTCCCAGAACTACTGCTGTCAGTGTCCTTGTCCTTATGATAAGACACAGCCATCCCCCACCTCTGCAGGAGATCCTCCAGTACTAGCAGGTAGGTCTAGTTCAGTCTCCTGTGGGGTTACTACTCTTTCCCCTGGGTCTTGATGCTCACACTACTTTGTGTGTGCCTTCCACAAGTGGAGTCTCTGTTACACCCAGTCCTGTCAAAGTCCTGCAATCAAATCCCGTTAGTCTTGAAAGTCTCTTTCTCTAGCATTTCCTCCTCCAATTGCCAGATCCCCAGGGTCAGAGACCTGACGTGTGGCTCAGAACCTTCACTCCAGTCGGTGGACTTCTGTGGTATAAATGTTCTCCAATTTGTGAGTCACCCTCCCAGCAGATATGGCATTTGATTTTATTGTGATTACACCACTTCTAACATCTAACTGTGGCTTCTCCTTTGTCTTTGGATGTGGGGTATCTTTTTTGGTGAGTTGCAGTGTCTTCCTGTCAATGATCGTTCAGCAGTTAGTTGTGATTCTGATGTTCTTGTAAGAGGGAGTGAGCACACGTCCTTCTAATCCACCATCTTGAACAAATCTCTCCTGTTTTCTTTATTTTTTGTGTTTGTTTTTTATGTATTATTTGTGTGAAAATATTATAAACCTATTACAGTATGGTACTATATAGCCAATTGTGTTAGTTAGGTTCTTAGGCTAACTTTGTTGGACTTATGAACAAATTGGACTTACAAATATGCTCTCCGAATAGAACTCATTTGTGTGTAGGGGACTTACTATATTTTGTAATATTTTATATTGCTCATTTTTTCCCTAGAAAATTTGAAATGAAATGCAGAAAAAAATACGTTGTGCCTGATATATTACTTAGGGTATTGTTCCTCTGTATTTTATTTTCTCAATTTCTGTTCAAATTTCTTTTGTAAATATAGCTATATATATATATATATATTTTTATATATAAATGTTTTAGCCCTTATATTTGGGTGTTTGATTCTTGCTTAGTTATTTTTTTTTTGTGGGGTATAATAGGGTTCCAACGTCATTCCTTTGAATGTGAGTATTTAGATGTTCCAGTATCATTTATTATTTATTTATTTACCACTCTTTTCTTTTTTTTTCAGTACGTGGGCTTCTCACTGTTGTGGCCTGTCCCATTGTGGAGAACAGGCTCCAGATGTGCAGGCGCAGTGGCCATGGCTCATGGGCCCAGCCACTCCGTGGCATGTGGGAACTTCCCAGACCAGGGCACGAACCCGTGTCCCATGCATTGGCTGCCAGACTCTCAACCACTGCACCACCAGGGAAGCCCCTACCACTCATTTTTAAATTTCCTTTTTGAATTGCCTTTACACTCTTGTCAAAATCTATTGCCCATAGACACAAGGATTGTTTCTGGATTTTGTATTACATTTCATTGACCTATATATCTGTCATTATTCAGATATCAACCTGTGTTGATTACTATAGCTTTATAGTAAATATTAAAATAAAGATATGTGGGTCCTCCAACTTTGTTCTTTTCAAGATTTGTTTGCCTGCTCAAGGTCCTTTGCATACCTATATAAATTTCAGTATCAACTCATCAATTCCTTCTAAGAAGCCAGCTTGGATTTTGATAAGAATTGTGTTGAATCAGTAGATCAATTTGTAAGTGTTGTCATCTTGGCAACATTAAGTTTTCCAATTCATGAACATTGGATGTCTTTTCATTTATTCAGGTCTTCTTTAATTTCTTTCAAAGACTTTTACATTTTTTAGTGTACAGGTTTATTTCTAAGTATTTATTCATTTTAATTCTACTGTAAATGGGGATTTTTTTTAATTTTATTTTTGGATTTTTTATTGCTGCTATATAGGGATATAATTGATTTTGCTTACTGATTTTTTATCCTGTGTTCTTGTTGAACTAACTTACTTCATTTTTTCCAGCCTGTCTATGTGAATTCCCAATAATTTTCTATATACAATTTCATGCCATTTGTGAATAAAAGTTCCCTTCTATTCCTTTCCAAACTTGATGTCTTTTATTTCAGTTTCTTACTTAATTTCCCTGACAAAAACCTTCAGTAAAATGTTGAATAGAAGTGGCAAGAGTGAACATCATCTTCTTGTCCCTAAACTTAGGGAGAATGATTGCAAGTTTTCACCATTAATGTGGTGTTCTCTGCGGGGTTTTGGTAAATGTCCTTTATCTTGGTTATATTCTGCAATCTACTTTAGGTAGAACCTATCCCACATGTTCACTGAGAGCTCCTGTCCCTTCTGCTCCTGCTGCTGTCACACGAGGCTTTCATGTATCTGGCTCATATCAGCTGACATTTCTTCCTGTTCAAATCTACAATCTCCCATTGGTCCATAGCCATCCTTCAGTATGTCTGCAATCCTCTCTCAGAAGCAGGGAAAATTTCATCTGCTTTATGCTACTATTCCCAGGTAGGAAGGAAGTATCGATGGTGGTGGTGAGATGTAGGAGTATTCCTACATAAGGACAGGAGATTAAGAAAGATTAAAGTAAAATGTTCTCTTTTAATAATAATATTTTAATAATAATAATATTTTCTGTAATGGCTTATATGGGAAAATGATCTTAAAAAATGTGGATATATGTATATATATAAGTGAGTCACTTTGTTGTACACCTAAAACTCACACAGCATTGTAAATCATCTATACCCCAATAACAATTTTAAAAATAAATAAAAGCTCTCTTCTATGGTGTCATTTTAACATTCTCCTTCTGATACAAATCCCTTCTCAATGATAGAATACAGGAAGACCACGGAGTAAATAAAATGCATCAATTAATAACTATCTCTTTCTCTCTCTCTCTCTCTCTCTCTCTCTCTCTCTCTCACACACACACACACACACACATATACACACAAACACATCCCTAAAGTCAGGTTTTGTTGAATGTAGTTGAAGTTGAACTGAGAGTTATCTAGAATTCATGAAGTCAGAAGGTTTTATTTGTGAATAACTCGTAAAATTAAAATTCTAATGAACATTGCCTCAAAGGGGTAATTTAATCTTATATCAATCTGTTTCGTAAGAAAAAAATATCAGCATCAGAATTACCTTTCTTATAGTGTTTTGTCATGAACTATCAAGTAAATCCTCTTTTTTATTATTGATTAAAATAAATGTCCCATAGAAATGTAAATTCCTCTAATGGAGTGTAATTTGTACATTAAAAATAACTATATTTATATTGTATAATTAGGCTTATTTCTACAATGGAAATATATAATTTTTTCATAGTATGGTATTCCTGAGCTGGGCATAGAGAAAGGGTTACTAGATTAAGTGCAAAATAGTCAGTTCCCATATTAAAAAAAAAAAACTAACCTATTTTCCAATCCAACTTTATTTGTAGTCAACTTATACCCTTCCAGAGTTCTAGTCAAACATAAGTTATGGTTTGCCCATTTTTGTACTATAAAATTTGTTCCTTATATTTCCACAAATATGTGCTTCCTGAAGCTAACTGTATTCTTCATTAGACTTGTCAGGACCAAAAGTCATAATAATTACAGGATAAATGTTCAATGCATACTTCTTGATGACAAAAATTAATGAGACTTGGCATTGCCTCAAATTATGGAGACCTTAGTTGGGCTATTATATTATTATTATATCTATTGATATTTGGTAAATCTTGTTGTGATACTGATTTTTAAAAATCTAAATCAAATTATAGGGCAATATATTTTATTACCACTATTGCTAGCAACAAATATTAACAATATTTTTATTTGAAACATCATCATTAATCTGATTCTATCAGGTTTTTTTTTTAACAGAATAAAGCCATAAACTGTATGTACTTGCTGAAAACTAGGAAACTATTAGGAACTGTGGCCAATTACTTCACTTCAAGATTTTTGGATTGGCTAAAAAGATATTGGCCTGGCACTGGAATGACACACAATGGCATAGCTGTATCTCACAAAGAAGTTGTCTACTGGGGTGTTTCTTAGGTCTTCTTTAGCATTTTCTTTTATTCAAGAGCAGCTTATTTCCCATCTATTTGGAAAGTGAAAGCAGAGATTTCGTTACAGGGCTATTGGACACCAGTTGCAAGCTCCATTATTAAGAATTTTGTTGTTGATATTTCTGTACTCACCTCTGGCAATTATAAAAATATGATTCCAATTAAATTAAATGTATCCACATAGCACACACATATAGGTGCAGATGCATACATGCACATACACACACAAACACATTAACACAAGCATGTACACACCTTTATGTGAGATGTTTTCAAAGACAGGTTACACAGGATCCTCTTGCTCTGAGGTCTTGTTTCTTTTTACTTTCTGCCACAAGGAAATTTGATTAACCCTGCCATTGATCTTCCATATAGTGAAGTTCTGTCTTTTGAACTCCAAATATAAAAACATAACTTAAAGAAGAATTGAATTGGTAAAAACCTCACGTCTTTCCATTGGCCCTTAAGAAAGTTTTGTTATGGGATGAATACCTGTTTCTTATATACACCTCATTTTTTGAGGCATTCTTTACTTAAGAATATTTTAATTGAGGTTTACTTGATATACAGCACTGTATTAGTTTCAGGTATACAACATAATGATTTGATATTTGTATATATTATGAAATGATAGCTGTAATAGGTCTAATTATCAGTTGTCACTATACATAGTTACATAGTTTTTTTCTTATTATGAGAACTTTTAAGATCTACTCTCTTAGAAACTTTCAACGATGCAGACAGTATTATTAGCTATAGGCACCATGATGTACCTTACATCCCCATGACTTACTTATTTTAAAACTGGAAGTTTGTACATTTTTACTCCCTTTACCCATTTTTCACATTCTCCTCACCCCTGTCTCTGGCAATCACCAATCTGTAATCTGTTCTCTTATCTATGAGCTGTTTTTTTTTCTTCTTCTTTTTTTTTTTTAAGATTCTACATATAAATGAGATCATATGGTGTTTGCCTTTCTCTGTCTGACTTATTTCCCTTAGCATAATGCCCCCAGGGTCCATCCATGTTGTCACAAATGGCAAAATTTTGTTCTTTTTGTATTTCTGAATAATATTCCACTGTCTATATACACAAACAACATTTTCTTCTTTTAAACTTTTTTTCTAATTCATTTAAATTTTTTTTGGTATAGTTGAACTACAATATTATATTAGTTTCAGGTGAAAAAAATAGTGAGTCAGTTTTTTAAACCTTATGAATGAGACAAAGTTATTACAATATTATTGACTATTTTCCCTTTGCTATACATTAGATTCCATTGACTTATTTATATTATAACTGATAGTCTGTAGCTCTTAATTCCCTTCACCTATTTCACCCATCTGCCCCAGCCTCTTCCCCACTGGTGATCACTCATTTGTTCTCTGTATCCATGCGTCTGTATCTGTTTTGTTATATTTGCTCACAAGTTTTGTTTTTTAGATTCCACATATACATGAAAATGTTCAGTATTTCTCTTTCCTTGTCTGACTTAATTCACTGAGCATAATAAACTCTAGGTACATGGAAGTTGTCACAAATGGCAAGATTTCCTTCTTTTTATGGCTGAGTAATATCTCACTATGTATATGTATATAGTGGGAAATACACGCATACATATATGCACATATATATATATATATATATGCTGAACTTCTTGTTTCATTCATCTATGAATGGATATGTAAGTTGCTTCCATATTGTGAAAAATGCTGCAATGAACAAAAAGTGGATGTATCTCTTCGATTTAGTGTTTTGTTTTCTTAGAGTAAATACTCCAAAGTGGAATTTCTGGATTGTATGGTAGTTCTGTTTTTAATTTTTTGAGGAAACTCTATACTGTTTTCCATAGTGGTTGTGCCAATTTATATCTCTACCAACAGTGCACAATGGTCCCCTTTTTTCCACAGCTTTCCCAACACTTGTTTTTTTTTTCTATTTTTGTTTATAGCCATTCTAACAGGTGTGATTCCTCTAGCTTATTATTTCTCAACATTGCTTTAGTTATTTAGGATCTTTTGTAATTCCATACAGATTTTATGATTTTTGTTCCCCTGTGAAAAATGCCTTTGTCATTTTGATAGGGATTGGATTAAATCTGTAGATTGTTTTCAGTAGTATGAACATTTTAGCAGTATTAATTCTTCCAATCCATGAGCACAAAATATCTTTCCATTTATTTGTGTCTTCTTTTTTTTCTTTTATCAATGTCTTATAATTTTCAGGGTACAGGTGTTTCATGTGCTTGGTTAAATTTATTCCTAGTTATTTTTTGATGCAATTGTAAATGGAATTGTTTTCTTAATATCTCTTTCTGATAGTGTGTTATTAGTGCATAGATATGGAGCAGAATTCTGTATATAAATGTTATATCTTGCAACTTTACTGAATTCATTTATTAGTACTAACAAGTTTTTGGTGGAGTCTTTAGATTTTTCTGTATATAATACCATGCCATCTGAAAATAGTGACAATCTTTCTTTTTTATTTGGATGCCTTTTTTTCTTGCCTAATTTCTCTGGCAAGGATGTACAATACTATGTTGAATTAAAGTGGCAATAATCGGCATCCTTGTCTTTTTCCTAATATTAGGGAAAATTTTTTCAGCTTTTTTTTTTTTTTTTTTTTTTTTGTGGTACGTGGGCCTCTCACTGTTGTGGCCTCTCCTGCTGTGGAGCACAGGCTCCGGACGTGCAGGCTTAGTGGCCATGGCTCACGGCCCAGCTGCTCCACGGCATGTGGGATCTTCCCGGGCCGGGGCACGAACCCACATCCCCTGCATCAGCAGGCAGACTCTCAACCACTGCACCACCAGGGAAGCCCAAAACTTTCAGCTTTTTAAACACTGAGAATTATCTTAGCTGTGGGTTTGTCATAAATATAGAAACACATTTACTCTGTACCCACTTGTTGAGAGATTTTATTGTAAATGGATGTAGAATTTTTCAAATGATTTTTCTGCATCTATTAAGATGACTATATGATATTTTATCCTTAATTTTGATAATGTAGTGTGTTACATCAATTGATTTGCAGAAGCTGACTCATCCTTGCATTCCTGAAATAAATCCCAGTTGAACATGGTGTATGATCTTTCTAATGCATTGTTGAATTTAGTTTGCTAATATTAGGTTGAGGATTTTTACATCTATGTTCCTCAGGTATATCGGCCTTTAATTATCTTTTCTTGTAATCTCTTTGTCTGGTTTTTGTATCAGGGGAATGTTGGCCTCGTAAAATGAGTATATAAGTATTTACCCCTTCTATGTTTTAGTAGAATTTGAGAAGGATTGCTAATAATTCTTTGAATGTTTGGTATAATTCACCAGAGAAGCTGTCTAGACCTAGACTTTTGTTCTGGGGAGTTTTTTGATTACTGATTCAATCTCCTTTCTATTAAATGGTCTAATCAAATTTTCTATTTCATCTTGGAAGAATATATGTTTCTAGAAATTTATCAATTTCTTCTAAGTTGTTCAATTTGTAGATGTATAATTGTTCATAGTAGTCTCATGATTCTCTGTATTTCTGTGGTATTAGTTGTAATGTTTCCTCTTACATTTCTGGTTTTATTTATTTGAGTCCTCTCTATTTTTTTCTTAGGGAGTCTACCTAAGGTTTGTCAATTTTGTTTATCTTTCCAACAACCTGGTTCTTGGTTTCATTTTTTTTCTATTGTCTTTTAGTCTCTATTTTATTTATTTCTGCTCGGATTTTGTTATTTCTTCTTTCTACTAACTTTGTTTTCTTTTTCTAGTTCCTTGAGGTGTAAAGTGTATTTGCTTTTTAGAGACTTTTCTCATTCCTTGAGGTAGGCATTTATTTCTATGAACTTCCATTTTAGAACTGCTTTTGGTGTATCCAATAAGTTTCAGTATGTTGTATTTCCATTTTCACTTGTCTCAAGCTATTTTTTAAAAATATTTTTCTATTGAGTTCTTCATTGACCCATTGGTTATTCAGTAGCATGTTGTTTAATCTCCACATAACTGTGAATTTTTCAGTCTTGTTCTTGTAATTGTTTTCTAGTTTCATATCATTGTGGTCAGAAAATACGCTTGATTATTTCTTAACATTGTTAGTACTTGTTTTGTGGCCTAATTTATTATCTATCCTAGAGAATGTTCCTTGTGCTCCTGAGAACAAAGTGTACTCTGTCATTTTTTGAAGAAATACTCTGTATATATCTAAGTCAATGTGGTCTAACGTGTCATTAAATACTATTGTTTTCTTGTTGATTTTCTGTCTGTATGATCTATCCACTGATGTATGTGGGGTGTGAAAGTCCCCTACTATTATTGAGTGAGTGTAAATTTCTCCCTTGAAGTCTGATAATATTGGTTTTTGGGTGCATACATTTGCAAATTTACACTCTCTTTTTGGGTTGAGATTTTTATCATTATGCAATGCCCTTCTTTGTCTCTTACTGCAATCTGTTTTAAAGTCTATTTGTCTCATATAATCATAGGAACACCAGCTTCCTAATGTTTTCCATATGTATGGAATATCTTTTTTCATTGTTTCATTTCCTTTCTATGTGTTTCCTTACATCTGGAGTGAGTCTCTTTTGAGCAGCATATAGATATGTCTTCTTTATTTTTGTTTGTTTACGTTTATACATCTGACACAATATATATTTTGATTGCAGAATTTAGTACATTTACATTTTTGGCTATTTATTTATTTTTAACATCCTTATTGGATTATAATTGCTTTACATTGTTGTGTTAGTTGTTGCTGTATCACAAAGTGAATCAGCTATATGTATACATATATCCCCATATACCCTCCCTCTTACTTCTCCCTCTCCCATCCCTATCCCACCCCTCTAGGTGGTCACAAAGCACCGAGATGATCCCCATGTGCTATCTTGCTGCTTCCCACTAACCATCTATCTTACTTTTGTTAGTGTATATATATGTCCATGCCACTTTCTTACTTCTCTCAGCTTACCCCTCCACCTCCCCGTGTCTTTGAGTCCATTATCTATGTCTGTGTCTTTATTCCTGTCCTGTCCCTAGGTTCTTCAGAACATTTTTTTAATTCCATATATATGTGTTAGCATTTGGTATTTGCTTTTCTCTTTCTGAATACTTTATTCTGTATGACAGTCTCTAGTTCCATCCACCTCACTACAAATAACTCAATTTCCTTTCTCTCTATGGCTGAGCAATACCCCGTTGTATATATGTGCCACATGGTCTTTATCCATTCATCTGTCAATGGACACTTAGGATGCTTCCATATCCTAGCTACGGTAAATAGAGCTACAATGAACATTGTGGCATATAAATATTTTTGAATTATGTTTTTCTTAAGATATATGCCCAGTAGTGGGATTGCTGGGTGAAATGGTAGTTCTATCTTTAGGTTTTTAAAGAACCTCCATACTGTTCTCCATAGTGGCTGTATCAGTTGACATTTCCACCAACAGTGCAAGAGGGTTCCCTTTAGTTCCCTTTATAGTTTACTATAGTCTGAATCCCCCAGCTCCTTCTTTATTTCTCAAGATTGGTTTTGATATTTGGGGTCTTTTGTGTTTCTATACAAATTGGGAAATTTTTTGTTCTAGTTCAATGAAAAATGTTATTGGTAGTTGATAGGGATTGCATTGAATCTGTAGATTGCTACTAGAGTCATTTTCACAATATTGATTCTTCCAATCCAAGAACATGGTATATCTCTCCATTTTTATCATTATTGATTTCTTTCATTGGTGTCTTATAGTTTTCTGCATAGATTTCTTTTGTCACCTTAGATAGGTTTATTCTGGGTATTGTATTCTTTTTGCTGCCATGGTAAATGGGAGTGATTCCTTAAAATCTCTTTCAGATTTTTCATCATTAATGTATAGGAATGCAAGAGATTTCTGTGCATTAATTTTGTATGTGCAACTTTACCAAATTCATTGATTAGCTCTAGTAGTTTTCTGGTAGCATCTTTAGGATTCTCTATGTATAGTATCATATCATTTGCAAATAGTGACAGTTTTACTTCTTCTTTTCTGATTTGGATTCCATTTATATCTTTTTCTTCTCTGATTGCTGTGGCTAAAACTTCCAAAACTGTTTTGAATAATAGTGGTGAGAGTAGACAACCTTGTCTTGCTCCTGATCTTAGAGAAAATGTTTTTAGATTTTTACCATTGAGAATGATATTGGTTGTGGGTTTGTCATATATGGCCTTTATTCTGTTGAGGTAAGTTCCCTCTATGCCCATTTTCTGGAGCTTTTTAAATCATAAATCAGTGTTGAATTCTGTTGAAAGTTTTTTCTGCATCTATTGAGATGATTGTATGATTTTTATCCTTCAATTTGTTAATATGGTGTATCACATTGATTGTTTTGTGTTTCTTTAAGAATTCTTGCATTCCTAGGATTTATCCCACGTGATCACAGTGTATGATCCTTTTAATGTGCTGTTGGATTCTATTTGCTATTATTTTGTTGAGAATTTTTGCATCTATGTTCATCAGTGATATTGGCCTGGAGTTTTCTTTTTTTGTGACATCTTTGTATCAGGATGATGGTTGTCTTGTAATATGAGTTTGGGCGTGTTCCTCCCTCTGCTATATTTTGGAAGAGTTTAAGAAGGACAAGTGCTAGCTCTTCTCTAAATGTGATAGAATTTGCCTGTGAAGCCATCTGGTCCTGGGCTTTTGTTTGTTGGAAGGATTTTAATCATGGTTTC
Organism: Hyperoodon ampullatus; assembly: GCF_949752795.1. Taxonomy (NCBI): domain Eukaryota; kingdom Metazoa; phylum Chordata; class Mammalia; order Artiodactyla; family Ziphiidae; genus Hyperoodon; species Hyperoodon ampullatus. Next base: position 125,591,722 of record NC_136918.1, read on the forward strand.
AATTTCTGTGCATGTAATTGTTCTGTTCTTATTTTCCATTTCTTCCTAGTTCAGTCTTGGAAGGTTGTGCTTTTCTATGAATTTGTCCATTTCTTGTTACTTCTCCTTTTTCGTTTCTATTGATTTGAGTCTTCTCCCTTCTTTTCTTGTTGTGTCTGGTTAAAGATTTACCAGTTTTGTTTATGTTCACAGAGAACCAGCTTTTAGTTTTACTGGTCTTTGCTATTGTTTCCTTCATTTCTTTTTTATTTATTTCTGATCTGATATTTATGGTTTCTTTCCTTCTGCTAACTTTGGGGGTGTTTTTTTGGTTCTTCTTTCTCTAATTGCCTTATGTGTAAAGTTAGGTTTTTTATTTGAGATATTTCTTGTTTCTTCAGGTAGGATTGTATTGCTATAACCTTTCATCTTAGAACTACTTTCACTGCATTCCATAGATCTGGGTCATCATGTTTTCATTGTCATTGTTTCTAAGTAATTTTTGATTTCTTGTTTGATTTCTTCAGTGATCTCTTGGATACTTAGTAGTGTATTATACAGTCTCCATGTTTTTGTATTTTTTACAGACCTTTTTCCTGTAATTGATATCTAGTCTCATAGTTTTGTGGTCGGAAAATATACTTGATATGATTTCACTTCTCTTAAATTTACCAAGGTTTGACTTGTGACCCAAGATATGATCTATCCTGGAGAACGTTCCATGAGCACTTGAGAAGAAAGTGTATTCTGTAGTTTTTGGATGAAATATCCTATAAATATCAATTATGCCCATCTTGTTTAATGTATCATTTGTGTTTGAAGCTTGTGTTTCCTTATTTATTTTCTTTTTGGATGATCTGTCTATTGGTGAAAGTGCATGGAATTTCTTTTTTCATCCTCTCACTTTCAGTCTGTATGTGTCCCTATGTCTGAAGTTGGTCTCTTGTAGACAGCATATATATGTGTTTTGTTTTTGTATCCATTCAGCCAGTTTATGTCTTTTGTTGGAGCATCTAATCCATTTACATTTAAGGTAGTTATTGATATGTATGTTCCTATTACCATTTTCCTAATTGTTTTGGGTTTGTTATTGTATGTCTTTTTCCTTTTCTTGTGTTTCCTGCCTAGAGGAGTTCCTTTAGAATTTACAGGAAAGTTGGTTTGGTGGTGCTGAATTCTCTTAGCCTTTGCTTGTCTATAAAGGTTTTAATTTCTTTGACAAATCTGAATGAGATCCTTGCTGGGCAGAGTAATCTTGGTTGTAGTTTTCTCCCTTTCATCACTTTAAATATATCCTGCTGCTCCCTTCTTGCTTGCAGAGTTTCTGCTGAAAGGTCAGCTGTTAACCTTATGGGGATTCACTTGTATATTATTTGTTGCTTTTCCCATGCTGCTCTTAATTTTTTTCTTTGTATTTAATTTTTGATAGTCTGATTAATTTGTGTCTTGGCATGTTTCTCCTTGGATTTATCCTTTATGGCCCTCTCTGAGCTTCCTGAACTTTACTGACTTTTTCCTTTCCCATATTAGGGAAGTTTTCAACTATAGTATCTTCAAATATTTTCTGAGACCTGTTCTTTTTCTCTTCCTCTTCTGGGACGACAATAATTCAAATATTGGCGCATTTAATATTGTCCAAGAAGTCTCTGAGACTGCCCTCAATTATTTTCACCTTTTTTTTCCTTTATTCTGCTCTACAGTAGTTATTTCCACTATTTTATCTTCAATGTCACTTATCTGTTCTTCTGTCTCATTTATTCTGCTATTGATTCCTTCTAGAGAATTTTTAATTTCATTTATTATATTGTTCATCATTGTTTTTTTGCTCTTTAGTTCTTGTATGTCCTTGTTAAATGTTTCTTGTATTTCCTGCATTCTACTTACAAGATTTTGGATCATCTTTACTATCATTACTCTGAATTCTTTTTCAGGTAGACTGCCTATTTCCTCTTCATTTGTTAGGTCTGGTGGGTTTTTATCTTGCTCCTTCTTCTGTTGTGTATTTCTTTGCCTTCTCAGTTTGCTTAACTTACTGTGTTTGGGATCTCCTTTTCACAGGATGCACGTTCGTAGTTCCCATTGTTTTTGATGTCTTCCCCCAGTGGGTGAAGTTGGTTCAGTGGGTTGTGTAGGCTTCCTGATGGAGGAGAGTGGTGCCTGTGTTCTGTTGGATGAGGCTGGGTCTTGTTTTTCTGATGGGCAGTACCATGTGTGGTTGTGTGTTTGGGGATGTCTGTGAACTTATTATGATTTTAAGCAGACTCTCTTTAATAGGTGGGGTTTTATTCCTGTCTTGCTAGTTGTTTGGCATAAGGCATCCAGAACTGTAGTTTCTGGTTATTGAGTGGAGGTGGGTCTTAGCTTTGAGATGGTGATCTCTGGGAAAGTTTTTGCTGTTTGATTTTATATGGGACCAAGAAGTCTCTGGTGGACTGATGTCCTGAACTTGGCTCTCCCACCTCAGAGGGTCAGTCCTGAAACCTGGCTAGAGCCCCAAGACCCTGTGAGCCTCACAGATCAGAAGACAGGTAAGAAAGAAAATAAAGTAAGGAAGAAAAAAATAAAATAAAGTTTTTAAAATAAAAAATAAAAAAAATACCATTAAAAATAATGAAAAATAAAAAGAGTAATAAAAAAAAAGAAGATGAAGAAAGAAGAGAACAATCAAACCAAAAAACAAATCCACCAATATAACAAACACTAAAAAGTGAAAAGAAAAAAAAACCAGAGAGAATTCTAGGACAAATTGTACAAGCAAAGTTATACAGACAAAAGACAAAATCATACAAAGAAGCATATGCATACACACTCACAAAAAGATAAAAAGAAAAAAAAATATATATATATATATATGAAGAGAGCAACCAAATCAATAAACTAATCTACCAATGATAATACTAAACTAAATAAACATAAATCCAGAAACAGATGCTGAAAGCAAACCCCAAGTCTACAGTTGTTCCCAAAGTCCACCACCTCAATTTTGGGATATTTTTATCTATTCAGTTATTCCACAGTTGCAGGGCACATCTAGTTTACTGTGGAGATTTAATCCTCTCCTCCTGAGGCTGCTGGGAGAGATTTACCTTTCTCTTCTTTGTTCACACAGCTCCTGGGGTTCAGCTTTGGTTTTGGCGCCGCTTCTGCATGTAGGTCACCTGAGGGCATCTGTTCTTCGCCCAGACAGGAGGGGGTTAAAGAAGCGGCTGATTCAGGTGCTCTGGATCACTCAGGCCAGGGGAGGGAGGGGCATGGAGTGTGGGGCGAGCCTGCAGCAGCAGAGGCCTGCATGATGTTGCAACAGCCTGAGGTGCACTGTGTGTGCTCCTCGCAGGGAAGTTGTCCCTGGATCATGGGACCCTGACAGTGGCATGTTGCACAGACTCTCAGGAAGGAAGGTGTGGATAGTGACCTGTGCTTGCACCCAGGCTTCTTGGTGTCTACTGCAGCAGCCTTAGCATCTCATGCCCATCTCTTGAGTTCGTGCCAATAGCTATGGCTCATGCCCATCTCTGGAGCTCCTTTAGGTGGTGCTCTGAATCGCCTCTCTTCACACACCCTGAAACAATGGTCTCTTGCCTCTTAGGCAGGTCCAGACTTTTTCCCCGACTCCCTGCCGGGAAGATCATTTTGATTCTATTTTTCTATTGTGGAATTAATAGCTGAAATAAATGAATAGATAAATAGAGAAAGATAGACAGAAAGTAAAAAGAAGTAAAGGAAGGAAGATAGAAAAGAGAAAGAGTGTTAAATTCTCCAATTTTCTAACATTAATGAAGCTCATAAAGGACTAATAAAAATCTTTCAGCTAATCAAAATTAAGGCAGAAAACTAACAAATTGAGAGGGTTTTTTGTTTGTTTGTTTTTTGCTTTTCTCCTCTGTGTGTGTGTGTGTGTGTGTGTGTGTATGTGTGTGTCTAAATCATTGGTAGGATGTATCACAATGTTTTCACTGAGTGGAGGATTCATGTATAAAGCCAATGGTGGAAAAAAAATTCAGTTGTGATTCTAATGAAGAAATATAAACATTCTTTCTTCAAAGTAAAATAGACATGTTTCCAAATAGCATGCACAAATATGATAATATTATCTTGTGTCAACAAATAGCTTTTCAAACAGTATGTTTTCCCTTGTCATATAATAACTGAGCAATGCTGCCTTAGCCACAGATCTATTTGACAAAGGGTAGAAAGTAAAATGAGGAAGCTTGTGAAAATAAAAACAGTAAACAATGATGATTATTTTGTGGTTTCTTGTATCTAGTCTAATCAGATCCAATGTTGGTTTTCTGTGCTGTAGTTTGATTATACAGCTAATGCTATGCAAAGAAATGACTCAAGATGTATATTTATGAGCAGATATCAGGTTTCTTTGCATTTTAATGTTTATAAATGTGATACTATATATATATATATATATATATATATATATATATATATATATATATATATATATATATATATATAGTTTACTGAACCAGGGTCTAGGGTAAACTTTTCAATTGAAAAAAATTATTGTAAACTTTGTTTTTTATAGTAAGTAATTTCTGTTTAAAAAATGTGATCACAGGATAAGTTCTAGAAAAAGTCATGATTTCATCCTATAAGGAAAGATTAACTGTGCCATTTTTACTAATATGAAAAAATGAAACCTTAAAACCAAGCCACTATTAATTACTGGCTATCACATCACCCTCCATATAAAATACTTTTGAATAAATGTACGTTTATGTCTTCTGTGCTTTGTTTTACTGAAACGTGTATTTTTATATTTCTGATTTAAATCTAAAGTAATTTGATTAAAATAATTGAGAAAGATAAAGACAGAGAGGGACAGAAACAGGGTGAACAGGTAACAGGGAGCAAAAGAAAGACACAGAGATAATTAAAGGAATTCCTGACTCTGCTTGCTCATTCAAATGATAAGAATGATTTTATTTATGGAATTCAAGGTCTTGACTAACCTATCAACTCCATAAATCTATTCTTAACTTCCTATAAGCTATTAGACTAAGAACAAAGCACCAAAAAATATCTTTGTCCTGAACAATCTTCAAATATTATAGTGCTTATGTTTTCCTGAGTTAGGAGCTTTGAAAAGACTAGGCAGGTAAAGATGATCACTATGACAATCACAAAGTACCTAAGAATAATTGAGAGCTCTCAAATTTCATTTTTGTTTTACTTTAGAATCTACAGTAAACCTGTGCACTCTGAAGGAGAATTTGGACAGTAAGTTTGTTCTCTAAGTAAAATAAATTATGAAATTTATAACCATCAGAAATTTAAGAAATGTCAGAAAACTTCCTTATTAAGAATTTTATTAGCATTTGTCATATGCCTGTGATTTATCTGCTGAAATATGTTGGAAGATGTTATTATCTTGCACATATGCTTCTTCTTACATACATATAAAGGGACTGTGAGTAGAGAATGGAAAAACCTACTCCTAGAATGCAGAGTGATAATCCTCGAAGATGATTTCACAGAAACAAAATTTACTGTGATTTTCTCAGCAATGACCAAGGTTAATATGGGAAGCATATAAAAAGTCGGTCTGCAAGATTCTCCATTCATCTTTTCCATTAATCACTGATACTTATTATGCATTTTAACATACTTTATTGCTTTATTTAGTGCTTTTCAGGGCTGTAAATCAAAAATAGTTAGAATAGGCTGAAGATTTTGTCTACCATAAACTAAGGTGCTTTTTTTTTTTTGTAAACAACCTTGAGAACAGCTCTATAATTATTTTTTACATTCCCAGAATATGCAAAGTTTCCTAAAAACTTCTCAGTAAACTACAACTTGCTGTTTAAATTAGATGACAAATCACTCATTGTTCATGCAAGTTCTTTCCAGTGTGTGTTGCAGGGTGTGTAGAAGGAAGGGTCTCATCATTCTTATTTATAATTTAGCAAAGAGAAGTAACTCTACTGACTACATGTAAACTTTAAGAACAATACAATGATGATATCATGGGACAAGCAACATTTTTTAGAGAAAGTGGGTACTTTACATATAGGGCTTTATTTAATCTTTCCAGCATATGGGATAGCTAATGTTTTTAATCACATTTTCACTTTGCACTGAAAGAGTGGGTGAAAAATACAGGCAGGACCTCAACAGAATTTGCTACAGATAATGTCACTCTTCTTCCACCCCCAAATTATCCTACATGTTCTAATCTCCATTTAGGAATGTAGCTGATGATGTAATGGGAAAATATATTCTGATTTTGATAACAAATGGAGAAACTTTCCACATAATAGAGTTTCTACTCCATTATTCCATCATATAAAATATAAGAAGCAAAGTTTAATTGAAATGTTACTTAATCATTCTTTTCACACAAATTATATTTTGTAGGGGAATCAAATACATTGCTATTTGATAAGTAACAAGAGGAAAAATGACTTTAAAATATAGTGAAACAACGAAGAATCCTAACTAAACAGCAAATAAATACTCCATTATTATATACACACACACACACACACACACACACACACATGTACACATACATTCACCCCAAAACACTGTTAAAATCATCGAAAAATAATTATAACATAAAACTGAGTAAAAATAGATGACAATTATAAGAAGACTGAACCATGTAGATAAGAACTCAATCCTAAATGAGTTGGAAAGACAAGGTATCATGAAAACAGTTTTATTGTCTGCAAAATGATATTTTGGCTAATTTCTATTGTCTTTTCTAGTAAGTTTGCTGTGGTTGTGTAGGAGCTAGTCTCTAACAAAATATCCAAGTAACACTTCACTTGTAACTCTCTAATTTCTCCTATATGTTCACATTTAACTAAAGATAACCTATATGTCATCAGGAACGCTATTCAATAATATAATGTCATAAGTTTTTGGGTTTGCTTTACAAACATAGACCAAAAATATTATGTATTGTTTATGATACATTAATTGTGTCAGCTTGGAAAATTAATAAAATAATAAGATAAATCAATGGCAGCATTCTTCTTCCCTATCATAAGATGTATCCATTAAGACAAGAACATAGTTGCCTTGCTTGTAAATTCCAATTATCACTACAACAACATTGAACCCACCTCCAGGGAGACAAACTGCTTTAAACTGTGACACACACACCCCTCTTCTGGCAATCCGTCTTGGCTGACTTAATGAGACACAGAGAAGCCCTGAACACGTGGAATCACAGTAGTTAACTTGCTGAACCATGCCTATAACAATTCAATTATCAAATCCCTGTGGACATTCTGTACTTCAGCAAAATTATCCAGGGATAGTTTTACTAAGCTTGCTTTCTAATCATGTTGCCAAGCCTAACTGTTTGTACAGAGACTATCATTGCCCTTGCCAAGAGGAAGGGTCAACTTTATTAACAATCCCATATGTCTACATTCCTAAATTGTCATTTCATGTACATGATGGTGATTATGGTTAAGCAGAAGCTTTAAATCTTTGCTAGAGGCTAATCAGCAAAAATAATATGCCTTTTGTCTCCTCATCCCATAATTAATCTGGCAGGAAATTTAGACCAATACTAGGTCAGAAATATATTTAAAGTTATGCAATCAGAGTTTATGGTAGGGTTAATATAAGTATTCACAAAAATGCAAAGTCAGAAGTTAGTGGTCAATGGCTTAGAATCCATGAAAGCTAATACACACAAATGGAGTGTTAGTTGCAAAACACCCAGACCCCAAAAATATAGTTCAAAACTTTTAAAATTGTAGGTAAACAAAGGCAGTTTCTCTGTGGCTCTTTCTACTTGTGGACTAAACTTTAAGAAAAAAATAAAGTAAATCTGTTTTGCTTCATTTTCAATAAAGAATAAGTGAAATATTTATTCACAATTGCCAAATACCACACACAATTTTTTTCCTTTCTATGAATCAAAATTTAGTTTGTATTTCTGTTGTAAGAAAATAAACAACACTAGGGTCTATTAATTAAATACCAATACATATATTCATTATCACAAAAAGCATATGCATTCCAAACAAAATTAACCCATTTCACATATTTTCCTCACTGAGTAGAAAACCTAATTTTTCTACAGCAAATTTATTGTCTCATGGCATATCCAACAATTTGTTTGCAAATAAAATTATGTTTCCTCAAGCCATCCATTTATTTAGCTTTCCCATATGTCTCCATGCACAACACATTTTGAAGGGTGGAAGAAATTTAGCCATGGTCATAGTAGAACTCCAATAAAGTGACAAAGTTTCCTTTTTCCTGGATGAGTATCAATATTCTATACTCTTAATTGTTGTGTTTAATATTTCTGCCTTTAAGAAGCATATATATTATCTTACGAAAATTCACTAATAGATATGAAGAGCTAGATTTTTAACTATCTCTGATTCACAAATTTACTTAAAACAGAACCCCCAAATTCCTAACATTTTAGGGAACATTCCTAAGCATCATTTATACCTCCATGTTAAAAAGGAGATTAGGAATATGATGTGATTAAATTACTTTAGAGAGAGAATTCATTTAAGCTCAATTTTTTTTTTCTAATCAAATATGCCCGTGCTTAGGTATCTGTCTCCTTTGTGTTACTGAATTTTCTTTCCTCGTGGGTTAAGATACCAAGTGTTCTCCCATTTTCATTATCAAAGGAAATTTCTACATTTCCCAAACTATTAGAGAATGATAAGATATCCTTCATTTTTTATTTTTTCTCCAAAGTCATAGGTACTGTCCAGCATCCTCCAAAGACCAGGTCAATCATGTGTGCAAGTGTGTGTGTGTGTGCAAGAGAGACAGAGACACATTCCCTAAGATCTACAGAGACTTCTTCTGAGCCCTTCTGACAATTACTCTCTGCACTGCTCAATAACCTTTGTTGTATATATAATTTCATGCTGGTTCTTTTTGAAGAGTGACCTGGTCTAATGGTGATTCTATTTTTCCCTCATTCCTCCTTCATTAATTAGTTGGAATACTGTAAGGAAGAACTTCCTATTCTCCCCTATATATTTTTATTTATTCATTCATTCTTTTTTTTTTTTTTTTTTTTTTTTGCGGTACGCAGGCCTCTCACTGTTGTGGACTCTCCCATTGCGGAGCACAGGCTCCGGATGCGCAGGCTCAGCAGCCATGGCTCACGGGCCCAGCCGCTCTGCGGCATGTGGGATCTTCCCGGACCGGGACACGAACACGCATCCCCTGCATCGGCAGGCGGACTCTCAACCACTGCGCCACCAGGGAAGCCCTATTCATTCATTCTTGAATGAAGTGTCTGTCCTCTATTTTGATTTTTGACTGCTGACTTCTTTTTAGGCTGCACCCTCTCTTCCCCTTTGGCTCCAGAGCTGGACAGGGTAAAAGGCCCAGGAGTTTGCACTGGTGGGGAATTTAAATCTTATGTGCATGAAATTTTCCCTCATCTAAATCCTTAGCCATTACAAAGGCCAAAACCCACTCCTTCTTCTTTTAACCAAGACAACCTGGACTTCCTTTCACTCACTTAGCTGTTTCTAAGAGTCCCTTGTATGAGTAATAAAGTTTCTCTCAAATTGTCTTGTTGAGTGTCATCAACTGCACATCCAAACTATATTCTTGGGGGGGAATCCCTGTTGCTTTTTCAGGGGTAATATACAATTCCCATATACACTTCTGTAAGTTAGCCCTCATAAATATTTATTTCATTTTATGGGTAAAACAAAATGTTATTTCTATTCAATTTGTTGTCCAAATGTTCCCAGTTTTTTGGCCACTGTGAGCTCTTTCAGGTTGGCTTTTTGGTTCCTTTGATATTCCCCCATATTTTGAGTACTTTCTTGTTTTCTGACATCAAAGGATGCTTAATATTCATCTTGTATTATCCTTTCCTTAGCCCTGGAATGAACTACCTTTTTAAGGAGTGCTGGTTTCATTTATTGGGGAAAGATATTTCAAAACTGAGAACTGAGTGTTACACTGGTTCTGTGGTGAACAACTTATTTCATCTGAATGTTCTCTGATAACACCTTGGTGATCACGGTAGAGTTTTCACAGATCTAAGGCAAGGAAGTGCTAAAAGTTTGCACTTGAATGTCACGGAACTTCTGGTTTAACCTTACCCTTAGTGCAAAGCCCACTAGGGTATCAATTTACGTGAGGGATAGCCTTATTTACAGTAAGGACAAATGTTCTATCTGTGAAATTGTGAAGAAGAAAAACTAAATTTGTGTTAGTTTAGCTGCCACATCTCAAACTGCAACAGTTAACAGCTACAGTGCATGATAAGTGCTTAGTTAAGGTGGAAAGGGCATTAAATTTGTACAATAAGATATTCTAAGGGAGACAGAGGCCACTCTCACAGAACTTTTATTACAGGAAGTTGTTATAATTGTTCTATATTTTTTAGTTATTGTAGTTACTCCCTTACTGTGCCTAATTTATAAATTAAACTTTATCATAATTATATATGTATAGGAAGACATATTGTAAATATTGTAAATATAGGGTTTGGTACTATCCAGGGTTTCAAGCATCCCCTGGGGGTCTTACCCCACAGGTAAGAGGGTACAATAGTTTGCTTTTGTGGAGGTGGGGGGGCATTTCAACTTGACTATGTTTCCTATTACTCAGATTACTGGTTAAACTATAAGATATATTGTGGAGGTTGGCTAAGATATATTGTGGAGGTCCACTAAGCACATGATAGTAATTCACACAGACTGGCTTGTGATTCAAAAAAGTTTATGAAGAACTCCACGTTTATTACCTGTGGTAAGAAATTGTTAAAGAACTAGAATTGTAGCCCTTTTTGCTTGAAATGTGAGGGATAAATTAATTCGAAATTACAATAAATAAAACAATTATCATTTCCAGTTTATCTGTAATAACATATTTATAGAACTTGTAACATCATAGCAACTTGCATGTTATATATATATATATATATATATATATAATAGCAACTTGGCTCAGTATTTCGATCAGAGTAAAAGCAACTGCTTACATGCTCTATGTGGCAAGAGACTTTAGTCATCTTCCTGACCTCAATAACCACTCTTTCCCATGTTCACTCTTCTTAGATGCAATCTCTTTCACACTGTTCTACATATGCTTCTGCCACAGAGTATTTATACTGGCTATCCCCTCTGCTAATAATGGAATCCTCATAGCAAATTCTTTTCTATCTTTTCTATCTTTGTACCTATGCTTGAGTCACAGCATAGCGAAACTTTCCTGACCACGTTATTTAAAACTGCAAGCTTGGGCTTCCCTGGTGGCGCAGTGGTTGAGAGTCCGCCTGCCAATGCAGGGGACATGGGTTCATTCCCCGGTCCGGGAAGATCCCACATGTCGTGGAGCGGCTGGGCCCGTGAGCCATGACCACTGAGCCTGCGCATCCGGAGCCTGTGCTCCACAACTGGAGAGGCCACAACAGTGAGAAGCCTGCGTACAGCAAAAAAAAAAAAAAAAAAAAAAAAATATATATATATATATATATATATGTATGTATGTATATATATATATATGTATATATATATATATATATACATATACATATATATATATATATAACTGCAAAGTATCACTCTTCTGAATCTTCACATTCCCAATCCTATTTACCTTGTACTACTTTCCTATGAGACATTTAGTATGAACATCCTAACACAAGATATAATGTATTAATGTATCATTTCAAATGCTTATGGTCTGTCTCCCCACAAAAAATGTAACCTCATACCAAAAGCATTTTAATCTATTCTGTATATGAGAATACCTCAAGAAATTATTCTATACTAAGGTATTTGAATATTTATGAATATTATTGAATGAATAACCTGATCTTTCTGGAATATTTTATGGTTTCTAATATCCAGATGCAAGCCTGTGAATTAATAAAATATTAATGCTTCAGAGTTTGCTCTAACGGGGCATTTATGTCACCTAGATTTAAAAACAATGAATTATCATTGTATGTAACATTTTGGCTTGTTTATAGTAGATATGGGGAACGATTGCCAACAAAAATAAAATATTTTAATACCACGAGGAAGTGTCTGACATCTTTATTATCTACCCATTAATCACAAAATATAAAATAATTTACTGTAGTAATTATCTATAATTTATATACATACCAGGGGAAAATTTTAAGATCATACACTATTGTTACAAATATTGAACATAATTTAATTTTCTTTTATTTACTGTGAAATACATCGTATGGTTTGCTGCAATAAAATCATATATTTAGATAAAGAATATTTCTTTATACATGGTACAGAACTTTCACAGATCAAAATTATTGATCAGAATAATTAACCACAAATCTTCTTATTTTGATAGGCATAATTCAAATTTAAACGTTTTAATTTATTGAAAATATAATTGATTAGATCAACTGAAACTTGTTAATTCAATCAGCTAGCAGCATTTAGCACTTATCATATCACCAGAGATAAGTAAAGTCTTCCAAATATTAAAATGAGAAACAATACCTCCTATTCTGAAAAATAAACCTGGCATTTATGAAGGCTGTCTCTCTGAAAACCAAATTGTCTCGAGTTTCATTTGCATTTTTTCTCATGAGATGTCTCCTCCTTCAGAGAGATTACCCATTTTTCTTACTTCCTATGTATTTCATTATCCATATGGAAGTGAACTGACTTAATATGTCTCTGTAATAATGTCTCAGGCACAAGAAATTAGCCCCTCTTTAAAGTGGTAGTGAAAGAGTGGAGTTAATCTAAAACTGTGATAACTCAGTCATAATACAACTGTGAAAATCTGTCTATATTATATCTATATCTATATATCTATATCTATATTATATCTATATCTATACATTTCAACATTTTAAAGATAATTCAAGAAAAGGTAGAACTAGTATGTCTAAGTTTTTAGTAACAGAGGATACAAAGAAAAAAAGAAAACCCGTGATGCTTCCAATCCCACTTATCCTGCTTTATTTTTCTATAGCATATAAAAACAATACACTTACCAACATTTGGGAGTGAAATAACTCTCTTGATATTAACTGATAAGTTAAAGAGGAGTCACTCTGGAATTATGAAATATTTATGATATTTAAGAGATAACTCATCCCAGAAATGGAATTTGCTTCTACTGAGCTCTATGGAAATCAACTATAAAGTAATGCTTAAGCAGGTGACATACCATGGCTGGGATTCATTGAGCCATGTGAACATGGATGTGGCAGATTCTGTCCCAGCTATGAATACTAATTAGGTAGAAGTGAGCTGGAAACTAAGTTTCTATTATATCATATTACTGCAATCCTGAGAAGAGGCTTGGAATACAACTCTGTCACTGCAACAGAGGGGCCTCATGCTTTTCCAATCACATGGTTTATATAAAGCTTCCAGCCAAGTAGTTGCTCTAAATGCAGCTTTATTTTCTACCTGTATACAGTCCCCCAAATGGCATTGTTGACAGGAAATCCTCTCTACTACTACTACTAGTCTGTCTCCAGGAAGAAAATTATCAATTGTCAATAATTGATAATATTAAAATGGTAAATTTTAATATTATCAATAATTTACTCCAATATATTTTAAGGTTACAATGGAAATTATCTGGGTAAAATAAGTTAATAAAAAACTCAATGGAATACAATATCTAAAAATATAATATCCACCAGGGAAAGTTATTTGGTAATAAAAATCATTCCACTCACGTTAAAAAATTATCAATATAACAGGGAACTTTTGCTAAATTATCCACAAGCATATTTTCTAAATATTCTTTCTGAAAATAGAGAGTAGAAAAACAAGTCAAGATAACCTGCATTTTTATGAGGATAGTATAATTTTGTAAATGAAACAAGAAAGCACTCTAAACTACGAAATTAAATATGAAATCATCTGGTAAAATATTAAAATAATGAGCCATCATCAAATGCTGTGGAAGGGGTAAATAAATATACAAGTAGGTTTATAGTTTTTTTTTTTCATTTAAAACACAACATAAAACAAACTGCTGTTAAAGTAAAATAATACAAAGCTAGTGAAAAGCAGACTGTTCTGTATTATATCAATCATCATCAGTGATGTTAAAAAGAGAAAAAAGAAGACATAATAAAGAAACTCAAATCTCCCGTTTAAAATGGCTGGTATATTGTACTGTAAGATTACCCCCAAGGGCAGTAATTAAGAATATCTGAGTGAATAGCAAAATTACAAAAAAATAATAATAACTTTTAGATTATGTAGATATATGAGAAACCAAACTTTTAGGCTTAGGGACATCTTGGGAACAACACAGCACTTTACTTCTTCTGTGAACTCGGGTCAGGGTACATTAGGTCATAAATCATAAAATTTTTCATAGGCATTTTTGGTTGACATCACAATTCTTAATAGTCATCATTACGTAGAAGTTGACTATAGCATGCAGGCAGTCGATTGTGTAGCATATTTCTAGGCTTTATCGCAGATGTAAAAAGATACACAAACACACTGATGTATATAATGGATTAAATGATAAAAATTATATTACTATCATAATCAATGCATAAATATTTTGAAAGTTTAATTTTAAAATACAGAACTAAAATTATTATGTTTTTTTAAATGTCAAAGGGTATTTATCAAGTAAACTTTATCAAACATCAAACTTAGTGAGGAATCATTCAATCATTGCCATAGTCAATAAAAAAAAAACTTGATGTATTTTATGGAGCTTTACATTGAAAATTGTACTGGTGACCCTAAGGCAAGCAATAGATCAAAAATAATAAAAAACAAAGCTATTACTGAAAGGAATTAGGTTGAAGAGATAATCCTGATATTTTATTGATTCATTTGTTATTTAAAATTATACAAAAATCCAAGAGAATCTGCAATAATAATCTAAAGTGAAAGATAAGAGAGTTCACACAGATTCTTGTCAAAATACAAATATGAAAAAAATCAATATTGTTCTTATATAATACCAATAAACAATAGAACAACAAAATCAATCTTATATCAACAAAACTTATAATGTACTTAGTAATAAATCAAAAATGTTCTAGACCTTCTGAAATGGAACCAGGAAGAAATAGAAAATATAAACACACAAGCACTGAAATTGAAACTGTGATTTAAATCTTCCAGCAAACAAAATCCCAGGACCAGATGGCTTCACAGGCGAATTCTATCAAACATTCAGAGAAGGGTTAACATCTATCTTTCTCAAATTCTTCAAAAATATAGTAGAGGAAGGAACACTCCCAAACTCATTCTACAAGGCCACCATCACCCTGATACCAAAACCAGACAGACATGTCACACAAAAAGAAAACAACAGGCCAATATCACTGAAGAACATAGATGCAAAAATCCTCAACAAAATACTAGCAAAACGGGATCCAACAGCAGAAAAAAGGATCATACACCATGACCAAGTGAGGTTATCCTAGAAATGCAAGTATTCTTCAATATATGAAAATCAATCAATATGATACATCATATTAATAAATTGAAAGATAAAAACATATGATCATCTCAATAGATGCAGAAAAACTTTCAACAAAGTTCAACACTTATTTATGATAAAAACTCTCCAGAAAGCAGGCATAGAGGGAACCTACCTCAACATAATACAAGCCATATATGACAAACCCACAGCCAACATTGTTCTCAATGTTGAAAAACTGAAACCATTTCCTCTAAGATCAGGAACAAGACAAGGGTGCTCACTCTCACAGCTATTATTCAACATAGTTTTGGAAGTTTTAGCCAGAGCAATCAGAGCAGAAAAAGAAATAAAATGAATCCAAATCAGAAAAGAAGAAGTAAAACTGTCACTGCTGCAGATGACATGTTACTATACATAGAGAATCTTAAAGATGCTACCAGAAAACCACTGGAGCTAATCAATAAATTTGGTAGAGTAGCAGGGTACAAAATTAATGCACAGAAATCTCTTGCATTCCTATGCACTAATGATGAAAAATCTGAAAGAGAAATTAAGGAAACACTCCCATTTACCATTGCAAACAAAAAGAATAAAATACCTAGGAATAAACCTACCTGAGGAGACAAAAGACCTCTATGCAGAAAACTATAAAACACTGATGAAGGAAATTAAAGATGATACGAACAGATGGAGAGATATACCATGTTCTTGGATTGGAAGAATCAACATTGTGAAAATGACTATACTACCCAAAGCAATCTACAGATCCAATGCAATCCCTATCAAACTACCAATGGCATTTTTCACAGAACTAAAACAAAAAATTTCACAGTTTGTGTGGAAACACAAAAGACCCCGAATAGCCAAAGCAATTTTGAGAAAGAAAAATGGAGCTGGAGGAATCAGGCTCCCTGACGTCAGATTATACTACAAAGCTACAATAATGAAGATAGCACGATACTGGCACAAAAACTAAACTACTGATCAATGGAACAGGATAGAAAGCTCAGAGATAAACCCACGGACATATGATCACCTTATCTTTGATAATGGAAGGAAGAATATACAGTGGAGAAAGGACAGCCTCTTCAATAAGTGGTGCTGGGAAAACTGGACAGCTACATGTAAAAGAATGAAATTAGCACACTACCTAACACCATACAAAAAAATAAACTCAAAATGGATTACAGACCTAAATGTAAGGCCAGACACCATAAAACTCTTAGAGGAAAGCATAGGCAGTACATTCTATGATATAAATCACAACAACATCCTTTTTGACCCACCTCCTAGAGAAATGGAAATAAAAATAAAAATAAACAGATGGGACCTAATGAAACTTAAAAGCTTTTGCACAGCAAAGGAAACCATAAACAAGACGAAAAGACAACCCTCAGAATGGGAGAAAATATTTACAATTGAAGCAATTGATAAAGGATTAATCTCCAAAACATACAAGCAGCTCATGCAGCTCAATATTAAAAAAACAAACAAGCTAATCCAAAAATGGGCAGAAGACCTAAATAGACATTTCTCCAAAGAAGATATACAGATTGCCAACAAACACATGAAAGGATGTTCAACATCAGTAATCATTAGAGAAATGCAAATCAAAACTATAATGGGGTATCACATCACACTGGTCAGATTGGTCATCATCAAAATATCTACAAACAATAAATGTTGGAGAGGGTGTGGAGAAAAGGGAACACTCTTGCACTGTTGGTGGGAATGGAAATTTTACAGCAACTATGGAGGACAGTATGGAGGTTCCTTAAAAAACTAAAAAAAGAACTACCATATGACCCAGCAATCCCACTACTGGCCATATGCCCTGAGAAAACCATAATTCAAAAAGAGACATGCACCACAATGTTCATTGCAGCACTATTTACAATAACCAAGACATGGAAGCAACCTAAGTGTCCATCAACAGATGAATGGATAAAGAAGATGTGGCACATATATACAATGGAATATTACTCAGCCATAATAAGAAACAAAACTGATTTATTTGTAGTGAGATGGATGGACCTACAGTCTGTTATACAGAGTGAAGTAAGTCAGAAAGAGAAAAACAAATACCGTATGCTAACACATATATATGGAATCTAAAAAAAGAAAAAGAAAGTGGTTCTGAAGAACCTAGGGGCAGGACAGGAATAAAGACACAGATATAGAGAAAGGACTTGAGGACACGTGAAGGGAGAAGGGTAGCTGGGACGAAAAGAGACAGTAGCATTGACATATATACACTACCAAATGTAAAATAAATAGCTAGTGGGAAGCAGCTGCATAACACAGGAAGATCAGCTGGATGCTTTGTGACCACTTAGAGGAATGAGATAGGGAGTGTGGGAGGGAGAAGTAAGAGGGAGGGGATATAGGGATATATGTATATGTATAGCTGATTCACTTTGTTATAAAGCAGAAGCTAACACAACATTGTAAAGCAATTATACTCCACTAAAGATGTTAAAAATATGCTAGAATATAAATTATAGAATATGAATATAAATTTATAAGTTATGGATAGCCCTGACAGGATATTTGAATAGAGATAAATCACTATATCCATAGATTAAAAGATTTAATCTGCCATAGTAGAAAAATTCTCTCAGTATTAATTGATAATTTCAATTTAATATTAATAAATTTTAATTAAATTTTATTCAGAATTTTTTCATGTAACTTGACAAAATTATTCTAAAATTAAATGGTAAAGGACCATGGATATCACTGTAATTTTAAAGGTGAAAAATAAGTAGAGAATGAAAGGTTCTTGTGTTCCTGGATATCAGACTTATTAAGAGTAAACATTGACAAAGCTGCTTTTATAGGTGCAGCGAAAGATAAACATCTCAGTGGATGGAATAAGAACTTGGCATATGATAGAGCTAGACTTAAAGATCTATGGAAGAAATTAATGAGTGCCAAATTTTTCCAGCAGAATTTATAATCATAAAATTGTCAAGTAAATCAAAAATAAACAAAAATAATAATGTAATATTAATCTGAAAATCTCTAATGGTGACCTGGAGGTAGAAAGACCAAGAGCTTTTCCACTTTACTGGTGGGTGTGCAAGTTACTGTAATTCTTTTGAGTGCAATTTAACCATATTTCTTGCAAGCAGCCTTTAAGACATCAATTAGTGTTTAATTAACAGAGCAATATAGCAACCCACTACTTATTTCCAAGTATATTGCCTAAAAAGAATTGTATATGTGGACAAGTGTACCCATATTTCAGTGTTGTTTATAATAATAATATTATATTAGTAACAACATGTACACCAAGTGGTGTGATGTAAGTGTTTAAGAACTAGATATTTTGGTGGAAAAAAGTCTTGGTTTGTAGCAGTTGCCAGTCTTCATGACGTAAATACCAGCCCCTATGACCAATTTTGATTCAATCACTGAATACGATTTGAGAAGAAATATACATAATGGGCCTATAAGATCTTTTAAGGGCTAGCTCCAGCACACCTGCTCATCGATATGAACATAAAAAAGTGATTCATAAAATATACTATAAACTAAAGAATTGGATTAGATCTATCTGTATAAATATAGTTATATTATCAAAGCGCAAAACTAAATGAAAAACAAATTGCTGAATTATATGTGTACCCTGAAGTGATTTTTAAAAAACTAAATATGCAAAACTTTTTATAGTATTCATGTGTAGTACATGTGTTTACCAAAGTATGGAAAGTGCCCTATAAGAAGTGCCACTGGGCTTCCCTGGTGGCACAGTGGTTGAGAGTCTGCCTGCTGATGCAGGGGACACCAGTTGGTGCCCCGGTCTGGGAAGATCCCACATGCTGCAGAGTGGCTAGGCCCGTGAGCCATGGCCATTGAGCCTGCGCGTCCAGAGCCTGTGCTCTGCAATGGGAGAGGCCACAACAGTGAGAGGTTGGCGTACTGCAAAAAATAATAATAATAATAAAAGTGCCACAGTCTTCATGACAGTGGTTAATTCTAGGGACTCAGCAAGAGGAATGACAGTTTGAATAGAGATCACAGGAGTCCAAACTTATATATAATATTGTATAATTATATATATACATATATATATATATATGTATGTATATATATATATACACACACAAATTATATTGTATAAAATTGTATTTATTATGGAAAGCTGCATGCATACATGACATTAACAATTATCTACTCCATATGGTAGAAAGTTAAGTGATCTCGTTTTTCTGTACTATGTATTATATTTATCTTTGAATATTAGTCTATAATGTCCATAAACTTTAAGAGAGTTCCTGGAATAACTATATAAATAGATTGTAATAGGGTCCAAGTATTAATTTGGTTTGGCTTTCTAAAAGTCTCATAATTACTAGGAACAACTTTTCACATTTCTCAAAATTATCTTAAATAGTGGAATAAACATTCAAAATCTATTGAATTTTCATTTTTAATGTGTCATTGATGATTTTTTAACAAAATTGAAAGGAATTACTGGTAGTCTGAAAGGGATGAATTACCTCAAAAAATATAATGGATTGATGGATTACAGAATAACTTATTTTTTATACTGTAGGGAACCCGCTCTCTTAACAGCTGAGAAAAGTTATTCAATTTGTTTTATAAATAGTATCTGACTTTATCCAGTTTAAAATATAGACAAGTATTCAAAAAAATTACTTTTAAAAGTCATCAATTATTTTGTCATATTAATGTAAAATTAGTCTGATACTCTAATTAAATGTTCTATGTCAAATCAGAAAATCTGACAAGACGAACTTAAATTTATCTTTGATTGGCATGGTTGAAAAACATTAGTACCACAGCTGGTTTCAAGATAAGAGAGAGAGCGAGAGAGGAAAATATAGTGATGAACAGGAGCAAAAACACAGAAGTAGGAGCTCTTTTACAAGAACTGGAATCATTACTGTCTATGACAATACCTGCAACAGTGAATAGGAGTGAACTCATTGACTGATTCCTTGTCTCTGCCATTCAGTCTCCCAATCAGACCTCTCATGGACCAAATTTCATCAAAAGTCTGATGGATAGAAGGCTTAAGAAAGAAAGAGAAGGGTAGGAGAGGGAATGAAATATATCAGAAAGCAAAAAGGCAACTAATTACAACAGAAGTAATAATAATAATAAACTCTGGTATTAGAGAGTAATGTCAGAAGATTTAAAATAATAATAAACAATTATAAAATACTGTGTAAAAAACAAAAAAGATTATTTACAAAGAAACAAAATTCAGAATGACTTCAACAACACTGGATGCAAGAAGACAAGGAAATAATAATATCAAAATACTGATGGGGAATTATTTGAAACTAGAAACTCTAATACATTAAAATCATATTGAGGACTGCTGCTTTTGCTCATGACAGAATAACTGATGCTGAACTTGCCCTCACACCTTACACTAGAAACCTGGGGAAAAGCATGTCAATTGTTTTCAGACAGCGTTGGAGAGGGATCAACAAGAGAAAGGAAACAAATGAGTTGAGCACTATGATCACCCTGTCTTTCAGCCTCAAAGCACTTTCCAGGATGAAGAATAAGGAGGGGAACCCCCCAAAATCATAGTAGTCTCACTGACTTGTGGGGAAAGATAGGAGTCAGGCTGAGATGGCTAGAAGCTGTGGGGCATGGTACCGAAGAGAAGAGAAATCTGCAGATGGAGAGACATACGAATCTGTTCAGGGATCCTTGAGTTTTTACAGAATGCTAAATTGCACATGCAAGTGGGAATCTCATGAGGCAAAGAAGTAACTGCTACTAAGGCACCATAAGGTGAATAAATCCCAGTGCTCACACAGAGTGGGGAAACATCCTAGTTCCAACTGATGTGAGTGGAAAGACTTTACTGAATACCTCAGGCATTCAGCAAGGACTCCATAAATATCCTGCTTTAATACTGAGGGACAATGTAGATCTGCCAAATAAAGCTTAAAAAGGAGCTCCCGAAATAATCAACATGATCTGCAAGTAACTCAAGTACATACATTATTATTATTATTATTATTATTATTATTATAGTTATAATAACTTTATTTTAAAAAACCACAAAATCTCGACATTCAAAAATATAACAATCAAAATACCCAGCATCAAACAAAAATTACCGTAAGTGCAAGGAATCAGAAAAATGTGCCCCATAATGAGGAGGAATATCATTCAACAGAAACAAACCCAGAAATGACAAGAAATGGTGTAATTAGAAGGCAAGAACTCTAACATTACCATTATAAATATGATCAATAATTTAAAGGAAAGTATGAATATAATGAGGACAGAAAAGTTAGATATGAAAAAGAATCAAGTAGGACCTCTTGAGTTGAAAAACAATACTGTAATTCTCAAATAAAAATAGCAATAGCATTGGAAAACTTTAACAGTAGATTAGACAAAGCAGAAGAAAAATCAGTGAATTTGGAAGCATGAAAACAGGAACTATCTAAACTCAAAGAAAGACTCATGATGAAGGAATGATTATTGTGGAATTCTTCCCAAGTTCATAAATGTTAATATGTGGGGGAAAATATGTGTGTTACAATTGATGAAAGAAGGTTAAATGAGACTGGATGGTGAAAGTGTGGTTAAAAAGCTAGTTTTTATTTATAGACAACTGACTGAGTATCTTTGAGCGGGGAGTACTGTGATCAGAGCCGAGCTTTATATCTTACAACATCTTTTTTCCTACAGGAATGGAAAAGTCAGTGCAAAAGACAGGCTGGCTGGGTCTGGGAATGATACTGCTAAGAAAAACATAAACATATATTTAAGTAATCCAGAGTATTTTGCCCAATTACTATTCAGATATTAACTTCTCCAATAAATATTAACTCACAGTCACAGTGCTATGCTAATAGCCCCCCACTGTAATATACACATTGGGACAAAACTGAGACATTTTCAGAAACCAAACATTAAGGAGACCTTGAAACCATGAATTTCAAAGCTCAAGATCATTATCTCATCTCATAGTGTTCTGTTCCATGGATTTGCTTGTATTCTGGACCCAAAGATTGAATAATGAATATAATTATACCAATAGGGAATCTGACAAGACAATCAGAAACAAGCTCACAATTAGGGATATTAGTTGAACAGAGTGACAGTTATTTACCTACAAATAAAAAGATGTATTTCTAAAAATGAGTTTCCTGCTTCAGGAAAACCTGGAAGAATCATTTAAATTAGAATTTTCTGTTTATTGCAACTGAATTTGTTAAATACTTAAAATTAGGAAGGTGAAAAGTCCCAGTTTATAGGGAGTAATTGTGTTTTATTCCTATTGTCTTGGCTTAATTATTAATACTACACCTTTTCACTCTCAAAACTGCCCTTGATGGAGTTTGAAAACACTTGTTTAATTAACGTGTGGTAAAAGGACAGTTGGGTGTTTATATCACATTAATTCCAATAAAAATATAAGGGGAGAGATGTTTAAGATTTGGTTTTCACACAATAGCTTTCAAATTTTCCTTTATTAGTTCTCATAATTCACATTTAGCATAAGTTCCTCTTAATAGTTTTACTTGCCTGATTGGATGAGGAAATGTGGGATGCTGTAGAATTCTCTGCAGCATTTGAAGAAGTACATAAACACTGCCAATATAGACTAGTTAAGACTATGGACTCTGCAGCCAGGTTGCCTGGGTGTAAACTCTGGTTCTGCCAAGAACTTCCTGAATGACCTTGGGGAGGTCCCTTAAACTCTATAGGGTTGTAGTCTTATTATCTGCAAAAGAAGGTCAAATGGTTTATGCCGAGATTAAATGAGTAAATAGTTGTAAAGGTAGCAGATAATTGTTGGCACATTGTCAGAACTATGTAATTGGTTACTGCTATAAGATACTCTTTAGAAGATTAAAAAATATATATTTTTTTAAAATTTATATTTGTTACCAAACTCCCAACCAAGCATAAATTCTGTTGGGAGGAAAAGGTGGTTAGAGCTGGGTTCTCATACATGCTGAGAAAAATGTGTAAAAATTCTAAAACTATCCCTTACCAAGTGTCAGTCAATTGATATTTAACCTCTTCAGGACTAAAGACAGCAAAAAAGAAAAAAACAATGGATATAATTTGTAAGAATGCAATATCAGGCACTACTGCACAAAGAAAGTATTGCAAAAAAGAGCTGACTACTGCAAAAATTATGTATGATCATAAGGCTTTAAGTTGATAGTACAGTTTGGCTAATCATATACCTATTCCAAAATTCTGTGTTGTCTGTCTATCTGAAAGAGCTTAAGTGCTTTTTTTCTTTTTTTATTATTATTTTTTGTTTGTTTCCATAATGTAGCAGATGCAAACAATGAAATTTACACAGAAATTTCCTGGGGTGGGGGACAAATTTCTTAGAAAAACTTCTGGTTCTTTTCACTTTTTCCTGCTTTGAAACAGAAAGTGAAATCCGGAACTTCAGTAGAAATTCTTCAACCATGCAAATGATAGGCCAGTCTACTAAATATGTACAGTGGAGAAGAAAGAAAGAAGGGTATTGCTGAACCATTGCACAAGTCTTAGCTGCT
Source organism: Hyperoodon ampullatus (assembly GCF_949752795.1). Classification (NCBI taxonomy): domain Eukaryota; kingdom Metazoa; phylum Chordata; class Mammalia; order Artiodactyla; family Ziphiidae; genus Hyperoodon; species Hyperoodon ampullatus. Next base: position 125,615,595 of record NC_136918.1, read on the forward strand.
ACCTCTTGATTTCTTGGTATGTGAGGAAAAAGAAAATCTACTCACTGAAGCTATTATCAGTTGGGTTTTCTGAATTTTTTGCCCTTCAAATGCATTTCCAAATGATTCAGGAATTTATGAGGGCTACAGCTCTACTCTAGACATCATACTGGGTTTTGTATTTATTAATGCTTTTTGAATTTTATAGTAGCTTTGGAGAGGAGTTTGCTTCTACTCCAAGTACTGCATAAAGGGAAATTATAAGGAATGCAAAGAAGGGCCATCAAGTACAACTGATTGGATACTAAACATTATAAGTAGGCAATTTAAATAAAAAATATTTAAGAAACCATAGCTAACAAGCAGTACAATTCCAAACACAGTGTCAGAATACATTATGCTTTAAACATGTCTGTTACTCTTTGCCATTGCTATGTGAGAGGAGTCCAATTGTCAGTAGGAATGTCATACCCTATTGCCTATATAAAATCAAAGTAAAGAGTGAGCACATAGGTGGATACAGTTGGTTTTTCACTAAAGTATCATCTTGAATAAAGAAGCAATTTTATTTCACTGAAACTTTAACTGTACTCACAGAACCCTGAGTGGAGTTCAAGTTATAGAGACCTTAAAATTAAATTCAGATAAATTTAGGTATATTTATGAAACCACTAGGTAGAATTTTGGGGGGCTCCAAGGAGCTCCTGTTCTTTAAGTCTCAGAAAGAATTCAGTGAGAGGGAAAATGACAGATAAGAAGTGATTTATTAGTATAGGACACTTGTGAGGCTTACAACTGGGCAGGTGAATGAGAGGGTGCCACACCCTGAGAACTTAGTGGGCTACAGTTTTATAATCAAAGAAAAGTGGGGAGGGGGAAAAGACCACCTTCTTCCTCATTCTTGAGTAGACGTCATGTTTCCATCATCAGCTCCTCCTCCAGGTTGGGCAGGGGAGTTTTTCTTGTCCCTACATGGTCAAGCTAGGACTGTCATGGCACTATGGAAAAATTATTTCTGGTCTCAGTACAATGAGGGTCTTTCACTTTGAAATGTCACCTTTCCATAAATTATTGTTTCTTTATGTGTACAAAGAGCATGTCCTAGGGGTCATTAACTTACTGAACTTACTGGGCAGGATGTGGGTCTCATGCCACCATTGTTTTATTGTTTTGGGGCATGTCTCATTTGTCTGTTGCATGGCTTTGTTGTTGCTAAGCAAGCCTGCTTGGTTTTGTGGTTAACCAAACCTACTTTTTGTTTTTTGTGATCATTAACTTACAGGGGTCTCCCATACTTTTTTTCTTTATTTACAGTCCCCTAGTGGGATTAACTATTTAATTACCTATTTTGTCCCTTTACTCTGTCCCTATCATTTATATCTACTTTACAAAATAGATGTAGGGCCTACTAAAATAAAAATACAAACAAAACATTGAGAGAAAATTTTAAAAAGTCACAGTAATATATAAGGTTAAAACATATTTGTAGATTGGAACAATTAGCATAATAAAGATTTCATTTTTTCCCAAAATCCATACATAGATTCAATGCAGTTGTTTCCAAAGTTGCCAAAGACTTTTTGTTTGGGGGTAAGAGGTGTTGATACATTGGCTCACTGACAGTCAAGAAAACATAAAAGAATATAAGAACAAAGTAGGAGGGTATATTCTATTAAATATTTTGACTTACTATAAAGATATATTAATTAAGATGGTGTACAATTTGTGAAAGAGAGGTAGAGAATGGAATAGAAGGGACTGTCCAGAAACCTTACTAAACCTACCAGTGCTTTAGAAGGTTTACTGTTGCTATCATTTTCAGAATAGCAGCACTGAAAAAAATATCCAGTGTCATTGAATACAATATGTCAAATATTTTGGTTCCACTTTGTTCTTCTGCCTATTATGGTCATTGTGCCCAACTTGTCTCTACTGGTTCAATGGCCTCTGCCACTCCAGGATCTCATCACCTACACTAACAACTGGGATCTCAGGCAGAACGCCCCATTCTGTATTTAACTAATGTATGTGTCAATGTTTTTGTAAAGGACATGCACTTTGGGACCTCTTGGAATATGTAGGGGTAGGGAGGAATAAATGTGAAGTTCTCATCTGATTAATTCAATCTAATATTCTTACATTTTTGAATACCTTCCTTTACATGATACCAAGGGAGTTATAACATCTTATCCTCCCTGAGCGCAGGCCAAGTTGAATTAAATTTTAGTCAGTCAACCAACCAAGCTACTAGAGCCCAACTCCACTGGCTCGAGCTAACACATGCAGCAGGAACAAAGCTGGAAATACTTTTGTCTGTGGAATATTTTCTTCACTTGGATTTCCTTTACTGATTCCCTCATATCCTCTAATTCCTAATATTGTGCTATCATTGGTTTCAGTTATTGGGCATCTTTATCTAGACATACTCCCTTTGGTCTTATAGTTTTAAGGCTTTATTTTTCTTCATATTATTTATGATTCTCTATCATCTCTATTATTCTTTTTTTTAAAAAATAATTCCATCTCCTAAATTTATATTCCTAGTCTAAATATCTTCTGGTCATCTCCCCCCAGCCATTGTATCTGTCCCAGTTTTTTAAAAAATTATTATCATTCCAGTTGCTGGAGGCAAAACAACATGGTGTCATCCTTGTATTTTCTTTTTCTTACTTCATATCATATCTGTTTGCAAATCCTCTTTGTTTTTTCATTAAAACAAAACAAAACACATATCCAGCTGCACGAACTTCTCACACCTTTCACCTCTTCCATGTTGGCCCAAGTCTCTATCAACTCTCACTAGAGTTATTTCAAAAACCTTCCAACTTATCTCATTATTTTGACTTTTCCTTCCTTCCCTTTTCTCTCTCCCAGCAGCAAGAATGATCCAGTTAACACTTAAGGTCAATTTTATGACTCAGATCACTCTAGTAATTTCCCATTTCACTCAGAGTAAATTTGTTATAATGAACTGCAAGGTGCTACCTGACCTAACTCTGGACCTTCTTTGACTCTAATATTCTTTTTTTTCCTTAGTCCACTGAAATTGTCCTTGTTTCCATGTTATCACATAAAGCCAACAAACACATGTCTTTCTCAAGACTGTTACCCTTGCTGTACACTCTGACTGAAATTTCTTTCCCAAGATAGTCAAATGTCTTTCATGCATTTGCTCAAAAACTCCATGACCATACTATTTAAAATTTACCTGCTCAACACTCTATTAACTCCCTATTCACATTTCCCACAAATGAAAATTAAACTACCCTCTCTTTCATATTTGATAAATTTGACGTGTTACATTTCATAAATTTAAGGTGTTCAGGGTATTACTTTGATAGATTTAATATTGTAATATGATTGCCATTGAAGCAATATTTATCAGATTACATTATTATAGTACAGTATTTTTGTCTATATTCATTATACTGCATTAGATCTCCATGGATTATTTTTGGTTTTGTTTTTTGTGCTTTTGGCATTATTCTCAAAAATATTATTGCCAAGACCAATATGGATGCACTTCTTCCCTATGGTTTCTTTTAGAGGTTTTATGGTATCAGGTCTTACATTTAGTCATATCCATTTGGAGTTAATTTTTGAGAGTGATATGAATCAAGGGTATAATTTCATTGTTCTGCATGTTTTTCTCCAGTTTTCCCAGAACCATTTGTTAAAGAGACTCTCCTTCCCCCATTGAGCATTCATGATTCTTCGTTAAATATTAGTTGACCTGACATGCTAAATTTAATTCTGGGCTCTCTATTTTGTTTCAATTGTCTAGTGTCTATTTTTGTTCCAGTATCACACTATTTTCATTACTATAGCTTTGTAAAGTAGTTTGAAGTCAGAAAATGTGGTACCTCTGGATTTGTTCTTTTTTTTCTCAGGATTGCTTTGGCAATTCAAGGTTTTCTGTGATTCCACACATATTTTAGAATGATTTCTTCTTTTTCTGTGAAGAATGATATTGATGTTTTCATGGGGACTGTGTTGATCTGTAGATGGTTTTGGGTAGTATGGCCATCTTAACAATACTTAAAGACACAGATATCTTTCCATTTGTTTGTGTCTTCTTTGATTTCCTTCATCAAATACTTGTAGTTTTTATCATACAGATCTTTCATTTCCCTGGTTAAATTTAATTCTCAGGTATTTTATTATTTTTGATGCTATTGTGTTTGTGATGGTTTTATTTATTTCTCTTTTTGATGCTTCATCATTAGGGTAAAGGAATGCCACAGATTTCTGTAAGTTGATTTTTTAACCTGCCACTTTACTGAAATTATTTATTAATTCCAACAGTGTTTTGATTGCCTCTTTGGGATTTTCTGTGTATAAGATCATATCATCAGTGAATAGTGACACTTTTACTTCTTACTTCCTAATTTGGAGGCCTTTTATTTCTTTGTCTTACCTAACTGCTTTACCTAGGGCTTCCAGTACTATATTAATAGGAATGGTGAGAGTGGGCAACTGTGTTTTATTTCTGATTTCAGAGGAAACCCTTTTCTTTTTTTCTCCACCAAGTATAATGTTGGCTGTGAATTTGTTGTATATGTTATTAAATTGAAGTATGTTCCTTCTAATCCCAATTTATTAAGAGTTTTTAATCATGAAAGGATGTTGTATTTTTTCAAATGCTTTTTCTGCATATACTAAAATAATCATGTGATTTTTACCTTTCATTTATTGATGAGGTGAATTGCATTTATTGATTTGCATATGTTGAATCGTGGAGCTAGCTACTTTTTGATATACAAATATAGCCTATATATCTTAAGAATGTCAGTAGTGAATTGGCATAAGGGCCAGGTTCTCATTTCAAACTGACTTCTAGTATCAAATCTGTTTTCACTGAACTTATGGTGTTAAAATATAATAACAAAAATATGGAAAACAGAATAGAAATGCCAATATTATCCTGGCATTTAATATATATAAGCAGTTCTTCATAAGCTAATTATCATAAGAATAATGTGTGTGGGGGGGGCTTTCCTGGTGGCACAGTGGTTGAGAGTCCACCTGTCGATGCAGCGGATGCGGGTTCGTGCTCCAGTCTGGGAGGATCCCGCATGCCGCGGAGCGGCTGGGCCCATGGACTGTGGCCACTGGGCCTGCGTGTCCAGAGTCTGTGCTCCACAACGGGAGAGGCCACAACATTGAGAGCCCCACGTACAGTAAAAAAAAAAAGAAGAAGAAGAAGAATGTGGGGGTGTTCTATGTATCTTTATTAGTTCTTGACTAGTAAAATGCTTTGTTAACTGTTAGTGATAAACAAGTAGTTAATTATAAAGTGACAGCCATTGAGCTGCAAATTTTAGTGCTGCAAATTTTAACAACTGATTGTTATAATCTTAGAATCTGTAATGGCCTTGCAAGTCACCATCTGTAAAGCAAGTATAAAACGTGTTTCCACTATTTTGATTGAGTATAAAAATGTTTGTCTGTTAAAATATTGTATTCATTATATCTAATTCAATTCAATTTCTTTCTTTTTTTTTTTTTTTTATCCACCAATGCTTCTAATGCAAGGATCTTCTTGCTTGCTGAGTACCCACCGATGGGAACAGGGATTGCCCAACAATGACATTTTTTTTTTCCTGGGGACCTTTCACAAGGGACACCAACAATCCCTAAGCACAGTTTTATTCCTCCCAGAAAATTCTTTCTCGACATACAGCTACTTAATGCCTTGATTTCACCTGCTAAATAAAAGGAGGGAAAAGACCTATATAAATCCATTAATTTTTACCTATTTTGGAATATATCGATTTTTTTTTTCTTTTTTTGGCCTTCTGTATATTTGGTGTTCTGTTTCCCTGGATAATTCTCACTATAAAAATGATTAGTGGGCTGCCCTGGTGGTGCAGTGGTTGAGAGTCTGCCTGCCGATGCAGGGGACATGGGTTCATACTCCAGTCTGGGAAGATCCCACATGCTGCAGAGTGGCTGGGCCCATGAACCATGGCCACTGGGCCTGCGTATACGGACCCTGTGCTCCACAGTGGAAGAGGTCACAACAGTGAGAGGTCTGAGTACCAAAAAAAAAAAAAAAAAAATGATTAGTGACTTGCTGTCTGAAACTATTATCAAATTACTAAGGGAACTTGCTATGAAAAAATATCTTACAGGATGACAGTCAACCCTCCAGTGATAGCACCATGCATCAGTTGCTTTGATACTGAATTTTTTTGCATTTGCATAAGATAAAAATATACTGATAATGACATTTAAGTGTTAACAACCATTTTAGAATGACCATTTCTACCTGTACAATTTAGAGGTTTTGTAACTTGTGCTTCTTTGTCTTAAAAGATTTCCATACAAATATATTATTCAACATCTACTCTGGTTAGGATATAAACAACTGAATGCAATCTGAATTCAACTACTTCATTCATCTTTCAGAACCATTCTCACAGTGTTCTTTGATTCTAACTTTCTTCATTTCTGAAATGAAGTTCAATAAACCCAGGAAGCACTTTCTCTTCCAAAAGTGATATGTTTGAAAATTCCTCTGTTGGATTTAATTAGTTGAGATGTCTACAGGTGGGTAATTAGTTCATTCATCAGATGAATTCAGAAATGTTTCTCAGAAGGCAGCTTTATTATATTTTAACCTTGAGGTAACAGGGAGAAACATTTATTAAAAAATAAATACTTCCAATGAAAGTGTTCTATTTACAAATTAACATCTCATCAGATAAAATGCATTGTATTTTATCAGTAATTTAAGTTTCAATAAAAATTCTATGTTATTGGAATTAAAAAAAAAACATTTTTTAATAGAAGATACCTAATTTAAGTAGCTTTTACTTAGAAATAGCATATGTATACATATATATATAATGTTACCTTAAGGAAGAATACTGAATAAATGACATTAGGCATATTTGTTAAGAGTGAATTTTGCTTGCTATCCTTATAGAGCTAATTTTTTTTTCCCCCTTAAAAGTGTTTTAAATAATTACAGTAACTGGGGAATTTGATTCTCAGCATTTATTGCTGAGATTACTGAGGTAGATCCACGGATTTCTATTACGACATGTATATTGTATCACTGAGAGAGTAACTTGATATGTCTTAAATTAATCAGACCACAAAGCAAACCCAATTCCATTGTAAATAATCAGCCATCTATATAACTGATCTAAATTCAATGTGTTCATAAACTTATGGAAGGGTTTATATCAATTTCAAATTTCCCACAGTGAAGAAAATAAATATTTTATTTTGTTTCTACATTCTAGATTAGTGAATTGCCCATAGAAAATGATTTCTGTAATTTGTGTTTCCACAAAGGCATTTGAGACATGAGCCTTTGCTTTTCTTGAGATTTCACTGATACTACAAATCATGTAGATTTCACTATAACAGATGATGTCCTTGTATGTTTACTGGTCTAACACAGGCAATGTATATTTGCAAATATTATTTTATATACTCTGCATCTACAGTTCCATGTGATACCTACCCCATATAAAATATTTATTAAACTTTTTAAAGCACAATTATACATTAGTATTTTTCACTAAATTATAAATAGAATTTTCACAAGCAAAACAGAATATTTTTCAATCTGGAAGAGAAAATTTCATGATGAAATATTTGTGTTTCCTTTATTTGGATAATAATATAACTTTCATTTCTTCACACATACACACACACATGCGCACACACACACACACACACACACTTTTAAATAACTAAAACCATTCTTTATCACTCCATATGGTATCACTTTTCCTGGAAACAATTCAACAGAGAATTTACACTTACCACTCACAATATCCAGGTCTCGCTATGCTTATTCAGTGGAGGTTGACTACCAGACACCCATTTTCATTCACAACGTTGTTGCCTAACCAAAATTGAAAATAACAATTTTGCTCTTCTAGATTTTTTTTTCTCCTAGATTTTTCATGCCTTGTCATTTAATTATAAGGAAAAGCGTCTATTATAAGCAATTAGGCAACTAGAATACATGTGTCAAATAGTTGTATTATCAAGGGGCTATTTAGTGTAGATAGGGGAGATTTTTCTAGATGTCTGTTTATTTCATTGAAGAGTACAAGGGTTACTTTTTGCAAGCTATTCTTGAGATATAGTATAAGCACTTGTTACAAATTAGAAATTAATTTGGTAAATGAACTGAACTAAGAAGCAATTTACTTTATGGATGATTATGAATATAATAACATCATCTATCAACATACACTATTTTTGTTTTCAATTTTAGTTCTTATATTTATAGGTCTATCATGTTTCTGTTTTGTGCTGGTTCAGTCTTCTAGTTCAACTCTTTATTTGGAAGATAATGGTAGGCATACTTATCTCATTCCTCAACTTAAAGGGGAATAAAAGTTTTACAATTCTGTACAACATTTCCTGTAGGTTTCCTGTCAATTGCTTTTAACAAGCTAGAGTCCCTTTCTATTCCTAATTTGCTGAGAGCTGTTGTTGTGAATGGATAGTTCAATTTTATCAATTTTTTCCTGCATCAGTTTATCAATTTGATAATCATTTTATTATTTATTATCTCTTTATTTTATTTTTTGCTTCTCTATATCTCACAAATATAATGCTCATGTTGCTGGTCCAAGGACAACACCTTGAATACCACTGCTTAGATTTGGTGATTTTTTCTTTCCTTTTTTTTGTGGTAAACTCATTTGGGTTTTCTTTACCTGAATATATTGCTGCTTTGCTCTCATTCTTGAATGACACATTCACTGGATTCACAATTCTGGGTTGACAGATGTTTCTTTCAGATCTTTGAGTGTATTATATCATATACGTCTGAATTCCATTAATGCTTCTATGTCAAATGTCAGTCCAATCATGTTTTCTTTTTGAAAACTGTCTTTTTTCCTCTGAATGTTTTAAGAAATATATCTTTTTATGTGTATTAGCTTTCTTTTGCTGCTGTACCATATTACCACAAACTTAATGGCTTAAAACAACACACATTTATTGTCTTACAGTTCTGTAGGCTGGTCTACACAGGTCCAACACAGGTCTCACTCAACCAAAATCAAGGTCAGAAGGGATGTTTTCTTTCTGAAGCCTCTATGGGAAGAGTCTATTTCTGTGCCTTTTCTACTTTCTAGAGGCTGTTTGCATTTCTTTGATCCTGGACCTCTTCCTTCATCTTCAGAGACAGAAGTGTCACACATCTCTCTGATTATAGCCTGGAAATGTGTTCAGATTTTCAGGATTTATTTGATTAGATTGGGCACTCCTGGATAATCAAAAATAATGTCTCCACGTCAATGTTCTTAACATTAATCATATTTGCAAAGTACCTTTGTCACATAAGGGGATATATTCACAGGTTCCAGAGATTAAGGCATTGACAGCTTTGGGAAAGCCATTAGACTGCTTACCACAATATGGTTCTGCACTTTTGGTATGTATTTATTCTCATTTACCCTAATTACGAATTTTGGACTCCTACAAATGATTATTTATATTGTTAGTTCAGTCTAGAAACTTCTCAATTAATTTTTTTTTCTCCTATGGGGACTTCTCTGATGGTCCAGTGGCTAAGACTTCGTGCTCTCAACGCAGGGGGCCCACGTTCGATCCCTAGTCAGGGAATTAGATCCCACACGCCACAACTAAGTGTTTGCATGTGGCAGCTAAAAGAGATCCCGCATGATACAATGAAGATCCCACGCATTGTAACAAAGATCCCGCATGCTGCAACTGACCCCGTGCAGCCAAATAAATAAATAAATAAATATTGAAAAGAATTTCCTATGGAATTCCATTCCAATTCTCAATTTTTTCTTCCATGTCTCTCACCCTCTCTTTAATATTTCATTTGTCTTGTTTTCTTCATTTTGGTATGTTCTGAGTGTCTTTTTACCTTTCTTTTTGTTTACTAATTCTCTCTTCTGCTGTACTTATTCTATTATTTAAACTGTTTATGCAGGCTTTTATAAATTTCAATTCATTTCCAGGTTTAAAATACTATTTTTTGAAATTGTTTTACTATATATATATATATATTTTGGTACGCAAGCCTCTCACTGTTGTGGCCTCTCCCATTGCAGGGCACAGGCTCTGGACACGCAGGCTCAGTGGCCATGGCTCACGGGCCTAGCTGCTCCATGGCATGTGGGATCTTCCTGGACCAGGGCACGAACCCATGTCTCCTGGATCGACAGGCGGACTCTCAACCACTGCGCCACCAGGGAAGCACCATTTTACTCTTTTTGATTTCAGAAATAGCAATATTACTATCTTTATAATATGAATTTTAACTTAATATTTGAAGTCTCACTTTTACTTTCTTTAAATAGATGAAACATTTATTTATTATTGTAAAAATAATCTTAATAAGTGGCATATTTTGGGGTCTGATTGACTTGGCTTCTGTTTCTACTGATTCTAACTCATAATGCCATCTGTGTGCACAGGTGCATGCCCATGGTGCATGCCCATGGTGCATGTCGTGGGTTTTGTTTATTTTTTTTACTAAGAGCTCATAAACCTTGACCTGTGGTTTGAAGGTATATTCAGCCAGATGATTTAAATTTGCTTATTTCTGTGCTTGGCTGTGCTCTCAACACTGGACTACTTTGAAATATATCCTTCGGCTGAGTTTTTGTTTTGTTTAATTTGGTAAAGTTTGGTTTATCAATTTGGCAGCTGTAAATTCAGCTATAAACCCAAATAAGATTTAGTTGTTAATAACAAAGTGTTAGAGGTGAGATTTTTAACATATTTATTTATTTACTTACCGTTTCATACATACATAATAATGATCTAAGTTTTTGTTCCTCTGACTTTGTTAGGAGCTGACGTCAGAATCGTACTAGTTTCATTTGCTGCTTTAAGCTGCTTTCTGTAATGCAATTACATATGTTTTAAAGATTTAACAAAACTAGCTTAAAGACTTGGAATGCTAATACCTTTCTCCCTGGTGACTTTAAATTTCTTCAGCCAAAATTAGAACTCAAAATACCAATAATTCAAACAGTAAATCAGACAAAAGCAAACTACTCTTTCAAATAAAAATAATGAATAATCCTTAGTAACAACAAAAATAATTCAAAAATAATATATTAAAATTTGCCACAACTTCATTCTTGCCAATTTTAGTATGGAAATCAAGCTTTATAAGATTTTGACCGATCTAGCTGGTGTAGCCACTGGAGCCAGGGATCAAAAGTTACCATTTGTAAAATTGTGAGGTTGAGAGAATACAGTATGGTTAGTAGATAATTATCTTAACAATGAAAGCAGTGACTCTATTGAGTTACATTTCTTTCCAGATTACATAGCAAAATCCAAAAGTGGGGGAAAAAATCTACTTGACCTTATTCATATGTTGAGTTAGTGCTCAACTACGGAATTGGATGTTCACTAATGTTAAATAGTGCCCTTCTAATGTCTTTCAGATTATCTTAATATCCTCACAATTATTCAAAGTAAAAATAGACAGTTATTTCTGCCCACATATTCTTTAGGTAATTTTATGCTTAGATGATCTGTTATATTTAGTACTTTTCTTCTTTAAATTAATGTTACAGTTACTTAAAATTGACTATGTGCCATTAGTTACATCAGATTTATAACACTTGAAAATGTATAATTTAAGCTAATTTGATTTGTTTAATTAGATATGATATTTTATATATCTTAAAATATGTGTTTTGATTTCACTCTATGCTATTTTTAATCCATGTATATGTATGTAAGTAGAGGTGTCTTAGTGAGATGGGAGAAAGTCTTTTGCAGGAGCTGGCAAAAGCAATTTAAATTCCTGACCCTCTCACTAAATTTATGTGTCCTTCAGCAGGTCACTTAATCTATTAATATATGTGTTTCATCTTTTTCTTTGTAAACTGTATTTTTTGTTGTTGTTCTTTGTGTTATTACAAATGTTTTGTCATATAATAAATATGAACTTTTTCTGAAAAGTTTTGAGCCCCTCTACATGTAATTATCACACCAAATTATTCCTGGTAAAATATTCCTTTAGAATCACCGTACCTTCATTTTGTCTTCATTTAGATGAATGTAAAGCAAGAATTTCCCCTTACTAATTTATGCCCCAACTTTTTATAGTGAAGATAATTGTGCCATATGGTGACAATCCATAAAATAAAAATTAAGCTGCAACATAATATTTGCACTATTGGTATGACTGGATATTTCCAGTCTATTCTATTCTGGTTTGAAAAAAGAAATGACAAAATTAGTTAAGAAAGACAGATACTGTGTCTCAGTATGGCTCAATTGCTGAACATTATAAAAATAAAGGGAGATGAGAGTAGGACTGTTTACAAATAGATCTTCTTTGACCTTATATTTATTCTTTCCAGAAGGTATAAAGTCATTCAAATTTTATTCCGAACCTCAGATACATTTGCAACAATGTTATTATTTGTAACAGACAATAAGTAGTTTTAAATGGATAATATACAGGCAAAAAACTTTTGAGGTAAAATATAAAAAACAATTTTAAATATATTGGGATGACCTTGGAAAGTTTCTAAATCTCATTTTTATCAACAATAAGTGAATATTGATTAAACTTATGTCAGAGATAAATGAGTGTCTAGCACATTAATGAGCAGGGAAATTCTGATACCTGTCAGGTTCGGCTTCAGTTCACCTACAGTTCCAGTCATTCTGAAGGAAAGTTCCAGAATCTGGAAGACGCAGGGCTCTCTACATCTGTGTGTAGAGAGAATGGGGTGAGAACTGTTTTTATCATCCAGTTTCTACCACTGTCCTATATGGATATTCTGTAACCCAGAGCCCAAGATGATGGAATCGTCTGTCAAGGTTCACGGCCTGACAAATCTATCTAGAATAAGTCTTCTTCTCTAGGAGGCTGGGGTTTATATGCGTCACCATTCATCAGCCACACCCACCAGAGAAGCTCTCCCTCAACAGATATTTGTAGGGAAAGAGAGGACAGCTCTCTTCACAAAACCGCCCACTTGCATCTTTCCTGTATAGTAGGATTTGGAGGTGGGGTGGGAAATGCGTGCCACCTAGTTGACTTTAGCCACTCAATAAAAACTTTACACAGCACAAAGCTGTGAAAAATGTGTTTTGCCAATGTTCATAAGCTGCTGAAATCACATGAAGTAGCTCTTCCCTTAGGGATCTTGGAAAAATGCAAGCTGCTACTCAGCTGCTGAGTCTACTGGGACAGCTTTTCAACAAGACTGAGTGGTAGGGGCTTGGATGCAATCCTTAGCTCAAATGCTACAGCCTGTCAATTTTCTTACTGAGTTTTTTATAATTTTGTTGAATAAATGCTTCTTAATTTGTTGTAAATCATTGATCAAACTCCAGAAACTTGGATACTTGTCTGTTCAAATTTTGCCCAGCTTAAAAGTGTCTCTTTAGGAAAGAGGTTTCTCCAAGCTCCTCACTCCACCATTATTAAAAACAAACAAACAAAACACACACATGCACACACACAAACCCTCCTTATATAAGCACAGGTTCTCAAGCTTTGAAGTGTGTTAAAAGAACTGGAGTTGGTTATTAAAAGTGAAAATGACTAACCTCAACTCAGACTTCTGTATCAAAATCTCTAATGGTGATTCGTAGGCACCTGCAGTTTTGATAAACTCCCCCAGTTGATTCTCATACAAGAACAAGTGTGAGAGCTATCTAGCTGAATATATTATCGAGCAATGCCACACATGGGCAGTTTTATCTCATATATAGATTTTGAACATGACTTAAAATGTGTGGGCTCCCTTTCTCCAACTTCTACCAGAATCCTTTTTAAATCATCTATAAAACTAAATAGTATTAAAATACTAGCAGATTTAGTTTTTAAAGTTATCTTTATTTCATCATAGTCTTGTAATTGCCCAATAATTTTTTATTTAATTTCCTTTTTCTCATTACGTAAGTTTTAAATATATATATTCAAGTATAAGAGATTGACTATCTTAGGCAATTGAGCCACAAATCTAAATGTATAACAGCTTTCCTTAATCTTCTATTTTTCTAATGCTCTGTATTAGTCCTTAAAATGTCAACTTTTTATTTCATCATCTTAATTTTTGCTTAATTTAGGTAATATCTCAGTATTCAATTTTTAAAAGACTTTGTGTATGTTGATATACATAAACACAAGCAAATACTTATCCACCAAGCATCACAAGCTGCATTCCTCCGTAACCACAATATTTCAAATCACCCTCCCTCTGAAGTTTTATAATATCAGGATTTCCTTTTCATCATGTTTTATTCAGAATGTCTCAGCACTTTCTGAAAGCTTGAGCAAGTCATCCTATAGCTTAGAAGTTAATGGGATATAGAATGCAGTGAGATATTTTGCTGAAGTCTTCAGTGTATCTGGAGGTTTCCACCAGGGGGAGGAAAATGACAGTAATGAGAATGGATGGTTGTGCATGGGAATGCAGTTGGATTGTTAATACTATTGTTATTAGTATTATGATTGTACTTAGTTTTAAAAGATAGGTGACTGACAATCTAGAAGTGACTTTAGGGAAAAAGGAAAACAGTGAGTGACTTCAACACCCAAAATATGAATCACAAGAATGAATAATGATAAGAGGAATATAGGAAATCAGCCTGCTTGATGAACAGGTAGTTTCCAATGATAACAAGCAATGGAAAAAAACTGAAAAAGTACTAAGGATAAAGAGTAATTTGCTGACTGGGAGTGCCTTAGTGTATACAGGGAAGCTTTGAGGAGATGGGTTGCCTTAGGTGAGGGGAATGACAGACCTCAATGGGGATCAAAGATAACTGAATATATTCAGCTAACATTCTACAAGGCAATGCAAACTAAACCAGACATGGAGGATAGACTGTACTTTGAAAATTGTCTGTCGCCACACTGATGACAACAAATATGGAATAATGTTGAGCAAGTAATGGTGGGGACTTGAGGGAATAGGAAAAAAGTAATATTTTTTTTCTAATTCTAAGTTTTTTCACTTTCTAAGTTTTAAAGTGCGTGTGTGTGTGTGTGTGTGTGTAATCCACCAGTATTCAATAAAACAGAGACAATTATAAAGATCGTGCATGTTTTACATGATGTGCTTACATTTTTTATGTATGAGAAAGAAGGGGAAATGTCTGCTGTGAATAAGTATATATATATATATATATGTATATATATATATATGTATATACATATGTATATAATGATTTACATCAAAATACCAAATGAAGTTGCTTATACCTAAAATAGTATATATAACTTCACAATTGTGAATAATTAAATTAGTTGAAATCTCTGCAGTCTACTCTTTTCCAGTTGAAGTTGCTATATTGGCAATTTTGTAGGCAAGGTAAGTTAAAATATTTCACAAAATTAATGATGTATGTACTTGCAAATATAACATTGTTTTAGTAAAACACACTTATAGACAAGCACATACATACAAATGGAAATTACAGACAAAACCCTATATGCAGATTACAACACTATCAATTTGTACATTGTTAAATAGTATATAAAAGTGACTAAAGGAGTTAGTGAATGTTAGTTAGCAATATACTGACCATTTTTTTTTTTTCTATTTTTGAGACTGGGACAAAAATCCTCATGATGGATTACAATAGTGCCACTTAGTAAATGGACACTTATGATCGTAATACAATGTTCTCTTGTAGAATACAGTACATATTAATTATCTATGATACAATAAAACTACAACAAACATAACATTGAAAATAATCAAAATGCAGAGAAGGTAAATCTTAAAAATAATTTTGCTTTTATTTCAATATCAAATAAGTGCAAAACACAATGAAAAATGTTCTGGATCTAAAAGTCTTGATTATTCTTTTAGAGAATAAATTAAATTTGTTATTATCATTTTTATAGATAGTTCTTATTATTAGTTATATTTTTCTGTTTGAACAATTGGTTATCTCTATAATTATAATAAACTGCTATATTTAACTTAAATTTTAAAGAAAGGTTATATGTGCAGGCAGACACAGAGAAATAATAATAAAGTCTATTAAAGTAAATTCAACTAAACATATATTCTCAAATGATTTAAATTAATAAAGTAGCAGAAAAGCCTCATTAAATTTCATGATAATAATGTATTTATTTAGTTTTTACTAATTTATGATTGACTTTAACTTTACAATGCTAATTAATTCCTTTGGGGAAGTAATATGCATAACATTTTCTCACTTTATTTTTTCAGTAATTTTAAACAATAGATTTAACTTCAAGGATAATAAAAGAGCAAATAGTAAAACTGATAAGGCACATCACCCTGAACTCTAATTGTTTATTTTAATTTGTCTCCCATTAGTCTGAAAGAACCTTAAAGGCTGGGGCAATAGTTATTGATCTTTGCATTCTTAATATATAATACAGCATTGGAATAGTAGAAAAACTGTAAAAATATTTGTGGAAAGAAGAAACTAATAATAGGGCTTCCCTGGTGTCACAGTGGTTGAGTCTGCCAGCCAATGCAGGGGACACGGTTTCGTGCCCTGATCTGGAAAGATCCTACATGCCGCAGAGTGGCTAGGCCTGTGAGCCATGGTCGCTGAGCCTGCATGTCCGGAGCCTGTGCTCTGCAAAGGGAGAGGCCACAGCAGTGAGAGACCCGCGTACTGCAAAAAAAAAAAAAAAAAAAAAAAAACAAAGAATAAACTAATAATGGGACATAATTTTACAATGGAAACTTGTGATTTGGTATTTTCAAAATACAAATGTCTTGATAAAAGGTATATAATCATTGCATCAATGTCCTTCTAATACTTTATAAGAATCTGAAGTGTTTTTAGCATTGTTCAGACTAAGTTACCATCTGGCTTTCTACCCAAAATAGACAAGGACATGTGTTAAATTTCTTAAAGGATGCCTTGTGTTTTACAAAAAAAAAATAAGCAAGTGGCCACACCATCTATAACTTTGCCCACTGATGCAAGTCACAACCTTAATTCCATCTATAAACTTAATTCTCTTTTTATCTTGTAACAGAATATATTCACAAGTTCTCCAAATCAGTATTTGGACATTACTATTTTGTGTGTGTGTGGTGGAGTGGTGTAAAAAGGGACATTATTTTGCTTATCCCAGTATCGTATTCCTCATAGTACTTCTAACTTTAAAACTAATATTTAAAACAAAAATAGGCCTATTTCCATATATTTTTGCATAACTTTAGAAATATACTGTGACCATATGCCTGTTCTCAAAGTGTTCATGAAAATAAGAATATCCCATTTAAATTTATTCTCCAAAAGAATAACCAGGAATGCATTACATCAAAAATTGTAAATTCAAAGGCCAGTTAAAAAAATCTTGAAAATCCTATTTTTTCCCTACATCAACCCTAAATACTCAATATTTTTAAAATAGCTAAAATTATGTCTTTTTCAAGAAAATAATAGATTGAACTTATTAACCTTAAGAGAATTACCTGTATTTATACTTGACATTTGTGTAAGATAAAAATTAAAATTTCCATGTTTTAAAATGGTGCTCAGTGATGGATATTCTTTCAGTTGAGTCACAAAAATAACTATAAATCAATTATTATAGAAACAGAAGATAGTTTATATTACTGAAAAAGCAAAAAGAAACAAACAAAAGCTGAAAAAGAATTACAAACCAGGCACTAAGTTAAGAGAATAGTAAGTAGACCCTTCCCTTTTGCAAATGTTAATTTCCAGTATCATATATAAATATAACATTTCTGGAGTTAGTTTGTCATTTTACTTTGGATTATACAATCTATTTTATCTTGAGAAAAATGATCATCAAGATACAGGCAGTTGAAAAGTTCTCTTCTGGTCTAAAGCAATATTTCTGAAAGTACTGTTGACCCTTGGGGAAAAAAAAAAAACAGATTTGAACTGTGCAGGTCCACTTACACATTGAATTTTTTCAATAAATACATTGGAAAAATTTTTGGAAATTTGTGACAATTTGAAAAAACTCATGTATGTACCACATAGCTTAGATACATAGAGAAAATTAAGAAAAAATATTTCATGAATGCATAAAATATATGTAGATACTTACATAGGCATAAATGCTACTTAATCTAAAATTAATAGTGTGTTAGTTTACCTTAAACATGCCTCTCCCTCAGCCTATCACCACGGGTAGCAATGTTTCCAATATTATATGATGAATATGACTGTAGTACTGTATGCCACAACAATTTTATAATGATTTATTTATTAATGTATATACTAGAGTACCATGAAACAATCGTATTGATTGCACTAAGCTACCATAAAACAATCATATTTCTGCTTCTTCATTATCAATACATTAATTATTATACTGGTAAGTAAATATGAATTTCTTTTTCACATCATCTTTCCATTTTTGATACCTAATGCTAGTAGCTGTGAATTTGTATAACATATACAGTGTTTTGTATCAAATAAGACAATATTGATGTAGGTACTGACAGACTTCATCTTATAAACAGACAACATAAACTTACAGTATTGATAAATATAGTACAGTACTGTAACCGTATTTCCTCTTCCTTAAGATTTTCTTAGTAACATTTTATTTTATTTATTGTCAGAATACAGTATATAATACATATATAAAGTATGTGTTAATTGACTGTTTATGTTGTCAGTAAGTCTTCTGGTTGATGGTAGGCTATTAGTAGTTAAGTTTGGGGGGGTCAAAAGTTATATGTGGTTTGGCACCCTAACCCCCTGGGTATTTATGTGTCAAATGTATTTCTGAACCAAAAGCATTAAGGTCACTTGAGAACTTGTTGGAAATGACAATATTCAGGCTCCACTCCATACCTAGTACATCAGAAACACCTGGCGTAGGACCAAGAAATCTGTTTAAAGTGTTCAAGGTGATTCTGGTGTTCTCTAAAGCTTGAGAATCATCCCCAACCACTCTTTATGCAAAAGAAAACAAGGCAGACTCTGAGCAGCAATTGTAATGGTAAAAGTTACAACGTTAATAAAGAGAAAACAGTTCATTCAGCCCATTTATTCCATACAGTTGTGTGTGCGTGTATGTGGAAAAGCTTTAGCAAGATTAATGTTGAAGTTTTGTCAAAATATGTAAGAACCTAACTGAAGCTACAACCAATGAGAGAGCACTAAAAGATAATGTGGTAGAAAAGAGAAATAAGAGATGCCTGCTTTTATTATTTAATCAAATCTAGCCAGAATTTCAAACATTTCTTGATTTCACATTATGAACTGTGCATTTTTACAGCATATGTTACCATAGAAGTTAAGCAACACATATCTTCAGAATATATACATGCATATTAGAGTACACCAAATACAATATATTTTCAAACAGTTTTCTTTAACACAATGGCCCCTGCTCAGCCATATTAAGAGCAATCTTTGCCCTGAGGGCCTGTTTGATAGATAATAAAAAAATGTTATTTCCTTCTTCTTTACAAATGAAATGCGTTATCTTTCATTTAATTCACAGGACAATTCATTTTCATAAATATTCTTCATTCTGAATTACTTTTCTCTACCAATATACATGAGTAATTTTTGTAATTTGAGGGAACATATTTCTCTTTCGAATACATTTATTAAAAATGTCTAACCAAGGGAGAAAAATAATCTAATGACATTTAAAAGTAGATAAAGTTCAATAGATTTGTGGCAGCTCTACTAACTTACATGTGAGAGACAGTAATAATGAGATAATTTTTATTCAGTGTCAGCTATTTAAGAAAATTCTGCAGTGGATTTTAAGAATGGACAAGTGGGCTCTAATCATTCTCTCTGAGCAGAGTATCAGTTTGAAGTATTTTCTCAGTACCTTACCTTGAAACTGTAAGGGACTGGATTTTAGAAATTGATACACATTACTAAACCTCATTATAAAATAGTATCCTTAGTATTTGAGCAAAGATATCCTCTGTCTTATTTACTCCTAAAACTGTGCCCTAATAATGACGAAGAACAGCATAGTAAATTGCGATAACTATTTCTTGAATGGTGAATTCACCCTTGCAGTAGTTTATGACATTTCTTAAAACACTGGATTGAACCATTAATTTGTCTTCTATATCTATAGTCAAAAGTTATACTTCATAGTGGTCTACTTTTATTTAAAATTTGTTTTATTTAAAAGATACATACCCTCACTTGATGTGCTGTTTGTCTTTAAAATTAGTAACACCTAACATTTATTAATATGGATTAAATATAAAAATGGTTTAATTATTTAAATGGCAATATCTATATTTTCACATATAATGCAACATAAAGTTACTGGTGATAAGAAACTATAATTTTGCTATGTACTCATTATAATTCATGTCTATAATTATCTTTATATCAAATGCAAAGTCATACAGACTGAGTAGCCACATTTAAAAGCCTGAATTGTCAAACATCATGTAATTCAGCAGTTAAAAATACTTATTCAAATGCCAATACTCACTGTAGGACTTGACGAGAAATGCATGATATAATTATTTTTGGATTACCTAATGAAGCTAGTCAGACTTTCCCAGTGACATTGCTCTGTATCCTTGTATATCAGTGAGTATGTGAAACAGAAATTCAAGGTCAGTAAGCAGGTTCATTTGAGATCCATAGACTGCAAGTATTAGCATATAACATGTTGCTCTGATTGAGAAGGTTATTGTATCATTTTGTTAGTCAAGACTTCCTTATTACTTCGAATCTAGATGGTTCATTTTTCTTGGCCCCTTTAGTTCCCTTCTCACTTTCCAGAAATTACTGCCCTAAACTAAAGGGTGAGAAAATATTTTCTGTATAGAGCTAGATAGTAAATATTTTAGGCTTTTGAGCAATGTCCTTTCTCGTAACTACTAAAGTTGGCTATTGAAGTGGGAAAACAGCCATAGACAATATGTAAATGAATGATCATGCTGTGTTTCAGTAAAATTTTATTTACAGAGAGGTGATGGGCAGGTCTTAGGTTATGACAGCTATTCTAAACTAAAATCCTCATATCACTTTTCTTAAGAAATCTTTAGAAACCCTTCTAAAGATGCAGAACACCCTTCTGCATACAAACTGGAGGAATATTTACTCACCTTGTACAGAC
Organism: Hyperoodon ampullatus; assembly: GCF_949752795.1. NCBI lineage: Eukaryota > Metazoa > Chordata > Mammalia > Artiodactyla > Ziphiidae > Hyperoodon > Hyperoodon ampullatus. The sequence goes on from NC_136918.1 coordinate 125,636,602, forward strand.
GTGTTTGTTCTAATTTTCTCACACTAGAGGAGTCCTTGTTCCCATGAAGCCCAGGGCAAGGGGGGTAAATGCTCACTGAATGAAGTGTGTAAACATGCTTTTCTAGTATATGTAGCTATATAATAATAGCAATAATGATACATCTTTTGTTATATGGGTATAATTACAAATACATATAGATGACACTATATTATATGATCTTTTAGTAAATTTTGATATATCAAAGTTATACTGATTGTTATACTTGCAAATTACACTAATATAAAAATAAGCTGAATGCCATTTTCATTCTTGTTTCCACACATATAAAAACTGGTTCTGGGATGGTTTTCTGATGTATTTGTCCACAAAAAAATGAGGAAGGGTATACTCATTTTTCTTGAAAGAAAAAATTTCATATCTCTTTAAAAAAATAATATTTAAAAAGTTATTTCCTGTATCAATGCCTTCCTATATTTTCATACCACTTTTGCTATTTGAATGCATTTTCCTTTGGAAATTGACTACCACAAAGAACCATAGATTATCTGAAAAGATATAAAATTTACTTATTTATTTTATACATTTCCTCTAATTTCCAGTAGACTATAAGGTGCTGTAGAGTAGGATTTTATATCAGCTTCGTTAACTCTTTCATCTCCTGGCTAGAAGAGGCCTGGCTGATAGCAAATATGAATGCATAGTGGAATAGAATAATGTTAGCAATATTACTTGGATACAGATTGTTACATATTTAGCTTTTTAATCAAATTTTCATTTATTTTTTTTCTATTTTTAATAAGAAATTCACAAAAGTTTCATATAATTTTAGAAAATATCCTTGATACTTGAGTGGGTAAGAAATAGAATTAACTAAGGAAGACAAGCTTATATTTGCCAACACGTTATTTTCATATATTATGTATATTATTTTACTGAATTTTTGTGTGTTATCTTACTAAATCTTTTAACAATCCTATGACACATGAATAGTATCCCCATTTTACTGAGGAGGAATCTGAGAATCTGAAATATTAAGTGATTTCTCCATAATTACATTGCTAATGTGTAATTGAGCTGAAGTTCAGACATGTAGTTCTGCCATCCCAATTCCCACTGTGCAACTCACTTCCAACAGGGACACTCTTCATGATCCCATTGCACATGGACATAGAGCAAAAGCCTGACTGACATCCACAGAACACTAAACTTTGTCTACCTGGTAATTCAGATCGTCTCTGCTAAGGTGACTCTTCTTTGAGTTTTTGTGCAGTGTACATACATACCTTTCCATTATATGCTCATTCTAAATGTCTATTTGAATACCTCCTCATCCCCACAACCACTTGGCACCAATTTCCTAATCATGTTCTTTCCAAGGTCCTAACCACCCACCTAATCCATAAGCCAAAAACTAATATTCACTGTAGAACATTATCTCTGACTCTTTCTAGGCAAAATTAATGGTCAGGTATACTGCAACTGGCTATTGAAATGATTTTTCTTCACCAGACACTTCCATCTGTGCAATGCCTGAGTGGGTCTATAGTGCAGCAATTGTCCACTTTCTGGTAGTACAAGCATATTACATATAATATGCACAACTATCTGTAAATCAAGGCTAAAGTTTTGCTTTCTCTATCATCTGGTCATAGAGAAATCCCAAGAAGCCATAAATGTGGGTTGAGGGAGAGGAGATGGTATAGCAGGAATAAGATCAATGAGAGTCTAAGCATCTTTCTTATGGAACTTGCTTATTGCTTCAGGAGTTACTTGAGCTTGATCTTGTTTATACCACTACCAGGTAGTGATGGAGTCCTTCTGTCACTGTGTACCTCAACTTTATAGAGTGATGGATCAGGAAAATCTTACTTCATGATGGAGAAATCAGGTCACATGGTAACTTGGTGGGCCTCCAGTCTCTACTAAGGTCAGTAGTAAGCTAGAAGCTTTTTCTAAAAATGAAGTACTTACCTGCAGATGATGGAATTGACTTGTCCCCTAAACCTTGACATTTACATTGTATTTTACCAAAAGGGTCTGACAAAGACTCCATGTAGCATTACTATCTGCTACAGACACTCAACGATCATTGTATCTTTTCATAAAATATCATTGGCAGAGTAACTTTCATGGCAGGCCAGACTTTAATGGGGTCTTACTTGCTCTAGACAAGTAAGACCTTTTAGATTAGTAGCCTTTTAGGTTAGTCAATGACTAGCATCTTGTAGTTCAAAACTGGTAGCCTTTTAGGTTAGTCAATAACTAGCATCTCAGATTAATTATACATTGTTTCCCAAATTCAGAGAGGTCTACTTATAGTGTTTCTTTTTGTTAGGAGAGGTCAGATGAAATAACAAGTTCTCTATCTTAGAAGAGTTACCTTGAAGTGCTTCATATTTCTAAACAGCTAAAAATTTTATTGAACTTCACCAGTTCCTGAAATAGTTTTCCAGGTTTTTGTGTTATACATTCATGTCCAAATGCAATGCTTAATATTAAGTATGCCTCTAATTTATTCCAGAAACTACAATATATTTTGGGTTTATAATAGTGCACAAAACAAATGAGATTCCTACCCTCACTGCAGATGTAAGTGCTACTCATAAGATGGGTATAAGATGTGTAATTAACTTGCAGCAAAACATAAATCAATTGCTGCTTCTTTCTTTGGAGAAGTCTTGCCATGAAAAAAATAATAATATAATTTGAAATAAACAGTGACTTTAAAAGACAGTAGATTTACATTCTGGTGCATTCTCCTAATCTCAGTGAGGATAGCACTCTGAGTAGCACTTGTTTAGTTTATATACAATATGAACTAGTAGTAAGATAACCACTACTGTCAAAAATGTAATATCAGAGAGAATTACAATGCAAATCCTCCTCTCACCTCAAAGTCTTTGAACATGTTGTTACTCTGCCTGTTTGTAACATCTTTTAAATTCCATCACTTTAGTTAAACTCGACTCATCTTTTAAGACCCACCTTTACAAGGGGTTCTCTCATAACTTCATAGATGATGCCATGACCCCATTATGTTACAAAATCTTTTATCATTCAGCAACTGTCTTTCTGATCACTTTTTATTTTATAAATTCATTTAAAAATGATAAAATGAATTATTTGTGGGATTATATAATTCAAGTTTTAATTGTTGGTTAATTGTTCCAAAAGAATAATAACCAATATTTATAAGATAACAATACCATGTCTGACATTGTGATCAAATAGTTTATGAGTATGTGTATATATACCTATATATCTATATAATTTTCTCTCTATATATACATACACACATACATTATATACATACAATCATATATAGCTATATTAATCTCTATATGCATAAATATACACAACTTTCATATACACATACATATGTATATATACATACACATAATTTCATTTGATACAATAATATAATGTTAATGAATGGTGGATTTAGAGTTTTGAACAAGCCATAGAAAATCCAGAAACCACCAATCTACATTTCTGATGTTTGTTTCTCTCTTTGAAAACATGTGTTAACCCCTTCCCCCTGCCTGATGACCGTTAATGAGTCTAGAGGAAGAGAATGGGAGTATCATTTAGGGGCTCTTGATACTACATTAGAATATCTAATAATTCTCTATATTAATAGATCAAAAGACTTCAAAAAATAACATGGTAATCTCAGTAGATTAAAAATATATTGACTAAAATTTAATGCACAGGCAATTTTTCTTTTTTTAATTATGAACAATGAATATTGGAGATGATCCTTTCTTTTGCAAGCTTGAAAAAATTATATTAACAAAATCCTACATTAAACATCAAATTATGGGCAAAATGTGATAGGCATTTCCATTAAAGTCATAAATAAGCAAAACATCCATTATGAAATATACTGTTCATTATTCTAAAGCTCTGAACCAATGAAGTAAAAAAAATGGATAAATCAGGTGCACAAGTTGGATACGAAGTGACAAATCCTCATTATTTTCAGACAATATTATTTTCCAGCTGGAAATTCTAAAGAACCAACTGGCAAATTGTAAGTACTAATAAAGTATTTAGAAAGTTCTATATATGATTTATTTAGTAATCCCAGAGCTTTTCTATATATCAGCATTACTCTATTAGAGATATCATAAAATAATTAGAAAAAATTTTACAATATTATTAAATACATCTAGCAAGGTATTTAAGAAAAATTTTTATAGGGCATCATCATAACTAACAATTATTGTGCATTCATTTTGCATGATGCACTGTTGTATGCTTTTACATAGCATATTTAACCCCTACTAAACCTTACGCATTTAGAAAAAGACTTAGTTACTGAAAAGTCAGAATTTGTAATAAAAGGATGACTTTGGGTCCATTTTTTAACAAAATATACTATGTTGCCTTGAAACATGGGAGACATAAAATTAATACTGAAATAACAGAAAAATAGAACTTGATTTTATTTTGGAAGATTCAGTTGTGTAAACATGCCGGTTCTTACCAAATCAATTTAAGATTTCAATACCGTCCCAGACAATCTGATTATAATTTTTATTCTAAAACTTAAAATTTTTCCTAAAAATTCATACCAAAAAATAAATATGAAAAAATTACTAACAAATGTTGGAAACAGAAAAATGTGCAGATATATTTCCTAAAATATTCAAATATGTTATAAAAGTATGGTAATCATAGTGATAGTATGTCAGACAGGAGTAAAAGGTAGATAAAAATAGAAAGTCTGAAACCTAGAAAGAGCTCTATTTATATATGAAAATATATTAATGAAGATAACTTAATTAATTATGGAAAACATTAATTAATGAATAATGTTAGTTTGATTTTCTATTTTGAAAAAAGGTCATGCCTTATCTTACATATTCATACAAATGAGTTGCAAATTATTAAGGGCAAAAATATAAGACAAAATTTTAAAATGTTTTTAAGACCATACTAATATTCAGAAAGAATGAAACTGAATATGATTCATCCTTGATGTACAGAACTCTTAAAAAATACTCAAAAAGCAAAATTCACAAATAAGATTGATAAATTTGGATATGCTTAAATTTTAAATTATTTCTGTTGAGAAACCCCATTGACCAAGGTTTAGACACATAAAAGAGACTGCAGAAAATGTTTGTATTATATGTAAATAGTATTTACTACCCAAAAGTTATAATCAATCTTTATAATGTGAGAATAGAGCAACCCAAAATAAAATAGATGAATTAATGAATATCATTTTCCCAGAAATATAAAGCTATTATTCATTTGAAGGGTATCTAATCTAACTAGTAACTAGGAAATATAAATCATATTAATAATAACTCATTTTTGACTCATTACAATAAAAAACATTAGATAGAATGATAGAATCAAATGCAGACTAGGATTTTTAAATCATTTATGCAATATTAATCTGCAACAACAACTTTGAAGAGCATTTTGAAAGGTTCATGTAAATGTCAGAAGCACGTATCCTGTAAACCAACAATTCTACATCCCTCATATTTGTTAGCAAATGAATGAAATAGGCACAAGGTGGATGTTTCTTGAATAATTATTTGTTCTGATAAAGAAAAATATTTTAAAAATCATTAATAAAAGGGAAAAGTTAATAAGCTGAGGAAGCTTAATACCCTGATCTGAAATGCTATCAAAGAACTAAATAAATAAGGATACATTTTATGTTTATATAGGAATAATCAACATTGTCAAGATGTCAGTTTCTTCCAACTTGATCTATCCAGTGAGGACAATCTCAGTCAAAAATCCAGCAAGATATTTTGTGGCTATATCACAAAGATAGACACAAATTGGAGCACAGTCCTAAATGTTAAATGCAAAAGTATAAAGCTCAGAGAGCATAACACAGAAAACCTAGATGACCTTGAGTATGGTGATGCCCTTTTAGATACAACCTAAAGACACAATTTATGAGAGAAATAATTGATAATTGAACTTCATTAAACGAAAAACTTTCTGCTCTGTGAAAGACAGTGTCAGTGCAATAAGAAAATAAGCTACAGACTGGGAGAAAATATTTGCCAAAGGCACATCTGATAAACTGTTATCCAAAATATGTAAGAACTCTTAAAACTCAGTAGTAAGAAACCAAACAACCTGATTCAAAATGAGCCAAAGAACTAAACAGATATCTCAACAAGAAGATATAGAGATGGCAAATAAGAATATGAAAAGATTCTCTATAACATATGTCATCAGGAAAATACAAATGAAAACAATGATGAGATACCATTATACACTTATTAGAATGAACAAAACTGGGAATACTGATAACACCATATACTGATCCGGATGTGAGGCAACAGGAATTCTCATACATTGGTGGTGTGAGTTCAAAATCATTCAACCACTGTGGAAGACAGTTTGGCCACTTTTTACAAACTAAATATACTCTTACCATATGATTTGACAATTGCACTTCTTGGTATCTATCTGTCTAAAGGAGTTGAAAACTTTTATGTCCACATAAAAACCTTCAAGTGGATGCTTATAGAAACTCTATTCATAATTGCCAAAGCCTGGAAGTAACCAAGATGTCCTTCAGTAGATGAATGAATAAATGAACTGTGGTACATCCAGACAATAGAATATTATTCAGTGTTAAAAAAATGGAGGTATCAAGCTAGAAAAAGACATAGAGTAATCGTAAATGCATATTACCAAGTGAAAGAGGCTGATTTGATAAGGTTACATGCTTTATAATTCCAACTATGTGCCATTATGTGAAAGTCAAAAGTATGGAGAAAATAAAACAGTCAGCGTTTGCTAGGTTTGGCAGCAGGGGTTGGATGAATAGACAGAGAACAGGATTTCTAGGGCAGTGTTAATACTATTACACCATAATGATGAGGACATGCCATTATACATTTCTCCAAACTCATAGAATGTGCAAGAGTGAGACCAAATGTAAAGTATGAACTTAGGTGATTAAGATGTGTCAGTGAGGTTCATCCTTGTTAACAAAGGAAATGTTTTGATGGGAGATGTTGATAATGGGGAAGATATGCATGACTGTGGATAGAGGGTATATTGGAAATCTCTGTACCTTCCTCTTAAATTGTTATAAACCTAAAACTGTTCTTAAAAAAAAAGCCTTAAGGGCTTCCCTGGTGGTGCAGTGGTTGAGAGTCCGCCTGCCGATGCAGGGGACACGGGTTCATGCCCCAGTCCGGGAAGATCCCACATGCCGTGGAGCGGCTGGGCCCATGAGCCATGGCCACTGAGCCTGTGCGTCCAGAGCCTGTGCTCCGCAATGGGAAAGGCCACAACAGTGAGAGGTCCGCGTACCACAAAAAAAAAAAAAAAAAAAAAAAAGCCTTAAGAAGAACACTGATATATATTGTTTTCATAATTAAATTGTTTTCATAATTCAAAATTAAAATGGAAAAATCCCTCAAATGTATTAGGTAAAGCATCCATTTTCTTTCAAAATGTAATTTAATTTTATAAGAAAAATATTTCTACCTCTATATAGGTAATTTTGACAAAGCCAATGACAGAATTTTTGGGGGTTTTTTTGTATTTTTAGAAAATACAGTTTCAAGCATCAATTGAAAAGGTAGAACAAAAAAATTAATTTTAAACAAAATAGGAGAAAATAGGACAGAAATCCTAGTCTAGTAAAATGAAATGAAAAGAAACAAAAATCCACCCTCAACTCACAATTCCTCTTTCTACAATTACACTTTTATAGCCAGGTTCTTCTAAGTATATATGAATGAAAAATCTTTATGTTACCTAGAGAGATATTAATCATAGAAGACACAACTCACAAAAGTTTACATTTGTAATCTAACACCAATATCTAAAATTTACAAAAATAATATAATAAAACGTAGATAATGGCTTTTTTATGTAAAATATGTGCAAAACATGCTAAGGTAAACATAAGTAAAATATGTGTAAGCATGCTACACTGAGGTAAACATATGTTTAAATAATAATCTACCTGACAAGTGGAATTTATTCTAGGAGTGGAAAGATGATTTACTATAAGATAAGAATAAAATAATTTCTTAATAAATTTAGTGAGGCTGAGCCTAATTTATAGTAGTGAAGGCTTCATTTTAATACAGGTACTAGAAACTCAACTGGTTAGCACAGTTGACTAAATTCAGACACCACTTGCTAGTGAGCATATTTTTTTGCCAGAATTATTTTTCACATATTTGTGATTTCATGGGAATAAGAATGGTGACTCTGGGTCTTTATAAAATGCATAAAGAAAGCAGAAACTGATATTTTGTGGGGAAATAGGATAATTTAGAATCAATTCATATTTGTATACATCCTTTTGTAATAAAAAAATTCCTTATAGTCCACCTAGAAATGTCATGGATTAATCGATAACAAGCCATTTCATTACTTCATAATTCATTGGTATCTCAACAAGAAATTAACATTTAAAGAAAGCTTTTAGAATCACTTGAAGAAACTCATAAATAGTCCATTGTGGAAGAAATCAAATCCAAATGTTATATCCTAAAGTCAAATAAAATATCAATAGCAAAATAATTACTTATATAATAGCCTAGCTGGAGTCAAAATCCTAGCAATTTAGAAAGGCTGTGGGTGCATCATTTATATGTGATTTCTTCTTGGGACATTTAGCATATTCATAACACACTGGAAAATCTTACATAAATAACAATAATCACCATCCAAATAAGCCATTGTTATGCTGCAGTCACAATCTTGTCTTTGAAGAAATATTCTCTAAGAATTAATAAATAATTATTTGCCAAATTTTATGGTGATAAAAAAAACTTGAACATAGAATTCTAAATTTAGATGGACTTTAAAGTATTTATTTTTTATTGAATTAATTTTTATTGAATAAATTTGATGTGTAACATTGCCTATGTTTAAGGGGTGCAATGTGTTACTTTGTACATTTATATATTGTAATATGACTGCCATTGTAGCAAGGTTTATCACATTACATAATTATAGCATAATATTATTGTCCATATTGATTTTACCTTGAAGTACTTTTTTTTAGTCTTAATTTAATGTACACCAAATACACAGTAAAACCTGTATACATTATTATTTTCTAGAAAGATAGAAAGAACTGTATGTTTTCAAATTTTGTATTAAAAATACAATCTAAATTTCTTAGCAGAATACATATATGTATATATATATACAATTCTTTTCCAGCTATCCCCTGGAAAAAAACTCCCCTGTATTTCAAGCCTATGATGCATTTTATTGTGACTCTTTGCAGATATTCAAAATTGTATGAGGAATTAATTAATATTTGAAGAAAGGATTGACAGAATACATTATTTTGGTCACCAAATGATTCAGATCATACATCATTATCAACGAAAAAATATTGAGTTGTACAAATTTACTACTAATATTTACTACTAATATTGTTAGTAATAAATATGTATTTATTATTGTTATTACTATTTTATTACTATTACTATTATTATTATTGTTGTTATTTATTATTGTTATTTACCACTACTATTATTAATATAATTTACTACTATTATTAGTAATAAATATGTATTTATTATTTTTATTGCTATTTTAAAAATAAAAAGAGATATAATCATCAAAGTTTAAAAATAATGATAGATAAAATAAATTATTTAAATATTGTAGTATTCATATATAAAATGTAATGAGTTGTGGTTACATATTCACATTCATCTTTAAAATTGTTACTTTAAGACAATGAAATATTCATTTCAAGAGGTGGTTTTCATTTAAGATTATTTCAAAATTTGTTTTCTAAAAAAATTACAATAAAAAATACCTCCCAAGTAAAACTATATGTAAATGGAAAAAAAGCCTCTTTGGCTATGCTTGCTAAAAATGGTCTCATTCATCTTTCAGTTCCGAACAACAGCTTTACAAAAAGTTTTTTTTTTTTATTAGTTTCTGCTTTATAACAAAGTGAATCAGTCATACATATACATCTGTTCCCACATCCCTTCCCTCTTGCGTCTCCCTCCCTCCCACCCTCCCTATCCCACCCCTCCAGGTGGTCACAAAGCACAGAGCTGATCTTCCTGTGCTATGTGGCAGCTTCCCACTATCTATCAACCTTACATTTGGTACTGTATATATGTCCATGTCTCTCTTTCGCTTTGTCACAGCTTACCCTTCACCCTCCCCATATCCTCAAGTCCATTCTCAAGTAGGTCTGTGTCTTTATTCCTGTTTTACCCCTAGGTTCTTCATGACATTTTATTTTCTTAAATTCCATATATATGTGTTAGCATACAGTATTTGTCTTTCTCTTTCTGACATACTACACTCTGTACAACAGACTCTAGGTCTATCCACCTCATTACAAATAGCCCACTTTCGTTTCTTTTTATGGCTAAGTAATATTCCATTGTATATATGTGCCACATCTTCTTTATCCATTCATCTGATGATGGACACTTAGGTTGTTTCCATCTCTGGGCTATTGTGAATAGAGCTGCAATGAACATTTTGGTACATGTCCGTTTTGAATTATGGTTTTCTCAGGGTACATGCCTAGTAGTGGGATTGCTGGGTCATATGGTAGTTCTATTTTTAGTTTTTTAAGGAACCTCCATACTGTTCTCCATAGTGGCTGTACCAATTCACATTCCCACCAGCAGTGCAAGAGTGTTCCCTTTTCTCCACACCCTCTCCAGCATTTATTGTTTCTAGATTTCTTGATGATGGCCATTCTGACTGGTGTGAGATGATATCTCATTGTAGTTTTGATTTGCATTTCTCTAACGATTAATGATGTTGAGCATTCTTTCATGTGTTTGTTGGCAATCTGTATATCTTCTTTGGAGAAATGCCTATTTAAGTCTTCTGCCCATTTTTGGATTGGGTTGTTTGTTTTTTTGCTATTGAGCTGCATGAGCTGCTTATCAATTTTGGAGATTAATCCTTTGTCAGTTGCTTCATTTGCAAATATTTTCTCCCATTCTGAGGGTTGTCTTTTGGTCTTGTTTATGGTTTCCTTTGCTGTGCAAAAGCTTTGAAGTTTCATTAGGTCCCATTTGTTTATCTTTATTTCCATTTCGCTAGGAGGTGGGTCCAAAAGGATCTTGCTGTGATTTATGTCATAGAGTGTTCTGCCTATGTTTTCCTTTAAGAGTTTGATAGTTTCTGGCCTTACATTTAGGTCTTTAATACATTTTGAGCTTATTTTTGTATATGGTGTTAGGGAATGATCTAATCTCATACTTTTACATGTCCCCGTCCAGTTTTCCTGCACCACTTATTGAAGAGGCTGTCCTTTCTCCACTGTACATTCCTGCCTCCTTTATCAAAGATAAGTTGACCATATGTGTGTGGGCTTACCTCTGGGCTTTCTATCCTGTTCCATTGATCTATCTTTCTGTTTTTGTGCCAGTACCACACTGTCTTGATTACTGTAGCTTTGTAGTATAGTCTGAAGTCAGGGAGCCTGATTCCTCCAGCTCCGTTTTTCGTTCTCAAGATTGCTTTGGCTATTCGGGGTCTTTTGTTTTTCCAAACAAATTTTGAATTTTTTTGTTCTGGTTCTGTGAAAAATGCCAGTGGTAGTTTGATAGAGATTGCATTGAAACTTTAGATTGCTTTGGGTAGTAGAGTCATTTTCACAATACTGATTCTTCCAATCCAGGAACATGGTATATCTCTCCATCTATTTGTATCCTCTTTAATTTCTTTCATCAGTGCCTTATAATTTTCTGCTTACGGATCTTCTGTCTTCTTAGGTAGGTTTATTCCTAGATATTTTATTCGTTTTGTTGCAATGGTAAATGGGAGTGTTTTCTTGATTTCACTTTCAGATTTTTCATCATTAGTGTACAGGAATGCCAGAGATTTCTGTGCATTAATTTTGTATCCTGCTACTTTACCAAATTCATTGTTTAGCTCTAGTAGTTTTCTGGTAGCATCTTTAGGATTCTCTATGTATAGTATCATGTCATCTGCAAACAGTGACAGCTTTACTTCTTCTTTTCCAATTTGGATTCCTTTTATTTCCTTTTCTTCTCTGATTGCTGTGGCTAAAACTTCCAAAACTTGGTTGAATAAGAGTTGTGAGAGTGGGCAGCCTTGTCTTATTCCTGATCTTAGTGGAAATGGTTTCAGTTTTTCACCATTGAGGATGATGTTGGCTGTGGGTTTGTCATATATGGCCTTTATTATGTTGAGGAAAGTTCCCTCTATGCCTACTTTCTGCAAGGTTTTTATCATAAATGGTGCTAAATTTTGTTGAAAGCTTTCTCTGCATCTATTGAGACGACCATATGGTTTTTTCTCCTTCAAATTGTTAATATGGTGTATCACATTGATTGATTTGCGTATATTGAAGAATCCTTGCATTCCTGGAATAAACCCCACTTGATCATGGTGTATGATCCTTTTAATGTGCTGTTGGATTCTGTTTGCTAGTATTTTGTTGAGGATTTTTGCACCTATGTTTATAAGTGATATTGGCCTGTAGTTTTCTTTCTTTGTGACATCCTTGTCTGGTTTTGGTATCAAGGTGATGGTGGCCTTGTCGAATGAGTTTGGGAGTACTCCTCCCTCTGCTATATTTTGGAAGAGTTTGAGAAGTATATTTGTTAGCTCTTCTCTAAATGTTTGATAGAATTTGCCTGTGAAGCCATCTGGTCGTGGGCTTTTGTTTGTTGGAAGATTTTTAATCACAGTTTCAATTTCAGTGTTTGTGATTGGTCTATTCATAGTTTCTATTTCTTCCTGATTCAGTCTTGGCAGGTTGTGCATTTCTAAGAATTTGTCCATTTCTTCCAGGTTGTCCATTTTATTGGCATAGAGTTGCTTATAGTAATCTCTCATGATCTTTTGTATTTCTGCAGTGTCAGTTGTTACTTCTCCTTTTTCATTTCTAATTCTATTGATGTGAGTCTTCTCCCTTTTTTTCTTGATGAGTCTGGCTAATGGTTTATCAATTTTGTTTATCTTTTCAAAAAAACAGCTTTTAGTTTTATTGATCTTTGCTATCATTTGCTTCATTTCTTTTTCATTTATTTCTGATCTGATCTTTATGGTTTCTTTCCTTCTGCTAACTTTAGGGGTTTTTTGGTCTTCTTTCTCTACGTGCTTTTGGTGCAGGTTCAGGTTGTTTACACGAGATATTTCCTGTTTCTTAAGGTGGGATTGTATTGCTATAGACTTCCCCCTTAGAACTGCTTTTGCTGTGTCCCATAGGTTTTGGGTCATCGTGTCTCCATTGTCATTTGTTTCTAGGTATTTTTTTATTTCCTCTTTGATTTCTTCAGTGATCACTTTGTTATTGAGTAGTGTATTGTTTAGCCTCCATATGTTTGTATTTTTTACAGATCTTTTCCTGTAATTGATGTCTAGTCTCATAGCATTGTGGTCGGAAAATATACTTGATACAATTTCAATTTTCTTAAATTTACCAAGGTTTGATTTGTGGCCCAAGATATGATCTATCCTGGAGAATGTTCCATGAGCACTTGAGAAAAATGTGTATTCTGTTCTTTTTGGATTGATTGTCCTATAAATATCAATTAAGTCCATCTTGTTTAATGTATCATTTAAAGCTTGTGTTTCCTTATTTATTTTCATTTTGGATGATCTCTCCATTGGTCAAAGTAGGGTGTTAAAGTCCCCTACTATGAGTGTGTTACTGTCGATTTCCCCTTTTATGGCTGTTAGTATTTGCCTTATGTATTGAGGTGCTCCTATGTTGGGTGCATAAATATTTACAATTATTATATCTTCTTCTTGGATCGATCCCTTTATCATTATGTAGTGTCCTTCTTTGTCTCTTCTAATAGTCTTTATTTTAAAGTCTATTTTGTCTGATATATGAATTGCTACTCCAGCTTTCTTTTGATTACCATTTGCATGGAATATCTTTTTCCATATGCTTACTTTCAATCTGTATGTGTCTCTAGGTCTGAAGTGGGTCTCTTGTAGACAGCATATATATGGGTCTTGTTTTTGTATCCATTCCGCCAATCTGTGTCTTTTGGTGGGAGCATTTAGTCCATTCACATTTAAGGTAATTATTGATATGTATGTTCCTATTCTCATTTCCTTAATTGTTTTGGGTTCGTTATTGTAGGTCTTTTCCTTCTGTTGTGTTTCTTGCCTAGAGAAGTTCCTTTAGCATTTGTTGTAAAGCTGGTTTGGTGGTGCTGAACTCTCTCAGCTTTTGCTTGTCTGTTAAGGTTTTAATTTCTCCATCAAATCTGAATGAGATCCTTGCTGGGTAGAGTAATCTTGGTTGTAGGTTTTTCTCCTTCATCACTTTAATTATGTCCTGCCACTCCCTTCTGTCTTGTAGAGTTTCTGCTGAGAGATCAGCTGTTAACCTGATGGGGATTCCCTTGTGTGTTATTTGTTGTTTTTCCCTTGCTGCTTTTAATATGATTTCTCTGTGTTTAATTTTTGACAGTTTGATTAATATGTGTCTTGGCGTATTTCTCCTTGGATTTATTCTGTATGGGACTCTCTGTGCCTCCTGGAGTAGATTAAGTATTTCCTTTCAATATTATATGTTTTCCACTATAATCTCTTCAAATATTTTCTCAGTCCCTTTCTTTTTCTCTTCTTCTTCTGGAACCCCTATAATTCGAATGTTGGTGTGTTTAATGTTTTCCCATAGGTCTCTGAGACTGTCCTCTCTTTTTTTCATTCTTTTTTCTTTATTTTGCTCTGCTTCCGTTATTTCCACTATTTTATCTTCCACATCACTTATCCGTTCTTCTGCCTCAGTTATTCTGCTATTGATCCTACCTAGAGTATTTTTCATTTCATTTATTGTGTTCTTAATCGATTCTTGATTCATCTTTAGTTCTTCTAGGTCCTTGTTATACAAAAAGTTTTAAAATATAATCTAGTAGATTTAGTTTTTAAATTTAAGCTAGTAAATTTCGATCTTTCCCAATGTCAGTTCGACATTTGGGGGAAAAATTCTTACCCAAACTCTTATTTAATAAACTCCACTTATCATATTAGAAATTATTATTTTCCGTATTTAAACATTGAGACCTGAGAGTGATTTCAAATTTTACAATTTCTTTTCCACTGTAAAACTATTAAATTTCTGTGTGTTACATAATAATTTTAATCTCCTTCTCAATGTTTTTACATTGCATACATTGCATTTTAAATAGTCTACTATTTAAGTGTCTTTTTAAAAACTAATATAACAACATCTATGTCAGTGTGTAGCAAACACCCTGCAATGAATTGCAGTATCTGAAAACAGTAAGCATCTGAGTGTGAGGATTTGAATCTCTCCTCACTGTGGTGCTCTCATTTTTCCTTTATCACCTAACATACACATAAAGGAGGATAACAGTGTCAACTCTGAATTGTGATGCTTAATTTTTTTAAAAATATTACTTAAAATGATATATTCTAGCACTTCGTTCCAGAGCTCAATGAGAGTTTTTGGAAGGATGTTTCCCAGTAGTAAACATGATTACTTCTGGGTAATGAATTTTTGCCGATAGTTTTGCTATTTTACTTATATAATGCCTAACACTTTAATAATAGTATAATGCCTTTATAATTAAAAAAAAAACTACTTTCCCTCTGAACCTGACACTTGGTTTTAATTATGTGAAATATTGCTGAAAGGTTCAACAGATTTTAAAGCACTTTCATAAGCATTATTTCATTTAAATCTCACATTACAGAATAAAGTAAACTACAATGTATTTATCCAAAATTCATTAAATTAGAAAAAATACTGAACTACAAAGGGTTGTTATTGCCAGAGGTATTTGCATATCATTTCTTCTTTAGTTTTATAAGCTAGAGTACTCAAGATATACATGGAGAGGTCATGGGTACTGACAGGACAAGAAATAAAAAACGATCCTCCACGGAGTTGCCTTTTCCAGACTTTAACTCTGAACTCGTTGAAAGTTCTTTTTACTTCATCTTCCTTGATTTCCTATATTTGTTTTTAAGCACCTATCCTCAGTCTAAATATGAAAAAACATAAATACAATTGGACTTTGTCTCAAAACTGTGAAAATTGGTTAAAATTGTCTTCAAACACTTTGGTGAGTGAAACATTAATTTGTAGAAGTGAAGTGTCAACAAACTATATAAACTCAAGAAGTAAGCTTGAATTGAATGTGTAGAGATGAAGGCAATATAAATATTATAAAACAGTTAATTATTAAATTACTATGCAAACTCTTTTATTTAAGATAGTAAATACCAAGTTTAACCAAATTAAAGATGGCATCATTCCTATTTCAGAAATACTAAAATGTCAATCTGTGATATACAGTAAAACATCTCACATTTCTGGCTTAATATATCATGTTGTTGTTGTTGAACTCATATTTTATTATAAAGGAGCAAGTGTTGTGACAACATTGGAGAATTAAATAAAATCTCATACGCCTTCTCGTGGACTAATATCTCACTAGTGAGATGGCTTGACTCTGACTTGGCTCTGAACTCTAGGATATAATTGCCCAAAATGTATCCAGAAACTCAACAGCATTAGAACTCTTTTATTTATTTATTTATTTATTTATTTATTTATTTATTTATTTATTTATTTTTGCAGTACATGAGCCTCTCACTGTTGTGGCCTCTCCTGTTGCAGAGCACAGCTTCCAGACGTGCAGGTTCAGTGGACATGGCTCACGGGTCTAGCCACTCTGCAGCATGTGGTATCTTCCCGGACCGGGGCATGACCCGTATCCTCTGCATTGGCAGGTGGACTCTCAACCACTGTGCCACCAGGGAAGCCCACATTAGAATTCTTGAACACTTAAGTTATTAACTTGTGTCCTGCCTCAGATCTAATGAACTGGAAACTTAGGGGATTTGAGGTCTAGAAACTTGAATTTTGAAAGAAACTTCCAGATGATTTTTAAAACAACTAAATTTAAGATGTATTAATGACTTGTTGAATCAGTGCACCTTTTATCACAAACTTTTTTGAAGTAATCTTATCATATTAATTCAGAAGACATACATTATATTTCTTGGTGAGCTTAGAGTTTGTTATTAAAGGAAAACATATTTTTATTAACTAGAATAATAGTAAGATTTAATTGCCAGGCATTTGGGGAGAAATCATCACTCTGTCCAAATATTTACTTTTGTAGTTTTTATCAGACACTTTGTAATTCATTCTTAGATTCAGGAAGAAAATTAAAGGAAATGCTGAGTTTCAATATAATCTATTTATAAAACCTATTTAAGGACATTAAAGTCTTGAAAATGCTAAAGTAGTACCTCCAAGTTTTCAGACTAAATAACCATTGTCACTGTTGATTTCAATATGTTCTACTTACCTGCCACTAAATTAATAATCTTAAAACACTCTTTTCATCATCATCTTCACCAAGCTTCAATGCATAGATAGCAGTTTCATCTTTCTAATCATCTAATACAGGATCTTCCATATTCAGATAATATTTACCCAAATTTAACCTCATTATTGACAATATAAATCACCATATGCAACCAGGTATAATCTTGGCATACCTGCCAAGGTATTATCATGATCCATGATCTTGGCATAGTCATTCTCAAATTTAATGCTTCTGTTATATCCTCTTCCACATTTTCTCTTTTTGTGTTTCTGTCTTGAAATTCCAGTCCAATTTTTAAAATCAGCATTTCTCCCCTTCATCTTTAAGAATCCTTTTCACTGATCTAGAAACATTTTTTCCTATTGTTGCTGGAATGTGTATCTTTTGTATTCAATTTTCTACTTAAATTTGCATTGAATATGTTTATTTTTTGTTAACTTATGAATACATAGTGACAATGATAACATTATCAGCAAAGTGATAAGGGTTGGATCCATACTAAGTGGCAAATAATTGCTATGTCTTTTACTTACATTATATCATTTAATCATAATGACATTCTTTTAAGTGATATATTGTCTTGCAATATGATAATTTAATCTCGGGCAGTTACTTGATGTCATAATTTACACACCTAGAATGAACCAGAATGAAACCGTAGGAATCTGGGGCTCCAAAATTCTTTCTATATCCCATCTACCAAGCTGCTTCCTTCAAAAATAATTGTAAGCTCTTGGCATCAGGAACTCTGTCAATTGTCACGTCTCCCAGTGAATATAAGGAGTAAAATCATACTGTTTTTCAAGAATTATAATTAAATTAACTTGACATGTATGAGGATGTAATGTACAACATGGTGACTATAGTTAATACTGCATTGCATATTTGGAAGTTGCTGAGAGAGTAGATCTTAAAGTTTTTCATCACAAGAAAAAAAGCTTTGTAACTGTGTATGGTGATGGATGTTTACTAGACTTACTGTGGTGATCATTTTGCAATTTTTACAAATATAAAATCATTATACTGTGCACCTAAATTAACATCATAATGTTGTATGTCAATTATAATTCAATTTAAAAATTAAACAACCTGGCAATCATATGATTTAGAATATTGAAAAATAGAAAAAAACGGAAAATAGTACAATGTGAATTTTTTTTAAATGCAATTTCCTAAAGACTCCAAGCTTGTCAATGCTTAAAATAATCTTATTTAAAGTAGATATCAGCCTCACAACAGGCAGTTTGTACGGTTGGCCTAGATCAAACTTATTTACACATTTACTCAGTATTATTGTATGTTGTACAGAATAAAAATAAGCCATAGAAATATATTATATTGTCTGATCCACTTTAAAATGTAAAACAAAACAAAACTCGTGTACACAGTCAAATTATGGATATCTTTGTACATGTAGCAATTGTTTTCACAAGTCTAATACATTTTTAAAACTATTTGACATTTTATTAAATCAATTTTTAGTAAATATATTTTCTAAATTATCATATTATACTCTGATATCTAAATTTTATAATTCATGCATAGAAGAAAATTAGGCTTTCATCATAAGGAAAAATATTTATCAGAGATATAAGAAAATACTTTTGGATTAAAGTGGATAAAGCAATAAATTTTGCTCTTTCATAAATAAAATTTTCATAAAAGATGACTGCACGTTATTGGGAACTTGAAAGCTATGTAGGATTTGTAACAAGAAGAGGAATGGCATTTGAGATTAAGAACACAGTGAAAGCAGAGATACAAAGAAGCTTGATACTTTTTGGCAGAATTTTTAATATGGGAGGTTGAGCTTTGATAAAAAAGCAGGATAGCAGGATATTAAGTTGGACCAATTATTTATTCAATAATCCCTTCTTTCATACTAAAAGTCTTAATTTACTGTTCACTTCAACCAAATATTTTGGTAGAGATTAAGAATGCACAGGTAAAGCCATTTGGTTCTGGGATTTTCTTTGTTAAGAGGTTTTAATTACAGGTTCAATCTCCGTACCAACCAGGTATATATCTGTTTCATTTTTCTATTTATTCATAATTTGTCTTTAGTAGGTTTGTCGTTTAAGGAATTTATCAATTTCTTCAAGGTTTTCCAATTTGTTGGCATAGTACTTTCTTATGATCCTTTATACTTCTGTAATATCAGTTGTAATGTCTCCTTTTTCATTCCTGATTTTGAGTCCTGTCTTTTTTCTTAGTGTGGTTGATAATACTGTATTGTACACTTAAAAGTTTGTTTATGAGGGTAGATCTCATGTACATTTTCCTACCATCATAAAATATAACTAATAAAATGTAAATATGAAAAATAATGCACAAGTGAAAATAGCAACTGTGATTTTCCTTATTTAGACAATTAAGGCAGTGAGAAAAGAATAAAAATAATGACTGCCGAAAAAATGATAAAGGATTATGAATTAACTAGACCTAGTGATTGATTGAGGCAGTGCCTAGAGATGGAGTATGTTTGATGTATACAAAGAACGTCTTGGAGATTAGTCTGCTTGGAGCCAAGAAAGCAATGGGGGAGTAGTGGGAGACAAAGTCAGAAAAGGCCATTGAAAGAACTTGACATTTAGTTTAAGAGAAATGGGGAGTCTTCCCAGAGATATAAGCAGACTGACATAATGACAAGTAGAAAAGGATCATATTTTGAGTCCTTTAGAAGGTGCTTCTAACAGAATTTTCTGCTGAATTCGATATAAAATGAAGCGGAGATGTAAAGCTTCCCTTTAACTAAGATGGGGAATATTGCAGTGCAGCACCCAGTCAAATGGATGTCTAAGACAAGCTTCATGAAAGAATTACCAAATTTCTAATAGGGAAAACATCCAACTTGCTTACTTCTCCTGAATTGTTCAAATTTGCCTGTCATCCTGGAATTTACCAGTAGTAGTGCTCCCTTTCAATTTCAAAGGTGAGTTGAATAGGGAAATAAATTATGTGGTCATCCTATTCATTGAAACATATTGGGTTGTATTAAATAGATCCTGCATGCCAGACATATACACACAAATGTCTTTTTAATAGTGTAAACATCTTTATAATGATCATTTTAAGATATTCAAAACTTAGATCCAGTGATCCCTCAAAAAAGAATAGAATCTGTTACATATTCATATTTTGGTAACAACTAACTTAATACTTAGAGCCTGTGGAGATTTGGCCCCAAAATTTGCATTTTTAACTAATTATGTGGGTAATTCTTTCTTAAAGTAAAATGTTAGAACCATTGGTCTATGACATCCAGTAAATATCAGTCAAAATTTATATATTAATTCAGATATGTTGTCTACATAAGAATCTATATACGTAGAAATAGTTGGAAATAATTTTTCACGATGCCATTAGGAATTTTCAATAGAAATCGATAACCAAAATATATTTTGTCAACTACTGTTTACAGTATTTAAGTTATATAATTCATTAGGTATGGATTTTATTTTCAAAAGTAAATTTAAAGTGAAATAAACACAAAAAAATGGAGATTAGGAAACAGTTCCATTGCAGGGAATAGGAGGGAAATATGTTAATCCTAAGAGTATGCAATACAGATATAGAAGATCAAATTTAGTTCTAAATTTTACAATAGCCAGAGAAATGGATATATTAAATATTTATCATTATCACAAATCATAAAATATATAATCTTCATTGATAACTCTGATAATGTTGCATCTACTTGGACTTCAACTATGCTATTTCATTGAATCAATTGTAGCTACACTTTTAAATTCATTAAAAATTTTAAGCTTGATTATTTAAACAAATAACTCATTGAGAAAAACATAGTTTATTGTTAGCTTACAATAAATGATGACAGTAATCATTTAAAATACCTCTCAAATGCAACGTTTTCTATAGAATAAAAATATATCAGACTTACAAAATCTATAATAAGGATTAAAAATATATACTAAATTATTTTCTATTGGTGAATTAAATACAAACTAGGCTGGTCTAGGAATTCAAGGTTTATTTATTTTTTCATGATACAGTTTCAAACAATATTTTTTCTGGTGTGTGATTGAGTGTGTGTGAATGTGTTTTAATATATAAAGATATATTAGAATCTATTGTTTGCACTGTGACTTTCCTTTTGCCTCTGGATTATTTTTACAAACCTAGTATTCCCTAGTCTCTTTGAGTTTATACTGTGATACATAGTATTCAGTGACTTGGAAAGTACCAACCTATTTCATAACGCTTTAGGGCAGAAACAATTAGAATAGGAAAAAAATATAATTACAAGTAATGTATAAAAAAAGGAGGCCTTTTCATGCTTCATCTGATTCTATTCATAAAGAAATATGTGAATTCAATTTGTAAGCTACATAAGCAGTTTAATAAATTGTCCTTTGGCCTCATAATTTTCTAAATTGGTTGATCTCAGTCTCTTTATCTGCATTTAAGTTCTGTGCAAATATCCTTATTTAAGTTTAAATGTTCTTTGCCTTGGGAATCAAAATAAGGATTATCAATTTTTCTTTCATAAAATAGGTGATAGAAGAGCAATTGTTATACATTAAATTTCTCAGTAATGACTAATTCTTAATATAGGGAAAACACTGTAGGGGGCAAATTTGAGTTTACTCAAAGAATGAGTGATTTCTTTTTAACTGTATCATTACAGATGATAGGTCTTCTGTCCTTTTAAAGTTGACATCATTTCAAGTTCACATTACAAAACAAGGACTTCAGAAAAAGAGAAGCAATTAAAATAATTGCTGAACACTCACACAACTTGAAAGCACAAAATAAATTCAAGGCCTTAAATCTTCATGTTTGTAATTCAAAATTAATATTGTAAGTTATCATTTCTGGAAAATCTTTTTGAATATTACAAAAAAGTTAATACAGTTACACTTACGTTCTTGACAAAATAGAGTTATACTATGTGAAAAATTCAACTCCTCACTATTTTTTTTAATTAAGCATCTGCATAAAATGATGTATGTTACTAATTAACAGTGGGCAACAAGAATGTCCCACGATAGTGATATTCATGAATACCTTGACAAGGAAGCTTCGAAAAGAGCCATAGAGTGGTCTTAGTCGAGACAGGGGAAGAGAAGAGTAAGTTTGATGGTCCATTCTGAAGCACGGAATGGGTTTAAACATACTCCTTGTATAGGATCTTTTAGAAATACTCAAAACTGTAATTTTTTTTATATTTGTCAAAAATTCATTTAAACTGTTTAAAAATTTATTTTCATTAATTGTTTCCAAAGATATATGGTTTAAAAAAAAATCTAAGCAGGTAAGAATTGTAAATATAACATAGGGAAAGGAAGTGCTGTAACATCAGAATCAAAGAAAAGAAGACTCTTAGGCATAAAATTAAGTGACAGTTATTACCTTAGCCACCACATCCTATAAAGAAAAATTTTAACATTTAGAAGGTAACAGGAAGAAAGGAGCAGCCGCAGAGTAGCTACATCATATCACCTTTCCCGCTTCATCTTAAAGAGAAGAAAGGCGTATTACAGCTGTAGAAAGAGGCATTAACTAGAAATTGTGAGTTAATGAGAAATGAGTATCCAGTCATAAGAAATACCTCCCTGCCATCTGTGACTTTTAATCACAGAGCTAAAAATAACACCCAGTTGTGAAAAGAAGAGCTCAAGAGAGAAAAGCTCTAGTATCTTTAAAAATAAAATTATGTTAATCCCCAAAATGTCTAATACAAACTATTAAACTGAACCTACAATCCTGAAGATGAAGATTAACAAAAATCTCAGGCCAGTAAGGGGGTGAGCAAAGTGTTATTCAACAATTGGTGAAGCAGGACAAGATACATCTTACATTTATAGAAGGGGCCTATTTGAATTTTTCACATTGTTATCTCCTCCTTATCTCTAAAGTTATTTATATCTTATTGAGAGGAGTTAGTACTGATCAAAAGAAATATTTCTGAATAGCTAAAAAAAAAAAGATAATTCAAGTATTGACATAGCTATAGATATTCAGAAGACCATGGATGGATAATAGAACAAGGTCAAAATTAGAAGTTATTCAAAATATCTAGCAGAAAATATTGAACCACTTGTATCAACTTTCTAATAATAATAAAAAATAATAACCCCAAATTTGTTTTAGATATTTATATAAAATTTAATATCCATTATTTTAATCCACCTACATCCTAATTCAGGAAATGATTACAGCCTAAGAAAACAAACATCTTTACTTTTATTGTATAAACATAAATACTGTATGTAATTGTCTATATAATCATGTGATTGTATAGTCAAAATAGCTCCTAGCTTTCTGAAAGCCAAGGCAGAAATGTAAAAATTGATGAGTTTAATGGTCCACATAAGAAAGGAAGAGACATAAACATTGTTAAAAACAATTAAAATAATCTCTGGTGATTGACAACTTAGAATTTGTCTGTATTTCTCACAGGCAACAGGAGAAAAATGACATAGCTTAGTGAAAAGATTTTAGCAAGTTTAACCAATATTTTACTTTGCATCTATTCTTAAACCTTGTCCTTTGATCCAGCTTTCTTATTCTCCCTTTCTTCTTTCCACCATCACCAAAACAATGCAAGGCTATTGTTAACCTTCCTCTGAAAATGATGGAGGAAGTGATGCCTGAACCCTAATAGCTGAGCTTCTAAATCACGTTCAGCAGTGGGGATGGGGGCAGTGGGAGAGCGGGAAAATGGGTGAAGGTAGTCTAAGAATACAAACTTCCAGTTATAGCATGACAAAGTTCTGGGAATCTAATGCACAGCATGGTGACTTTAGTTAGCAATATTGTGTAATATACTTGAAAGTTGCTAAGAGAATAAATTTTAGAAGTTCTCATCACAAAAAGTAAAATATATGTGAGGTGATGGATGTGTTAACTAACTATGTGGTAATCATTTTGCAATATATACATGAATATCAAATAACCACCTTAAACTTATACAGTGTTACATGTAATTATATTTCAATAAAGGTGAAAAGACAAAGAAAGCATCCAGAGCAGAGGCATAGTATTGTGGTCTAATTGTGACCACTGGGCTTCATCTGATTGAATTGCTACCATTTTGCTGTAATTATGGGTTTCCTGCACTGAGTGTCTGGGTTCAAGAACATCTGTGAGCCTTAATTTAAGAACAGAGCTTAAAGTGCCTGCTGCTTCCTTGACTCTGCCAAATACCTAATCCCCTCTTAGCTTTGGATATTGTGCTATACTTATTTCCTGGTTGCTGTAATGTTGGTCTTCAATGTTAGCCTGAACTTGGGTTTCTACTGTACATATATAGGACTAACGGATCTCAAGGGCATCCTGCCTGGAAGCTTAAGTATGGGCTGCTCCATGTGCATCCCTGAATCTTGTTTTCTGCCTGCAAGCTGATATCTGCTGCTGAATCAACTCAGCCTTTAAAGGTTTCTTGGACTGTGATGTTAAAAATGAGGCAACACTTGGACTCATTAATATTCTTCATTTGGCTCCCAGCTGTATTCAATCAACTGACTTTTATAGTTGATAAAGCTCTCATCTCTCCTGCCATATTTTAGTCCTTATTTTAGCTTAGGTAACCTACAGTATCTGATTGCCTGATCTTGAGACTTAAGAAACATTAAATAAGATGATGGGATGTTTTATAGATACTAAAGATCACTTGATTTTACAAGTATCTAGAGATCAATGAATAAATAAAAGAATAAATAATTGAATGTCATAAAGTCATCATAAAATGTGTTTCATTAAAGATGTGAAGTACCATAAAATTGATTTAATATACCACTGTTCTCATACACTGAAGATGTAAAGACATGATTATATTTGTTTAAGAGAAGCAAAGCTTTTTCTTTTAAAATGTCATAGCTTAGATTTCAATAACATTATTCAACTTTGCACACAAAAGACTACATGCACACAAGCTTTTGTGTTCATTCTCAGAAGTAATGAAAGTATTTATATATGTTATATGTACATTTATACACACACACACACACACACACACACACACATATATATATATAACTTTCATTAAGTTTCTAAATATAAAAATTATTTCTAACATTAGATAAAGGAAGGTTCATTCTAGATAACATTCAATGCTCATGAGGAACAGAAAAAAAAGTGATCTAAAATAAGACCTAATGTTTAGAGGAAATACAAACTTATATACATTAATTTATTGCTTATTTAAAAAATATCATCATATAAACAATCTTTTTGGGAGAATTTTATGATAGTTTGTGGTATAAATGGGATAATAAACAGGCACTAGTGAAAGATATAAATTTTATTACCACAAATATGTAATTCAACTTTCTGCATAAAGGTAGAGTCCAAGGGGGAGGGGTCAGCCTCCCTTACCTTATAGTCCCCCAAAAGACACCAGTGCTGTAGACAACAGTATTTTCAATGTAAAGATCATGGAAGTCCTTCCAGAAACTCCACTTACCATTCTCAGGAGGTATGTATATCTTACAAGCACTTCCCAACTGTTCATAGGCTGTGCCTCCATGTGTATTAGTCCAAGCAGAAGGCATCCCTTGTGTATTTTCTCCCAGAATGAATAAGCCTTAGGATAATTTCCCAGGTCTACCATCTTGCTAACAGACTCCAGCCGCATGTCAGCCTGAGTTTCATTCCTACATATGAGATAAATTAGAAACATACACGTGTGCAAAACAAACATGAAAAGTGACCTATTCAGCCTCAAGAGAGTTCATTTATGAATGTGGAACTTCTTGGTTATTTGAATAAATAACTTTACTATATAAGATATGTAAATTGAGAAGTAAATATAAAATGACTTAAAATCAACATTCAATCTTTTTTGAAAAATATTTATTCCAGATTTACTGCTTACCAATAATACAAGTAGAATGTGCCTATATGTATTGATTACCTTTTGCTGCTATAACACACTCTCAGAAATCTAGTGACTTACAACAAAAGTTTAGTCTCTTATAGTTCTGGAGGTCAGAAGTCCAAAATCACTGAGCTAAAGTCAAGGTGTCAGCAGGACTGTTTCCTTCTGTAAACTTGGGAGGGAGACTCTGTCTTCAAGCATTTTGGGTTTCTAGTGGTTGCCTGTATTCTTTAGTTGGTGGTCTCTTCCTCCATCTTCAAAGGGCATAGCTCCAATCTCTGCTTCAGTCATCCATCCCCCTTTCCCTTGACTCTGATTCCATGTGCCTTGCTCTTATAAGTACCACTGTGATTCGTTGGACCAATCTGGATAATCTCTCCCATCTTAATGTCCTTAATCTTATTTGCAAAGACAATTTTTGCATATTAGGTAATATTAACAGGTTTTAAGGATTAGGGCATTTTGGGGGGCTATTTTTCCTACCATGACATTTGTATAGTTCATAATTATAACTGGACACCATGACACGAATAGCAGCTCTACTAATAATATTTAAGAAAGTTAAATAAAATATGACTAAAAAGAAAATAATTTAAAAATAATATTCACACTATTATCTGAGGAAACATATAAATTATATTATTTTCAGACCGTAAGTGATAACTTACTAAAATCTTAAAAGTATATCTATCTTACAGCAAAATATAAATAATGAGAAATTATAATATGGAGAAATTAAATGATACTAATATCAGGTAATTACTTCATAATTTTAGTATATTTCAATATAACTTGAAAGCAGATCCACAGGTTCTCCTTAATGAAAGCAACACAGTGAACCTAATAGAGATGTTTTAAACTGACTAAAGTGCTTAAAGCTTGAGAAATGTGTTAATAGAAGTAATTATTAATTGAATCCCAGCATTTAGTTTCCCTAGCTCCCAGTATTACATTCTAAGTGAGAGATTCTCACATGTCTTTATATTAAATTTAGCAGCTAAGACCCTGAAATATAATTTAGCTTATTAGAAAATTTGCCCTTTGAAAAAGTAGGGCAAGAAGGAAAGGAAAGGAAAGTTTTCACTGAAACTGGAAAGCTTAACCATCTTTGCAATACTCTTTCATTAGCACCTTCCTCTGAAACAGACCCCACAACATATTTCCTAATGTCTGAAACCTAATAACATGGCTACAAAAGCCTTTCTAAAATAACAACTCTAAATAGCTATAAAAATAACTGGGTTAACCTTCACCACTTTCACACTGTTACTCTGAGAGCTATAATTGCCTCCTATTCAGTTGCCACTGTCTTAAATATTTTTGGAATATGACATGGAATAAAAATGCATCTGCATTCATATTCATGAGAAAATAACCACTAACCAAAACAATATATGTATGTAATATGACCCACTGTCAAGTTCTTTTCATTTAGGTGAGTTTGATGTTATTATGTGTATATTTGTAACCAGAATGTTCTTAGTGGTTCAGTGAAAACATAATTTTTCAAACCTGAAGTGATTTTTTCCCATCCCTCTTGCCACCTCATAAATAACTAGTTCCTCTCCTTTTAATTTGAGGAGGTAATATACTTACCCTACACTCAGTCCCATAAATCAAGAAGTGAGGGTCAAACTTACCTTCTTCTTCTCTCTCATCCTCTAGATTTAATTGGCTGCCACATCTTATCATTTCCTTATTTTTAATATTTCTCTATTTCATCTACACCTGCTGGTACTCATTTAAATTCATCCCTTATCATCTCTTACTGTTCTTCTTATTTTTTGATTAGACATCTACATGATTTTGTTCGATTTCTGTATCTATTCTAAGTTATTGCTCTGTTGGTCTTCATGTTTTCACCTTGCTTTAAACCCCTCTTTTGTTCTCAATCATATGTACTAGTATTATCTAAATTGCTGATTTTTGTCCAAAAGTGGATTATAAAATTGGTTTTGTGTTTCTCAACCAACTTTTTAATGAACTATAAAATAATAAAATTTAACAGAAGAGAAAAATAAATAGAGTATGAATAATTTTGTGAATACACACTTACACATTCATCTGTTTAAACATGTAAAAAATATTTTTCAATGTGTTTTCCATTCAAAAGTATTAAAGCCATGGACTTGTACCAAATATTAAAGCTTCTTACCACAACATAAAGACCCTTCATGGTGAAGCCTGTGACCAAATGCTCAACTTCATTCCTTGTAACAGTGCCTCCTTGTACTGTCCTGAAATTCTGTACTAATCATAATTCCTAAACAAATTGTGATTTATAGACTGATTCCAGACTCTTTTTAATGTCTTAGCAAGGACACTATCTCTATCAAGATAATATTCTATGCACAGGTTTTCAAACTAGAGTCTGCATTAGAAATACTTAAAGTTTGTTCAAACACAGATTATTGAGCCCAAATTCCCAGAAAGTTAAACTGAGTATATCTGAGGTTGGGCCTGATAATTTGCAAGTGATACTATCATTGCAGTTCCAGGCACCACAGTTTTAGTCTCACTATTCTGTAGCCAACAACTTAGTCACGAAATAGGACAGGTGTCTCTTGTCTGTAGTCTGACTTTGAGCATGTCTTTATTATAGATATATCATGTTTCACAGAGTAATTTGTTATAGTGAAATTGTATTTATTTTTATGACTCCCTATATATAGCAGAAATAATATGAAATCTATTTTGGAACAGGTGATATAAATGTTCTTTTATCCGGACCACCTAATTAATGCAGAGCATATAGTAGGTTCTAAAAGTTATTTATTTAAATAATGTCTTAATGAAAAACTTAATTTTGAAGGCTTTCACCATATTTATGTTTTTAAAATTTTACTTTACATACATTTAAAATATTCAGCAGAAAAAAGTCATGATGGTATGCTGAATGCAGTTATAGCTATCAGTCATGTCAGGTAGTAATGAAATGTCTCAGAGATAAAGAGACATTTAACTCTGAGCACTGAGAATTTTTTTGGTCCCATTACTTATATATTTATAATAATGAGAAATATCATTAAGACACTTTGAGAAGATACTCTGAAAGTCAGTTTAAATGTCAGACAAAATTTTTAAAAATCTAGGGTTAAAGAGGTGATAACATATTTGTAATGAAATTTAAGTTAATGCCATAATACTTTTCAACAGTGTTACAAAGTTCAGTCAAATGTCTGTATAAATAATATTTTGAAAGAAAGAACAGAATGAATCAAGTATACTTTTGAGAAATTGAAAGGGGCTGTGTTTTACTTTTATAAATTGGACTTCAGTGACAGATTCTTTGCAGTATGAGCAAACCATCCTTGCCATTATATCTGCTACTATCATTATCATAACTTCAGATATGTAGCTATAGATCAAACGAAAGGTATAAAACATTTGCTAAAACCATTTAGACCTCGTCAACTCACACCTGCCAAAATGACTATCATCATAAAGACAAGCAATAACAAGGGTTGGCGAGGATGTGGAGAAAAAGAAACCCTTGTTCACTATTAATGAGAATGTAAATTGGTGCAGCAAATGTGGAAAAGAGTATAGGGATCCTTCAAAAAACACTACCCCAAAATCCAGAGGTTCCACTCCTGGGTGTTTACCCAAAGAAAATAAAAACACTCTTTGGAAAAGATATATGCACCCCAGTGTTTGTAGCAGCATTATTTTCAATAACCAAGATATAGAAGCAACATAAGGACCCATGGACAGATGAATGTATAAAGAAGATGTGAGATTATCTATCTATCTATCTATCTATCTATCTATCTATCTATCTATCTATGTATTTAAAGGAATTTTACTCAGCCATAAAAAGGAATGAAATCTGGCCATTGGAACAACATGGATGGACATGAAAGGTATAATGCTTAGTGAAATAAGTTTGACAAAGAAAGACAAATATTGTATGTTTTCTGTTATATGTGAAATCTACAAAACAAAACAAATAAATATAATGAAACAGAAACAGACTCACAAATCCAGAGAACATACTAGCAGTTACCAGATGGGACAGAAGTGGAGTAGGGGGGCAAAATAAGTGAATGAGGTTAGAGGTAGAAACTACCAGTTATAAAATAAATTAGTTACAAGTATGTAATGAACAACACGGGGAATATTGACAATATTTTACAATAAAGTTGTATTGTGCATAACCTTTAAAAATATCAAATTACTCTGTTGTACACCTGAAAGTAATATATATTTTAAGTCAACTATACTTCAATTGAAAAAAATATCCAATTGGGCCTCATTTGAATATAAGTAGGAAATATACTCTTTAGATTAGGAAGATTATAAAAAATACAAAAATTAAATAAGACAACTTAGTGGAAGAGAAATTTATAATACTTTATGCCTAAAACGGGGGTGAAAACTGAAATAATTAAAGAATTCTGTAAGGTTATGAATTGGAAAGGAGTTTTAATTGTGGATATAATCCACTCTAGTCATTTAAGATATAAATTAATTTACTAAGATGTATGAAATCAATTGGAGATCCCAAGCAATTCCAGGAAAATGGAAGTATGCAGCCACACCATATCACCAACAGAACCAGTGTGTCTGCTCTGACAGTGAAGTAGCAGAATTTGAAAGTTGCAAGCAAAGTTGTTGGACTCAGTCCACACTGCCTCTGCTATAAAAATAAATTGCTGAATCTGAAAGCCTGCTGCTTTCAAAGATATCCCATATTCTTGGATTGGAAGAATTAATACTGTTAATATTTCCATACTATGCAAAGCAATCTAAAGGTATAATGAAGTCCCTATCAAAATACCCATGATATTTTTCACAGAACTAGAACAAATAACCCTAAAATTTATAAAAACCCACAAAATACTCCAAATCACCAAAGCAATCTTGAGAAAACAAAACAAGCAAAAAACTTAAGGTATCATCCTCCCTGACTTCAGACTATATTACAAAGCCAAAGTAATCAAAACAGCATGATACTGACACAAATACAGACACATAGATCAATGGCACCGAATAGAAAGCCCAGAAATATACCCACTCACCTATAGTCAATCTATGACAAAGGAGCCAAAAATATGCAATGGAGAAAAGACCACAAAAACTGGTGCTGGGAAAACTGGACAGCTATATATAGTACAATGAGATTAGAATATTTTCTAACACCATATACAAAAATAAACTCAAAATGCATTGAAGACCTAAAAGTAAGACCCAAAACCATAAAAATCCTAGAAGAGAACAGCAAAACACTCTTTGACAAAAATCATAGCGATATATTTTTGGATTTGTCTCCTAAGGCAAAAGAAATAAAAGCAGAAGTAAACAAATGGAACCTAATTCAACTTAAAATTTTTTTCACAGCAAAGGAAACCATTCACAAAAGGAAAGGCAACCTACTGAATGGTAGAAGATATTTGCAAATGATGTGACTGATTAAGGGTTAATATCCAAAATATGTAAACAGCTCATAAACTCAATATCAAGAAAACAAACAACCCAGTTGAAAATGGGAAGAAGACCTGAATACACATTTTTCCAAAGAAGACACAGAAATGGCTAACATGAACATGAAAAGATGCTCAACATTGTTAATCATCAGAGAGATGCAAACCAAAACCACAATGAGGTGTCATCTCACACTTGTCAGAATGGCTATCATCAAAAAGATCACAAATAACAAATGTTGGCAAGAATGTGAAGAAAAGGGTGCCCTTGTAGACTGTTGGTGGGAATGTAAATTGGTGTAACCACTATGGAAAACAGTATAGACAGTCCTCAAAAACTAAAATTAGAGCTACCATATGATCCATCAATTCCATTCCTAGGTATATCTGAAAAACTTATTTGAAAAAATACAAGCACCCCAATGTTCACAGCAATATTATTTATAATAGCCAAGATATTGAAGCAACCCAAGTGTCCCTCAACAGGAAAATTTATAAACAAGATGTGGTATATATATACAAATGAATGGTACTCAGACATAAATAAAGAATAAAATTCTACTATTTGCAACAATGTGGATGGATTTAGTTAGTATTATGCTTAGTGAAATAAGTGAGACAAAGACAAATACTGTTTTTAATTTTAATAAGTTTTTAATTTCTCTGTCAAATCTGAATGAGATCCTTGCTGGATAGAGTAATCTTTGTTGTAGGTTTTTCCCTTTCCTCACTTTAAATGTGTCCTGCCACACCCTTCTGGCTTGTAGAGTTGCTGCTGAAAGTTTCACTGTTAACCTAATGGGGATTCCCTTGTATGTTATTTGTTGCTCTTCCCTTGCTGCTTTTAATATTTTTTCTTTGAATTTAATTTTTATTAGTTTGATTAATATGTGTCTTGTCGTGTTTCTCCTTGGATTTATCCTATATGGGACTCTCTGCCCTTCCTGGACTCAGTTGACTATTTCCTTTACCATATTAGGGAAGTTTTCAACTATAATCTCTTCAAATGTTTTCTCAGTACCTTTTTTTCTCTCTTCTTCTTCTGCAACCCTTATAATTCCAATGTTGGTGTGTTTAATGTTGTTCCAGAGGTTTCTGAGAGTGTCATCAATTATTTTCAATCTTTTTTCTTTATTCTGCTCTGCAGTAGTTATTTCCTCTATATTTTCTCCATGTCACTTATCTGTTCTTCTGCCTCAGTTATTCTACTATTGATTCCTTCTAGAGAATTTTTAATTTCCTTTATTGTATTGTTCATCATTGTTTGTTTGCTCTTTAGTTTTTCTAGACCCTTGTTAAATGTTTCTTTTATTTTCTCCAATCTATTTCCAAGATTTTGGTTCATCTTTACTTCCATTACTCTGAATTCATTTTCAGGTAGACTGCCTATGTCCTCTTCATTTATTTGGTCGGCAGTGTTTTTATCTTGCTCCTTCATCTGCTGTGTGTTTCTCTGTCTTCTCATTTTGCTTAACTGACTGTGTTTGCAGTCTCCTTTTCACAGGCTGCAGGTTCATAGTTCAAGTTGCATTTGGTGTCTGCTACTAGTGGGTAAACTTTGTTCAGTGGGTTGTGTAGGATTCCTGGTGGAGGGGCCTGCTGCCTGTGTTCTGGTGGATGAGGCTGAATCCTATCTTTATGCTGGGCAGGACAGCATCCAGTGCTGTGTTTTGAGGTGTCTGTGAACTTATTAGTATTTTATGCAGCCTCTCTGCTATTGTGTGGGGTTGTGTTCCTGTCTTGCTAATTGTTTGCCAGAGGGTGTCCAGCACTGTATCTTGTTGGTCGTTGCGTAGAGCTGGGTCTTAGCGTTGAGATAGAGATCTCCAGGACAATTTTTACCATCTGATATTACATGAGGCTGGGAGGTCTCTGGTGGACCAATGTCCGTAACTCGGTCCTCCCACTTAAGAGGCTCATGCTTGACACCCAGCCTGAGCACCAAGACACTGTCAGCCACGTGGCTCAGAAGAAAAGGGAGAAAAAAGAAATAAATAATAATAAAATAAAAGTTATTAAAATAAAAATATTATTAAAAATAAAAAAGTATAAAAAAAAGAATTATAGAAGAGAGCAACCAAACCAAAAAACTAACCCACCAATGATAACGAGCACTAAAATCTATACTAAAAAAAAAAAAGGACAGAGAGACCCCAAGGACAACTGGTAAAAGCAAAGCTATACAGGCAAAATCACACAAAGAATCATACACATACACACTCACAAAAAGAGAAAATGGATAAAAGTATATATATACATATACATATATATATATATATATATGTAAAAAAAAATAAAAGGAAGAGAGCAACCAAATCAATAAACAAATCTACCAATGATAATAAACTCTAAATACTAAACTAAGATAAAAATAAAACCAGAGACAAATTAGATGCAGAAAGCAAACCCCAAGTTTACAGTTGCTCCCAAAGTCCACTACCTCAAATTTGGGATGATTTGTTGTCTATTCAAGTATTCCGCAGATGCAGGGTACATCAAGTTGATTGTGAAGATTTAATCTGCTGCTCTTGAGCCTGCTGTTAGATATTTCCCTTTCTCTTCTTTGTTCTCACAGCTCCTGGGGTTCAGCTTTGGATTTGGCTCCGCCTCTGCATGTAGGTCGCCTGAGGGTATCTGTTCTTCGCTCAGACAGGACAAGGTTAAAGTAGCAGCTGATTAGGGGACTCTGGCTCACTCAGGCTAGTCAGGGGGATGGAAGGGAGTGATACAGAATGCGGGGCATGCCTGCGGAGGCAGAGGCCAGCGTGACATTGCAACAGGCTGAGGAGCGCCATGTGTTATCCTGGGGAAGTTGTCCCTGGATCATGGGACCCTGGCAGTGGCAGGCTGCGCAGGTTCCTGGGGGTTTCAGGCGTGCGGATAGTGACCTGTGCTGGCACACAGGCTTCTTTGTGGCAGGGGCAGCACAAAATTTATTTGTTTTTAATCTAACATTTATCAAATGTTCACTGTTATTAGAAAAATGGATTATGCCTTATTACAACCTTAGTTTCAAACAATATTCTTTATTTATCATCTTTAAGTTTTTACACATTTAAATATTTAAATAAAATTTAAATATTAGTATACTAAAAAAATATTAATTATCTACAAAGCCGGTGAAGTGAATCTTAAAACAGAATAGTAAATACAAGAGTGATTTGTATGTTTTCTTTCTTTTGATATGCCCATAAATCTCAGTAAATGCAATGAATAATAAATATTCACTGAATAGATCATTGTAAAATAATACTTTTAGATGATGTATAAAGCAGTTTTGATATATTTTGTATTAAAACAAAAACAGCTAGTTCTTCATAATTTTGTATCATATACATTCTAGGCAGTTTATATAAGACATCAAATATGGTCTCATTTTATTTCTCTTGTCTTGCTGCGAATCCATTAGAGAAAAAATCTCAGGAACAATGCCAGCATCTGTCAACTTTTCTGCTGTTTGTGCCTGGAAACAGCCTCACATGCCATCATGTCCCAGAGGGCATCCAAAACAGGCCTGAGTGTCTTAGGAAGAGTTGGCACTTGATTCTGAGATTGTTTTCCAAGTTCCCAATCCTTGTTAGAGAAGAAAGTGTGTTAGGAAAATAGATGATCAGTTGAGCAGAAAGAAGAGAAAACAGACATACCCATGGATCAAAATGGGTATTTACTATAAAACAAAGTAAACTTTTCTGTTTCTATTTTATCCCGATCTAACACAATATTCTAAGCAAACATTAACACGTTAGTCAAAATTACACAGAGTACTTCTTTTCAGCCATGGTATGACCTGACACCTGATAGGATGTTAAAATATTAAAGCATTAAAAAAATTATAATTACAAACAGTCATGTATTTTCAACTTAACTGACTCTGGGAAAATTGGTAGAAATATTTAATAAGCTGATAATTTGTATTCCTTCATCACTTATGTAATGTTTTTTTATTAGTCTATGGATGGTTATAAATCACTGCTATGTTTAGTTTTCTTTCTCCACTTTGCCAATGAAAAAAACATAATGCTTTCATGAAACTTCCTTAAAACCATTTCCTCTTCTGGAAATCAACAATGCTATTTGGGTTTCCAAAAAGCATCTTATGGGACATCATATGGAAAAACCCAAACAAACTTTTTGGCCAATCCTTATTTCCAAGCATTTGTTTGAGATAACCACACAATTTCCCCACTCCTGAAAATATTCAATTTTAAGATAAATTTGGCAGGTGGCATGCATTGTATCTCTCTCTGAAGATTAGCAATGAAGTGTAGCTTATTAAAGCTTTGCAATTTCCTGCAGTATATAAAATATTTTATCTTTGAAGCAAACATTTTAATTATGCTCTTTATAGCATTTAAGAAAAATAAATTGGTGGTTAATATTCTACTTTAGATTTTTTTTTAAAAATTGCTGCTTTCAGTCCAGTGAATATTTTTGTTTGACTTTATAAATGTTTTCGTGTTATGCATCAAATTGGACTATTAATTTTTCTTGATTACATATATATATGTAATTTCATATATGTATGAAATTACATATATGTTTGTAATTTCTCTCAAAATGCATGTAAATAACCGAGGTTAAGTACTCAACAAGTGTTCTGATTTGGTTTGACTTACTAAATTATTTTTATCAAAATATGAAGTGGAAAAATATGTAAATAATTTTGAATAAAAATATAAAATAAGCTACAAATAGAAACAAAAGCCAAAATTTAGCCACTTAATATATACTAAATTATTTCTAATAAAGTTATAACAAGTAATGTATGAAACTTCACAAAACTTAAAAAAATAAAGCATTTAAAGAAACTGTGCTTTCTTTCCTGATGTAATCCCGTCCAGAGGAAATCACTATCCTAGGATTTTTGCTCATCATTATCATATATTAATTTAAACTCTGTGTATTTACATATCTATAAACAATATATAGTATTGATCTTGATATTTTAATATCTTATATAAATCTTATGCTGTTTTCAATAATACCCCTTATGTACACTGCATCATTGCTTCTACAATATATATGTTTAATCTCTTGCTATTGGACATTTAAGTTACTTCTAATTCTTGGCTATTGTAAGCATTGCATCTATTAATATTCTTGGGCAGGTCTACATGAACACATATATGTAAGTTTCACTAGGGTGTATGTCTGGTAGTAGAATTGCTTCATCTTATTTTAGGTACTTCTTCATATTGAGTGAGTAATGTGAAATGATAACAGTGCATAGTAATACCAGAAGTAAAAAAAGATATTTATTTTTAACCTTTCTGCTATTTGATATTACCAGATTTAAAAAAAAAAATTGTTCACTTGAAGTTTGTGAAATTATATCTAATTGTATTTCTATTTTGAATTTTCCTGAAAATTTGATATTTTCACATCATTTCATATGTTTATAAATGTTTCCTATATTGTTAATTATCTTTTTATGTATATTCTTCTCCTTTTTTTATTTTCCTCCCTTCCCCTTCTTATGCTTCTACCCTTCTCCTCCTCTTCCTCCTCCTTCTTCCCACTCTTTCTCCTCCTTTTCCTCCTTTTCTTCTTCCCTATCCCTTCCTTCTCCTCTTTCTCTCTTATTCTCTAATTTCAAAAGTTTGCTATTTGTGGCAATTGGTTTTTCAGAATAAAATAAAAAGATAATCAATTATGCCAGACCCAATAGAACCCTTATTATAAAAGTGATTGATATTATGTTGAATTTTTGTTTTCTTCTGGAAGAACTGTTATATTTGGTCTTTCTTTGTATGAATTCAGTGTAGATCCTTGTATATTTAGTTATTTAATTTTTTAAAATGTAACTTTTACATTAATTTTTCTCCTATAGGCCTTGTACATGTCTTTTATTTCTGTCCTAAAATTGGATCAGTGTTAGTAAAAGATCTATGTTTATTTTGGGAGACTGGATATTGATAGTACCAGGACTATATATATATATATATATATATATATATATATATATATATATATATGCATATATTTTAGATAAAAATGCTTAATTTTGCCATTCAAAGCATCACTAAATATCCTCATATATTTGTCTGATTGTGCTAGAAGAGATGTTTCTTAAAACTACTAGAGTCATTTTGGAACTGTCAACTTATATTTCATTTCTATTAGTTATTTGCTTTATGAAATTTGGAGCTATGTTATTAGTACCTGTAAGTTTAATAACTTTATATTTGGGGATGGTGAATAAATTGTGCTTCATTGTGTACATCCTGTATAAATATAACGATATATTTTGTTTTAATGTCTATTTTGCTTGGTATTACTTGGTGTCAGCTTACCTTGGTGTTAGTGTAAATTTAATATTAAAATTAAATTTATAGTATTTTGATATCATTTTCTTTCTTTCTATGATAAAATCATTACTTGCTTTTTAAATGGTTTTCATTTAAAATTCTAATATCCAAGTTTTCTGCACTTATTTCTACTATTTTTATCTTTTCACCAATCTTCCTATTTTTTTTGAAATAATTTTTGTGCATATGTTGGCTAATCTCAGTTCTAATTATCCTTAAACCAAACATTGTGTTTTCTTAAAACACAAGAATTTTATTACTGAATTTTAGAAGGCATTCTAGAGTATCCCATGCATGAGGCTATGTTTGTTTTCTTTATTCCAGAATATCTCAATTTTTAAAATGAGATTTTTTTTTCCAGAATAGCAAATGCCTTATGTTGCTGAAAACAGCAATACCAGGCAATCTCAAAAGTATTTTTATAAATTCCCTATTGTACCTTGGCATGGTAGAATTTTCTATGTTGAAACTAGTAATAACAGATTTTATTATTCACAATTATGTGAACTGGCAAAGTACACTAATATGACTGAGCATGCTTTGCCCTTCAGTAAATGGATAATTTAAATTTGTGTCTATGTGATTATAGAACTAGAATAAAAATTTCACATAGTGTTTAATTAAGCATATTTTAGAAAAAAAATAAACTCAGAGGTTCAACTAAACAAATTGCAATACAAAAGTTAATTTTATTCATATTTTAACATTCTAGGAGCTAATACAATACATCTAGCTTCTTTCTCAATTAAAGAGATTACCATGGGTTAATTTTTTTTAAATAAAATTCCTTAAAGTATAAACAACAAAGGAACTCTCACTAGAAAACTGTATTTGCATAATTACAGTAAAATGCCAATTTTGTATGAAAAACAGGAGCCAGAAATATTTCAAAATGCCATTTGAATTAGAAATGCAAATGTACTTGTTCTGCCTGGCTAAGCCAACAGCCACAGTAGTGAAAATATTTATCTTACAATGTTAACAATAGAAATAACAATTTTCAGTATGAAAATAGAAGCACCAGTATAAAATACACACTATCTTCAGATAGATCTAACCTCCTACTATCACTGTTAGGTAAAATAATAAATTCGTGAAAATAATTACAGTTATTAATTATAATTATAATTAAGTATCAGTGGCCCACAAATTTTTAAAGTCTAAATAATGTCTAGTCCTTTACATTAAACTGAGGTAAATACATGTATATCTCATGAAATAAATTATTTTTATTAAGACACAGACCTTAAATCCTCAGTTTGACGCATTTTGACAACTACAGACACCTGTTATCATCACCCAAAACAAGATTTAGAGCACTTATTTAACCCTAAAAATTTACCTCATGTCCCTTTCCAGTCAATTCTTAATTTGAAATAAGCTCTTACCATAAATTCATTTTGGCTGTTTTTGTTATTTATATAAATGGCATCATATAGTATGTACTCTTATTCTAATTTTTTTTCACTCATGATGCATTTGAGATTCATCTGTATTGTTGCATGTACTTTGAATTATTTTTATTGATGAGTAGAATTCACTGCATCAATACACCAAAATTTTTTATTCTTCCATTAAGTTCTTGTAGGTTGTCAGCATGTTTGCTCCTTTTTTTTTAACTTGTATTTATTTTTTGTTAATTTTTATTGGAGTATAGTTGCTTTACAATGTTGTGTTAGATTCTACTGTACAGCAAAGTGAATCAGCTATACGTATACATATATCCCCTCTTTTTTAGATTTCCTTCCCATTTAGGTCATCGCAGAGCATTGAGTAGTTTCCTGTTCTATACAGTAGTTTCTCATTAGTTATGTATTTTATACATAGTATCAATAAAGTATGTCAATCCCAATCTCCCAATTCATCCCACTATTAAATTCAATTTAGTAGTAATATATTATTTGTGATTTTTGAATATGAAGGTTTTAACATGCTTTTATCCAGAGCTTTTACCTATTTTTCACTTATTCCTTCCTTCCTTCCTTTCTTTTTCATCATTGCTTCTATTTGATTTAATTCACCAATCCTATTTTCTTCCTCTTTAACAGGCAACTAATCTAATGTGCTTAATTCCTTCATTAATATATTTATTTTTATTCAAATATACATGCATTTTTAACTTTCAGGAATGGTATTATGCCATAATTGTAATTTTGAATTTTATTCCTTTTACTCAATGCTTAAAAAAAAAAAAAAAAAACTAGGTTGCTGTGTGCACACTGCTACTCAATGCTCTGCTTATGCCATAATGTGCATTCATCCTATTCTACATATTTAATTTCACATTGATGGAAGCATAAATTGTATCTGATGCTTTGCTGTCACAATCTATGATTAATAATTTTACACTTCCTCCTTATGAATATGAATAAAGATTTCTCTGGACATATGAAAAGATGCTCAACATTGCTAATCATTGGCCAGTGATTTATTTCATTTATTTTATTTGTCTAGAAAGGCATAACTACTTAAAGTCTAGGTGCAAGAATATAAATATATGAAGCTACACTGCTGCCCAACCACAGCTGATATAATTCTTTTTGAGACATAAACTTTGTTTTTCTAAATTGTGATAATATTGAGGTTGTTTGTTACTATGGCATAAAATTATGAAAGCTGAATTCACTCATGTTTTGTTCCATATGATTGTTTTTCTTTGAAATGAATGTTAATTTTTGAGTTATAACAGTGTTACCTCAGCCATAATTCAGTGCTTATATTTGCCCAATACAGCTATATACTATATCAGTATATATATACATATAGTATCAAGTGTACAAAATTAGATTACTCATAATCCTATATAGCAGATTTCTTATATTTCATGCGGTGCCCACATTTTAATTTACTTATTTAACTAATACCTTTATGACTTTTTAAAGTAATTTTTTTTATATTTCAAGACTAATTGCAAAAATATTAGGGAAAATGTCCCTATACTCACAATTTGTTTCCCTTGTTATAAATACATTATTATGGTACATTTGTTATAATTAATGAACCATATTAATATGTTATTATTAGCCAAAGCCTATTCCTTATTCAGATATCCTCAGTTTTTAACCTAATGT
The DNA here is from genome assembly GCF_949752795.1 of Hyperoodon ampullatus. Classification (NCBI taxonomy): domain Eukaryota; kingdom Metazoa; phylum Chordata; class Mammalia; order Artiodactyla; family Ziphiidae; genus Hyperoodon; species Hyperoodon ampullatus. The sequence continues at coordinate 125,677,531 of NC_136918.1, forward strand.
CATTTTCCTGTTCCAGGTTCCCATCCAGGATACCATATTGCATTTAGTAGCAATATCTCCTTTTGCTTTTTGGGGTTACATTGATTTCTCAGAGTTTCCTTGTTAATGATGACTTTGAGAAGCTTGATGAGTATGGGTCAGATATTTTGTAGAATATCTCTCTGTTGGTACTCATCTAATATCTTTCTTATTAGAATGTAATATTGGTTTTTGAGACTAAGATCACAGAGGTAGAGTATCTTGCATCACATCATATCAAGGGGGCCTATTATCAATGAAATTTATCACTGTTGATATTAATATTGATCACCTGGCTGAGGTAGAGTTTGTGAGGTATTTCCACTGCAAAGTTACTCTTTATTACCCCATTTCCTGATTATATTCTTTGCAAAGAAGTAACTACACACAGCCCACACATAAGAAGTGGGAATCCATACTACACCTCCTCTAAGGTATAGTAGTTACATACATTATTTGGAATTTTGAATGGGAGATTTGTCTTTTCCCTTTCATTTAATTATTTATATCATCATTGAGTTACAAATAATTATTTTTTAATTTAGTTTATAATCCAGTGTACTTTATTTATCTTTTTGTTCAAATTGTTTCACCTTTAGCTTTTGGGAGCTCTTTAAGTTGGCTCTTATGCACCTGTCTTTTTAACATATGCCCATCAATGAGAGTTTCTCTCTTTTTTTCCTTTCCCGCTCCTTCCTTCTTTCTTTCCTTCCTTCCTTCCTTCCTTCCTTCCTTCCTTGCTCCCTCCCTCCCTCTCAGGTCAACATGACTTCCCTGACCCCCTTCAGTGAGTTTTTTCATACATTTGTATTACAGTTAGGATGTTTTGTCACATTTTGCATTTTATTCTGGAATTCCTTAGCTGCCTTAAATGATGCATTTTAAATTTTCATGCATTAACGTTCGTTCTTTGTGCCATAAAGTTTAACGAATTTTGACAAAGGCATAATGCCATGTATCCACAGTTACAGTATCATACAGAAAAGTTTCACCATAGTAAAAAAGTTCTCTGTGCTTCATCTACTAATCTTTACACTATTCCACTGAACCTTTAGAAACCAATGATGTGTTTAACATCTGTATATTTTGGCTTTTTCAGAATATCATAAAATTGGAATTGTACAATATGTAACTCTTTCAGACTGCTATCTTTCACTTAACAACATACATTTAAGATTCAACCATGTCTTTTGTGGCTTGATAACTTATTTCTATTAATAATTAAATACTATTCAATCTTATGGATGCACATAGTTTGTTTATCCATTTACCTATTGAAAGGCATCTTTGTCGCTTCCACATTTTGATGATTATAAGTAAAGCTGCTGTAAATATTTGTGTGCATACTTGTGTGTGGATATCACTTTTCCAATTAGTTTTCTAAATACCTAGAAGATGACTGAGTACAGTAAAACTATTTTTATCTTTGTAAGGAATTGCCCAACTGTCTTCCAAAATTGTTGTGGTAGACTGAATAATGGCCATCAAAGCTATTATATTCATAGAAATGTAAAGGTTTTTCTTGTATCATTAAATGAAGTTATTGTAAGAAAATGAGTGCTTTACCTCATAAATTTAAGGAATTTTACATAGTTTTAATTATGAAAGTAACACAATATCTATTTGTGGGTGTTTTAAACATTATTTTTGGAGTAGTTTTAGGTTCACAACAAAATTGTGAGGAAGTGCAAAGATTTTCAGTGTATCAGCTACCCGACTTTTGCATAGCCTCCCTCACTATCTACATCCTCTGCCAAAAAAGTCCATCTGTTATCAAGGATGAGCCTACACTGAGACATCGTAATCACCCAAATGCATAATTTACCTTAGGGTTCCCTCTTGGTGTTGTACATTCTATGAGTTTGAACAAATGTATAGAGACATGTATCCAATATTATGATAATACTGAGTATTTTCACTGCACCAAGAATCTTCTGTTACCCACCCATTCATTCCCTGTCCTGTAAACACTGATCTTTTTACTGTTGCAGCAGTTCTGCCTTTTCAGAAGGTTAGTTGGATTATTTAGTATGTAGCTTTCTAGGATAGGCTTTTTTTCACTTAGTAATATGTATTTGTTTCCTCCATTTCTTTTTATGGATTTATAGCCCATTTCTTTTCAACACTGATTAATATTCCATTGTCTGTGTCTACCACAGTTTATTGACCCATTCAATACTGAAGGACATCTTCCAAGTTTGGGTAATTATGAATAAAGCTGCTGTAAATATCTGCATGTAGGTTTTTGCATGGACATAAGTTTTCAACTCCTTTGGTAAATACCAGGGAATGTGAGTGCCAGTTGGTTTGTTAGAAGTATATTAATTTTGGAAGAAAGCACCAAACTGTCTTCCAAAATGACTGCACTATTTTGCATTACCACCAGCAGTGAATGACAGCTTCTGTTCCATATCCTCACCAGTTCTTGGTATTATCAGTGTTCCAGATTTTGGACATTCTAATGGATGTGTAGTGGCATCTCACTGTTGTTTTAATTTGTATTTCCCTGATGACATAGGATGTTGAGCATCTTTTTATGTGCTTATTTGCCATCAGTAAATCTTCTTTGTTGTACTGACTGTTAAGGTCTTTTTACCTATTTTTTAAATAGATGGTTTGTTTTCTTACTGTTCAGTTTTAAGAGTTCTTTGTATATTTTGGATAATAGTCCTTTATCATATGTGCCTTTTGAAAATATTTTCTCCCAGTCCTTTGCATAGCAGAAGATTTTAATTTTAATGAAGACCTAGTTATCCATTATTTCTTAAATAAATCATGCCTTTGATGCTGTACCTAAAAGGACATCATCATACTCAAGATCATCTAGATTTTCTCCTATGTTATCTTCTAGGACTTTTATAGTTTTGAATTTTATATTTAGATCTATGATCTATTTTTAGCTAAATTTGTAAAGTATGTAATGTTTTTGTTAGATTCATTGTTTTGCTTGTGGATGTCCAGTTATTTCAGCACCAGTTGTTGAAGAGAACATCTTTGCTCCATTGTATTACCTTTGCTCCGTTGTCAAAGGTCAGTTGACTATACTGATGTGAGTCCATTTGTGAGGTCTCTTTTCCATTCAGTTGGTCTGTTTGTCCATTATTTTACCAATACCACACTGTTTTGATATCTATAGCTTTATAGTATTTCTTGAAGTCTGGTAGTGTCAGTCTGGATAGAGACAGCCCTGGAGAGTATCCCCCAGCAGACAGGTTGTCAGTTGTCATTAACTCCTCGCTTTTCTTTCTTTCTTTTTTTTTTTTTAACATCGTAATTGGAATAAGATTGTTTTACAATGGTGTGTTAGTTTCTGCTTTATAACAAAGTGAATCAGCTATACATATACATATATCCCCATATCTCCTCCTTCTTGCATCTTCCTCCCACCCTCCCTATCCCACCCCTCTAGGTGGACACAAAGCACCAAGCTGATCTCCCTGTGCTATGTGGCTGCTTCTCACTAGCTATCTATTTTACGTTTGGTAGTGTATATATATCCATGCCACTCTCTCACTTCATCCCAGCTCCTTACTTTTATAGGTCTTTGGGGCTGTTCAGGTATTTTCCTGTAAGGCTGGTGGTGCTAAAACCTATTTCAGCATGCTATTGAGATTAATGATGTGGCATTGATTCTCTTAATGCACAGCATGAAGTAGGACAAAGCAATGAAGTTCCCCCACTTCCACCTATTTTTCTCACCACTGCACCTGCTACCACAGATTCAGGCTTCTGCAGCCGTTCTACAATTTAAAGCAGATTTCAATCTGCCTGGATTTTATCATCATTCATTTTAAATGTTGGTCATCTGTCCCTTTCTCTTTGTTTCTACACAGTTGATTTTAAGAAGGAAGACAGAAATTTTACTATTTTTTCCATTACGTTACACTCTAGGACTCTTAAATTCGTTTCCAAACTTTTTTTCTTTCTTATTAATAATTCTTTATTTTGAAATTTATAAAAATTAAAAGCTCCTGAATTTGTCAGTCTTACATATTGCTCTTACACTCATTTTCAAACAAGTAAAAAATAAACTAAACATATAAACAAATAAATAAATAAAAGTGAAGCCTTGTACTTTTGATTACTTTTTGGTTGTATCATCTGCTAATAGCAGTATAATGTTGAATGGTACCTTTTCTTTTAGCTACCTCATAGAATACTGCTGATGTGTCTATAGGTAATAACAATTCAATCTCAAAGTAGACAATAAAAAAAATACTCTCAACTAATGTATTGGTTTATGAATATGGTTGTGAAACAAAACTTCATTTAATATGCTACACTCAGACTAAAATATTATTAGAACTAGTTTTTAATATAGAATATTTAGAGAACTAAAATTCATTGGTAAAGAAGTGCCTTTGCAGTCTAACATAAAGAACTGTCAAAATGTATGTTTGTGTTTTTCCTATATTTTGATAAGAAAAGTTTATCTTAACAAAAAACAAAATATGATTAAATTTGAAGAAAATTGAAGAAAAAAATGCAATCATTCATCTTCACAGTTACATTTCTTGCCATTTCCATAAGAATTAGATTTCATTTGTCAATGTTAAACCTTATCAAAACTGTTGAGCATCAAGCCATATTTAGAGTGAGTTTTCATTTTAATTATGTTTGTACAGTATGAATATTGAGGAAATATAATGAATATGTGCATTTATCTTATATCTTTATTTTTCTACAGTTATAAATTATGTAGATCACTCATTTGTTTTGCAAATATTTGACTTGCTTTGACTATTTTCTTCTAACTCAAAATCATCACAGTTGAAGCTACTATTGAAGATGAAATTTTAAGGCAAAGTTTGAATTAGAGATAAGTAATGTGTTTGATTTTAGAACTTGAAAACAAACTCTTACCCTTTGAATTTAGAAACTGAAACACTAAAATATGCATTAAATCAAAGAGTAAATCATCCTTATGACAGATTATGTGAAGCATAAGAAAAATATGTTTGGCAATATCCAGAAATTACTGTTTTCTTAAAATTAGAAGATATTTAACATTTTATGATTAAAAGCTAAATATTTAGGTACAGATTAATAATAATTATTTATGATAATTATTAAAACAGAAAAAATAGTATATGTAGCTTAAATTTACATAAAATAAAGAAAATATTAGTATAAAAGTCCATCCTGTGCTGGATTAAAGGATCTCTTAGCAGCATAAATATTGATGTAACTCTCACATAAGATTTAGCAGAAATTAGGCAACAATATATACAAAATAAAATATTTTCAGAAAAAGTTTAAGTGATTTCACAATGCTTATTATGCCTTTGCATATGGTACCTAATATGTTATATGTCCTTCCAATTAGAAGTAAATAGTAGAACATTTGTGTAAAAGGATGTAAAAGCTACAAATAAAGCAGAAATTGCCATCTGACTAATGTATTTCCATGATATTTCAATAAAGTAGTGGGTAAATTTAAATATGCACAATGGCCTAGGTTACACATAGTAATCAATATCATGAATAATCATTAATGACCACTAACACACACAAAAAGTATTTAGCAGATGTCACTTTTCTAATTAAATTTTTAATGTTTAAATCCGAATTGTTTTGGCTACTTAAGATTTTGACAATGCCACCTTGAATTAAAATTTGTATTTTACTCATTTCCTTACAAGTAGAGGTAATAATTCCATGGTTACAAGTAAGTGTCAGAAAAAAAAAAAGATGAAATTATCTTCAATTTACTTTTATAGAAAGAACTGCATGCATCGTATACATATTTATTGTGAAGCTCTGTTTTACCTCTTTAAAGCAAATTACCTCAAATAATTTGTAAGAACACTGTTGGTCTTGAACAATAAAGTTATCAGTTATCTGCTTGCAAAAGCTTTCAAATATCAGTTCTGCAATGTTGGTTGTTCATTTGCCAATTGTACAGTATTCACAATTACATATACTCATTGACACGGTATCCTCTCATTATAGAATTACTTTAATTTGAAGCTATGATCTCCACTGAAATATCTTTACCATTTACCCTCCAAATTGACTACATTTGAAAGCTTATCCTTTAAAGTTTAAATTAATCACTTTGAAAATAAAATTAAATGGCACAAATTAATCTTCATTTTCTAAATGTCTTTAAATCATTGTAACATGTAGAACCACAGAACATTATATATATATATATTATATAAATTCACAAATTACATAGAGGTATATATTCCTCTATATTAAATCATTTTCCCTATAGTACACAGATATATATTTTAGCTATTTTTAAAGCTATTGTTTTAATTATACTAGGTTGATTTTGATTTATTAAAATGGAATTAAAAACAAATTCATCAATAGTTTAAGGTAACCAAAAGCAGTTATTCTTGGGGTATAGCTCAGTGGTGGAGCATTTTATTGCAAAAGCAACAATTCTATGCTTCATACAACCTGAAAATATTAGTGCCAACTCAGCATAAGAATACAGTATTTTTTTCATATTATTGTTATAATAATTTATGTTTAAGACAAATTAATATTTTGATAGGACTTTGAAACAAAACATATGAACACAGTACTAATTTATAGAAGTATATAAATTTCTTAAATATTATAAGAAACATACTTTTTCATCACTATATTTAGTATTTTAATCTCATATTTCCTGGAACTTCTTGTGAGTTTTAATGAATTTTATGAATCCTTTAAAAATGATTGACATTTGACAATTTATAGTAAAATGTGATATACTTCAAATGATTAACATCAAATGGAGCTGGATACAGAATAATAACAAGGTCATTGGGCATCATTAATTTTCAAATATTTGATTTCAGCTGAATGGTTGGATATATCATTTTTTATTTTAATCATGAAGTACACCTGTCAAAGAAATACTTTTCTATACAGTATTTTGAATGAGGTTATGCACAGAGCTTCCTTCGATTGTTTCTACTCAGTGATCAGTAGGTGAAGTGGATGGCTTGCTATTATCTTCCCATGATGTATAGCCAAAGAGCCTGAATTAATATCACTGGATAAAGTGATAAACCTAAGATGGAGTATAACAGAGATTGAGTGGCCTTTTATTAGATATATGGAAGCTATAAATATGAATATATATTCCCAAATTATCTTATTTAATAAATAATTTAAAAAAATATAGAAATAGTGTAACTCTAAGGAAAAATGTGTATGTGTATGTATGGAGGTGAAAGCAATATGCTTTTCACTTAAATTCCTTTTAATTCCATTTAATACATGTATAGTCACTGTTCTAAAAGTGTGTGATGGACTAGCCTCCAGAAAGCACATAGATGAAGAAGACACAAGCCTGATTTGAGTAACTTAGGAGTCCAGAAATGAAAATAAGGCATGTATTAATCTGGGGAAAAGAAGTAGCCAAGACATTAAACCATGTGGTTTTCATGATGCTTATTTCTTAACAGGGTCCTACTATATTATCTCTATAGGTACATTTTAGTGCTTACATTTTATTATATCATCATCATAGAAACATGAAAACTTTTATTATTCCTGAATGATTTAGAAAAAGTAACAGTGTTTTATTCATTTTATGTGACAAACTTAAAATCAATTCTGAATGCTGGAAAAAAGTAAGTGAATGACAGCAAACAAGAACAAAATTGTAGACCAATCTTACTTATGCCAACAATCATGAAGATTCTTAATAAAATAATAGTATTGATAAATGCAAATAAATAATGCCCAGGAAGAATAGTACAGGCATGCTTTGGAGATAATGCAGATTTGGTTACAGACCGCCACAATAAAGCAAATGTTGCGATGAAGTGAGTCACACATTTTTTTGGTGTCCCAGTGCACATAAAAGTTATATTTACACTATTTTGTAGTGTACTAAGTGTGCAATAGCATTATGCCTAAGAAATCAGTGTACATACCTCAATTAAAAAGACTTTATTGCTAAAAGTACTGAGCATTATCAGAGCCTTCGGCAAATCATATATATATATATATATATATATATATATATATATATATTATATATATATATATATATATATATATATATATTTAATAAGACGTGACAGTAAGAGTTATTCTTTGATCCATTGACTGCAGTATGAATACTGTGTTAGTAGGCATAAAAAAAAAACATTAATATGGTATCCATATCCATCAGAGCTCTTGGGTGACCAGGTGCATAATCAATGGGCAATATTATTTTGAAAGGAATCTTTTTTTCTGAGCAGTAGGTCTCAACACTGGGCTTAAAATATTCAGTAAACCATTGTGTAAACAGAGGTGTGGTCAGCCAGGTTTTGTTGTTCTATAGAGTACAGGCAGAATAGATTTAGCATAATTTTTAAGGGCCCTAGGATTTCCAAAATTGGGAATGAGCACTGGTTTTAACTTAAAGTCACCAGATACGTAAGCCCTTAACAAGAGAGTCAGCCTGTCTATTGAAGATTTAAAGCCACACATTGCTTTCTTATTTCTAGCTATGAAAGTCCTAGATGGCACCTTCCAGTATAAGGCTGTTTTATCCACATCGAGAATCTCTTGTTTAAGGTAGCCACCTTCATTTTTTGTCTTACTTAGATCTTCTGAATATCTTGCTGTAGCTTCTACATCAGCCCTTGCTGCTTCGCTTTGCATTTTGATTTTATGGAGACAAATTCTTTCCTTAAACCTCATGAACCAACCTCTGCTATCTTCAAATGTTTGTTTTGCAGCTTCCTCACTCCTGTAAAACCTTCACAGAATTGAAGAGAGTTAGGGCCTTGCTCTGGATTAGGCTTTGGCTTATGTGAATGTGTGGTTGGTTTAATCTTCTATCCAGACCATTAACACATTCTCCATATCATCCATAAGGTTGTTTCCCATTCTTATCATTTGTGTGTTCTCTGGAGTAGCACTTTTAATTTTCTTCAAGAACTTTTCATTTCATTCACAACTTGAGCTAACTGTTTGGTGCAAGAGGCCTAACTTTTGGCATATCTCAGCTTTCAGCATGCCTTCTTCACTAAGCAAATCATTTTTAGCTTTTGGTTTCAAGTGAGAGATCTATGACTCTCCCTGTCGCTTGAACACTTAGAGGCCATTGTAGGGTTATTAATTGGCCTCATTTCAATATTGTTGTGTCTTAGAGAATAAGGAGGCCTGAGGAGATGGAGAGGGACTGGGAAGGGCTGGTCATTGCGGCAGTTAGAGAACACGCAACTTTTATTAATTAAGTTTGCCAACTTATACGGTCCCTGTTAGTGGTACCTCAAAACAGTTACAATAGTAGCATCAAAGGTCAGTAATCACAGATCACTGTACCAAATATTATACTAGTGAAAAAGCTTAAAATATTGAAAGAATTACCAAAATATGACACAGACACAGGAAGTGTGCAAATACTGTTGGAAAGATAGTGCCGATAAACTTGCTCAACACAGAGTTGCTACAAACTTCAATTTTTAAAAAATGCAATTATCTTTTTTTTTCAGATGGGGTTAGGAGTTTATTAATTTATTTATCCATTTTTTCTGTGTTGGGTCTTCATTTCTGTGCGAGAGCTTCCTCCAGTTGTGGCAAGCAGGGGCCACTCTTCATTGCGGTGCGCGGCCTCTCACTATCACGGCCTCTCTCGTTGTGGAGCACAGGCTCCGGACACGCAGGCTCAGCAGTTGTGGTTCATGGGCCTAGTCACTCCACGGCATGTGGGATCCTCCCAGACCAGGGATCGAACCCGTGTCCCCTGTATTAGCAGGCAGACTCTCAACCACTGCACCACCAGGGAAGCCCCCAAAAATGCAATTATCTTTTGTGGTACATATATACAATGGAATATTACTCAGCCATAAAAAGGGACAAAATTGTGCCATTTGCAGAGACGTGGATGGACCTAGAGACTGTCATACAGAGTGAAGTAAGTCAGAAAGAGAAAAACAAATATCATATAATATCGCTTATATGTGTAATCTAGAAAAATGATACAGATGAACTTATTTGCAAAGCAGGAATAGAGACACAGATATAGAGAAAAAATATATGGGTACTAAGGGGGGAAGGGGGGTGGGATGAACTGGGAAATTGGGATTGACATATACACACTACTATGTATAAAATAGATAACTAATGAGAACTTACTGTATAGTACAGGAAACTCTATTTAGTGCTCTGATGTGACCTAAATGGGAAGGAAATCCCAAAAAGAGGGGATATATGTATATATATATATATATATATATATATATATATATATATATATATATATATATATAGAGAGAGAGAGAGAGAGAGAGAGAGAGAGAGAGATACATATAGATAGATAGATAGATATAGATATATATAGCTGATTCACTTTTCTGTACAGTAGAAACTAACACAATATTGTAAAGCAACTATACTCCAGTAAAAATTAATTTAAAAAATTGCAATATCTTCAAAGTGCAATAAAGTGAAACATGGTAAAATGAAGTATGCCTCTACATCTTAGTAAAACAGAATTTATGTTAGGAATTAAAAATGATATACCAAAATGAATCACATAACATAAGGCACCATATGAATAGGTAATTTTAATGATTAACTAAAAAGTTATTGAATTAATAAATTCTATAGACATTTTAATAAAGCATATCAAATAAAAATAGAATAAACTTTGTCTAGAAATTTTTGCTATGTGATTGTACCAATTTACACACTCATTCAGCAATATATGTGTGTTGCTGATATTCCACATCCTTATTAAACTTCATATCACTGTTCTTTTAAAATCTTTGTTGTCCTAGTATATGTGTAGTAGTATACCAATGGGCTTTTTTTGTTTACCTGTTTTTTGATAAAAGTCATTATTTCATAAATATATATTGGATATTAGTGTATGTTTTTTGGAAAAACGTCCTTAAGCATTTTGTCTGTTTTTATTGCATTGTCTGTCTTTTTCTTATTGATGTCATTTAGTAACCTTATATATTCTGTATCCTAATATTTTCTCAGATATATGTGTTGCAAGTATTTTATTCTATTTGGTGGGTTTTATTTTCATTCTCCTAATGGTGTCTTGGCATCTTTTTATAATAACTTCTTAATTTTGAGTCCAATTTATAAATGTGTTTTTAATTTTTGATTTGTACTTTTTATCTGCATCACCTTTAGGGATATATTTAATAATCTATGTGAAATTAATTTTTGTGTATAGAATGAGATGTGTTAAGATGTTTTCTTTCATAATTTAACCAATTAAATTAATTCAATTGATTGAAAAGAACACCTCTCTTCCACTATATTAAATATCACCTCTGTGTAAAATGTCTAGTGATGGAATAGGTTTGGGTCAGTTTATTAACTCTCTGCAATGCTCCAGTGGGCTACTTGTGTCTCCTGGTTTTGATAACACTCTGTGGGTTAATTACTATAACTTTACAATAAGCCTTGATAGGTGGTAACAAAAGTCCTCCATATTGCTGCTTCTTCGTGATTGTTTGTGGTACAAATTACCTGATAAAATAATAACATAAAACATGGCTTTACTTATGTGTATAATGTTTAATAGAAATGATTCAAGGGTACTTTCTCATATTTTAGTGAGTATTTGAGAAACTACAACAGCCCATTTATGATTTTTAAAAATCTTAGCAAGCTATATATAAAAAACATTTTAGATTATGTCAAATTTAATCTACAGGAAACTTCCAGTTCACATAATACTTACTGAAAGATTTCTTGTTTTCTCAAATAATTTTTGAGTGAAATTATATAATTTTCTACATTATTCAGTAGATTTCATTTAATTAGTTGTTAAATATTACACCATCCTTGAATTAAAAAAAAAAAAACATTTTTTTTTTGTTTTGTTTTTTGTGGTACACGGGCCTCTCACTGCTGTGGCCTCTCCCGATGCGGGGAACTGGCTCCAGACGCGCAGGCTCATCGGCCATGGCTCATGGGTCTAGCCGCTCCATGGCATGTGGGATCTTCCCGGACCTGGGCATGAACCCGTGTCCCCTGCATCAGCAGGCAGACTGTCAACCACTGCGCCACCAGGGAAGCCCTGCCAAAAAACTTTTTATGTTCTTTTATTTTAATTAATTTCTGAAAATTGTTTGATTACATTGTATTTCCTTTCTTACAGTAACTGATGTATGAATAATGTCATTTCTGCCTTATACGTTTACAAAATTTCACTAATTAAATATAGTAGACAAAGCAGTTTGCTCTTTCTGGAAGGAGTTTTACTCGTATGTTCAATAAATTTAATAGATACAGGTAAGAATCTCTATTTTTTATCAGTTTTTATAAGCAGTGTTTTACTTTAGAAATTTATGCATTTTGTCTAAATTTATAAATGTATGTATGTAAACCTATTAATAGTATCTTATTACATTTACCTTATCAATAGAATCTTTAGTATACCATCTTATTCATTCCTGATATTTGAAAATTGTGCAGTCTCTATGTTTTTTTAAGAAGTCTAATTTTGTATCCTTTTTATTTGTCTTTTCCTCACATAACAAGATTTTAAAGTTTTCTTTGCTGTTCATTTAAAATTTACTTTTATTGATTTCTGTGTCTATCTTTACTTTGTTCTTTCTTTATTCTTTAGGATTAATTTGCTACTCTTTTCCTGGTATCTTGAAATGGGAAATCTAAATATTAATTATAAGCTTTTCTTCTTTTATAATAAATGCATTTAAGACTGCAATCTCTTCTAAATACACTTTATCCATATGCCATACTTTTTATTTGTCATATTTTTATGATTATGGCATCATACTGCTCTCTACCCTTAATTCTTAAATTGTAAAAAAATTGTCCAATTTCTTTTTCTTTGTAACATATTTTTATGAAGCATTTGAAAAGTGGAGATTTCAGTTAAATCCATTGAGCTTAAAAAAATATTGTGTTATAATTACCTAAGGACATGCATTATGTCAAAAGAATGTAACAAATATGAATTCAATATAGGCAACAATTTATTAGAAAAGTTTGATCAAATTGATTGGCCAATTTAAACAACCATTAAAATCCAGCAACCAGTTTGATTTTCTTTTCTACCTGAACCAGTTGATGACCTTCTGAGTTTGTAGATTAATTACCCTTTCTGTTGATTTATGTTAGTTCCAGTGTAAACTAGTCCATGAATTTGATTCTTTTAATTCACTTTACTAGAAAAAATCAGCAAAATAGTTGGTTTCTATATAGCTAAAATGTAAGCATAAAGAAAACAACCAGGGCTTCCCTGGTAGTGTGGTGGTTGAGAGTCTGCCTGCCGATGCAGGGAACACGGGTTCATGCCCCAGTCCGGGAAGATCCCACATGCCACGGAACAGCTGGGCCCATGAGCCATGACTGCTGAGCCTGCACGTCTGGAGCCTTTGCTCCACAATGGGAGAGACCACAGAAATGAGAGGCCTGCGTACTGCAAAAAACAAAAAAAAACAAAAAAAAAAAAAAGAAAGGAAACAACCAGAAAACATTTCTCTGATCTTTCAAAAATTTTCAGCATTTTCTTTTAAATTCCAAATTGAGCTTTAATCATTTAGTACTATGGTTAAAGCTTGTAGTGTACTTAACCTTTAAAATGTGCATAAAACCCTTACCCTAGAAAGGGATACAACAAATTTAAAATAATTACATTAGGCAAGATTTGTTTATATTGAATTTCTAATTCTTACTGTTTAAAACTGTCAGGTGGTTTATTAATTGATACTTTCATAAAATGAGAAATGAGTAATTTCTTTGATGGAAAAGCATTAGTGTTATGTGTTGCAAATCACCTGATAATTTAATAATGTAAGATATGGCTTCTATCAAGTTACATTTCATTAGAGGAATAACATGCATACAATTTTTTTATAATAAGTATTTATATACACACATACTTTATAAATTTACTGAGTTACATTATGTCTGGAATAAAACAGTGAATCAAAAGGATCTATACTGCAGTTTTCTGCCATATATAGTATTAGATATATATCTCAAAGCCAAATAACTAAAAGTATTTTATTAAGTATGTTAACTTGTCATGCACTGTTTCTTTGGAATTTACTACATATATTTACTCTCAGTTTATAAAAAACTGGTGTAGTGTTTTGCTATTAGTGAAAGGTTTATAAACGTGTCATTGCTCTTATATTTCTATAGATCTGTTCAGCTAGAATTCTTTTGGCCATTGGATAAGATTGCATTGCCCTTTCCAGTAGTAAATGCTTTGAAAATCATAATAAAATGTGACCTAAGAGTAAGAACCTTTAGTTCTCATGATTTTATTGTCCCAAATACTTTTAGCTTCTCAGGAAAACAATTTAATAAGTACCATGTATCTAACACCGTCCCTAATTCTAGCCTATAGATTATTGAAAATTATTTTGGTTATTGTTGATAAAGGCATTCTCACACACACAGTCTTTCCACCACCCACTTGGTTGCTTAAGGATGGACCTTGTGTTTGTGATACTTCCTTACCAAGAGATAAAGAGCTCACACAGCCTGTGCTGGGCTTATCATCTTGTGTGGGAATATTCTCCACTGCTTCAAGCTCAGTGAGTATTCTTTTGTTCTACTCAAGTGTGTGATCTTATGTCACCATGCCAACCCCACTGCTATAACTGTCTTCCGTGGACGGGGACCCAATCTTTTTGCTACAGCATGAGAGTGTTGGGAATAGGTGAATTGCCCTGCCAGTAGAGATCCACTGGGTACTGGTACCCAGAACAACCACTGAAGCATCTCTAAGTAAGTAATGCATCCCATCCAGTACTTGACTCTGTTGTGTTTTCCTTGCCAACTCTGATACCAAGATGCAATGAGCAGAAGTGTTTGGATTTCTATTTCTGAAGTTTGACATAGTGATGATCTTTGCTATCCTCCATGTGGTTGGAATTCTCCACTGGGATTGATAACAGGTATATGATATTCTGCTCAACAGTTTTTTTGGTAGTGATTTTGGTTTACAGATCCTCCTAAATGGTGTTCAGTTAGTTGGAGTATATTTGTAATTACTCTGTGGGCCAAGCATCATGCTAGAAGTTAGGGGTAACACCACTGAATAGGAAATATGATCTCTGCTCTCTGGATGATTGCATTCTGTTTGGAAGATAGACAGAAAGCAAGTAATTCTAATTTGTTAAGCAGAGTCTCTTGTGTCCCACGTTCAATAGGGTCATCTCCTTCATTCATCTTCATTTTCCATGAGAACAAACTGACAGCTTTGATAAGCAGGTATGCCTAAATTCAGTGACCTGAGACCTTAGGTGTTTAGGAGCACAGGTTCCATATTTGCAGTTTTATTTAAAAAAAAAAAAATATATATATATATATATATATATATATATATATATATATATATATATATTAAATCTAAGCTAATAGGGGAATTCATTGATAAATTCTGTATACTTTTAAATGGCATAAGCGTTGTCTGATTTATTTGTTTATGTTATCTAATGCTAGTTTTACCACATCTCTTACCAGATTTCCTGATTGGACTCATTCCTATAAGTGAGTGTTCAGACCATAAAAAATAATATAATAAAAGTGTAAACGTGACACCACCAATGGCATTTCTCAAAGATGAGCTCTGATTCCTGTGAGCAGCCTTCACAATGGAAGAGAGGGAGGCTTTTTTTCATGTGCTTCAACACCTGAGCTCTTGTCATGTTATCCTGTAATGATGGGTTTGTCTGTAGCCAAGCTCCATTTTCCCATCTATTAAGGTCGTTTCTTGTATCTGTTTAATGTATCTAGTGAAGAAATGAACTAATGGGTTTATTATTTAAAGACTTTTGTATTAAATCACTATATTATATCAATTATATTTTTACAGGGTATAATTATATTATACCAGTGGCTTTTATATTAAATCTATTCTGGAATTAGCATTCTCATTTCTAAACACTGAGTTTCTGGCACAAATTAACAGTAGCAACATCCCCTTTCAGAAGTCATGATTTTAATGATAAATGAAGATAGCAAATAAAAGGATCATTTACTTCATAGAAACTTAGAAAGTATTAACCTGGTGTCTGGAGATTATTTATTCTAGGCCCGATATATCCTCGTCCTATTCCAAAATGAATATTCTGAGTACAACTTTTAATTTAAGAAAGAGGAAAAATGACCTTTTAATCTTTTAAATTTTATAAACTGTGAACTGTATGAGGGTTGACTACAGGTACAGTGTTGTACAGAATATTTCTAGACCTTATTCACTTTTCTTGACTGAAACACTATGTCACTTGATTAGTAACATCCCAGAAACAACATTTTGAATCAAAGCACTCCCTATACCCTTCAAATAGGGAAATTATCAGGGAAGAGACACTCTTGTAATTCAAATGTAATGAGACATATGTTTTTTCTGTGTCAACTTTCTTTACTCTGTATGAGCTCTCAGTACTTTGTGACTTTCTTCCCTAAATATTGAGGCTTGAGTCACTTCTCACACACCAAGTATACACTAGTTGGGCAAATAATTAGAATTACAGAGAATTTACATATCAATCAAGGGCAAGTTGAACAAGAGAGTTCAGGTTATCAGTGGTATGTTTATTTAATTAATAAAAATTCTAAAATAGTCTTGACTGTACAAGTCCAGGAAATCTGACTTAGCATTGATTGAAATCCTGCTTCACATAAACATTTTTCATTGTCATTCTCATAGTGAAAACGTGCCTAATGCAAAATAAATGTAATCATTATCATTTCTAGAACGAGTCATATGAGAGGTTGTATTACATAGTTTGCTGAGTGTTGAACGTCCAATTTCCTGCTAAATTGTCTTTAGTGGTAGCTCATTCCCACTTTTGCCTGAAGCTTGCTGTGCTTAAAGTCCTAGTTAGATGTGTTCTCACCTCCGGTAGATGAGGGATCAACTTTATAGATTTCAGGATGAAACAATTTATTACCACTTTCTCACCTTCTTCATAACTGTTAATCTAGTGCTCCCAGTCCTCTTAATGGTCTAGCATGTGGCCTTTCATAGATACACATTATTTTTCATTGTTATGCTGTCACTTTCCTTCCATGTGTGGAATGTGTCACCGAAAGAGGACTGTGTGCTCGAAGGAGATGATGTGGCTTTTCCTGTGACTGTGTAATTATCTGACTTAATTTTTCAGTTTTAGTTTTTGTCCTGGCTTTTTCTTTTTTTAAAATGATAACTGCAAATGAGAACAGAGTGCACAATTTCTAACTGAGATAAAGTTTATCACCCTCTCATTAGCTGAATGGTCTTCTTCTTTGACACTGTGGTCCAAACATTAATAATCTAGAGGCTCTGGGGAAAAATCCACTTCCAAGATCATTCAGATTATAGGAAGAATCCAGTTACTTGTGGCTGTAAATCTGAAGTTTCGATTTCCTTGCTAACTCTGATTCAGGCAATATTCTCAGCTTCTAGAGGCCACTTACATTCCTTCTCACTTGGCCCTCTCCATCTTCAGAACAGCAAGGGCACACACATTCTCTTCACAATTTGAACCTGTCTCACTTCCTCTTCTGCTACAGACCAGAGAAAGCTCTCTTCTTTTAATGATTCCTGTGATTACAGTAACCCCACCTAGATGCCATGCAACACAGCCTTAGCCTGAGCTGATAGTTTATCGTGTTAACACGTTTTCAGGGATTAGGGTGGAATATCTTTAGTTGGGGAGCAGTTTAGAAATTCGGCCTAACACATGACATGGGAAGTTACTTTGGATACTATAACATAAAACTTAGATTATGTGCTCTTGAGGTAGATGTTCTCCTGTATTTATACTGCTTGTTGTTCTTTGACATTTTTATCTTTTACAAACAGTGGTTTCCTCATTTACATATGTGGTGAATAACACCATAGAACTCATAAGGTTACTGTGAGAATAAAATGAGATGGTGTTTGGGAAGCACCTGACATTGAGCACTCTATAAAATTTATAATTAATATTTTTTGCTTTATTTTATCTATAAATGCTATTTCATCTTCAAAAAGTCATTTCCTTATTTTCTTACTTGATTCTCACAAGCCAGTAACATAATTATTAAAGTTGAATATATATTAAAGAGTAGTTGAAGTAGGTAGGATTCAATTTTAGGGTTTTTTTTCTTCTACTTATATATTTTTTCTTTGCAGATTTTTAAACAGAGACTGTTAAGATTCTTATTTTTCTTTTAGCTCATGCAGTTTATAGCCTTATATAATTCCTTTTCAAGGATTAAAGCACATAGACAAATTCAAATAATCATTGCTTTAGAAAACTTGTTATTCCTACATATTTTGTCCAGATTTCTCTAATTTACCACATTATTTTAAATGTTTTGAAAACTGCCTATCTAGGTGTGTTTCTGAATTTCTTTTTAAAATCCCATTACTGGAAATACTGTAATAGCATAATATAAATTCATCTATTTGGACATAAATAGGGCTAGATCATGAGCTTAAATTAAAATTGTAATTTTAAATAAAATGATGGACACGATTTCATATTTCCTCTTATCACTACTACTCAGTCTATAAAACACTAACTATCCATAGAAAATCCTGTTGTACTTTCTATCTTCATGCTTTCCTGATTTTACAGTAACCTAAAATCAAGGGTTGAGTTTAGCCTGTGATATGTATAATAATAGTGTTTACTTTTATCTTGGAGTAGAACCAAAATTATTAGAGCCCAAAATTCAGTCACCCAGCAAGAATTTAATTCATACAGAAGGACCTGCCCAGTGGGTTCGTGAACAAGGGAGACCCCTTAGCTCCCAACTGTGTCTCCTATGTCTCTCAAACCAGAAGGAGGGAGACGCAAATGCTGTGGAATCTTCTTTCCTCTACTCTGTAATTTCCTGCCAGTGTCTCCCTAAACTTGTCCTTAGGTGGAAGGCAGTTGGCAAGGGATTCCTGTGACTATAATTGTCAGGAGACATTCACAAAATTGATCAGAGAACCAAAGCAAATAAATGATGAACACAATACTGTTAATCTTTATGCCTTCAATTTATACTGCTTAATCTATTGGAAAAACTTTATTTATACTATACAGGTCAATAATTTGGAGAAAAAAAGTCTAAATACATTCCAGCCTTGTACAATTTTAGGGACTTACATTTTGCAAAGATAAAGTTTTAATAACATTAGATATTGGTAGGCACGTTTTTATATTGTAGCACCACTGTGTCCTAGTAATGTCATATAATACACTCTACTTCTAATTTATATTTTTAATTATTTCAATAGCCATACAAACATACTGATCATATATTTTTATACTTTTAAAATCCCTCCATTTATGTTGGTATTGGGCAGAATCCAAAGAGTTGTTGAACAATTTTATAACATATGTATTGGCACATATAGTGAATTGATATATCAAAATGACAAGTTTTCTGTTAAAATTTATGTAAATTATGATGTCACACATTATATTATTTTTAAAAATGAATTAGTGATTGCATCCCAAGTTTGCACTGCCTATATTTGTAATTGGAGCTTTTTGCTCTTATTTGGGATAATATCACTTCATTTTAAAAATTCTTTGACATGTTTTAATCATCAATGACTTTATATTTCCCATTAAGTTTTAGTTACACTAATATTTTACTCTCAAATTCTCATTAAAAAGTTTCAGTTTAAAATAACTCCAGGGCTTCCCTGGTGGTGCAGTGGTTGAGAGTCTGCCTGCTGATGTAGGGGACATGGGTTCATGTCCCGGTCCGGGAAGATCCCACATGCCACGGAGTGGCTGGGCCCATGAGCCATGGCTGCTGAGCCTGCACGTCCGGAACCTGTGCTCTGCAATGGGAGAGGCCACAACAGTGACAGGCCCGTGTACCACAAAAATATATATAATAATAATAATAATAATAACTCCAGAAAATATTATCATGTTTCATTTTATCTATATGTTTATCTTAGAATTTGATATTATTATGGTTGGGTTTTTCTTTATGCATCTTTGCATGATCAACATAACTTTTATCCAAATTATTTTATTTCAAAAATTAGGGTTTGTATTTCCTTCTTTAATTGAAATATAGTTGATTTACAATGTGTATATTAGTTTCAGGTAAAATAGAGTTGCTTTCATTTCCTTTATACTGAGAGACAGTATAGCTGCTAAGAAAGCAGATTCTGGTATTGGATTTTCTGGATTCAGATCTGTTTTGCAGCTCAACAGATGTGTGACCTTGAACAAATTATGTTTCTCATTTTCCTCGTAATAATAGAAGCTAACTGATTTGTGAAGAAAATTAAAGGATTACATCCTTATAAAGCACTTTCGACATTGTCTGACACAAGTTAAATATGATAAAAGTATTAATTAATAGTCCTAATATTATTCTTAAAAATCTGAGTTATTTTTTTTCACATAAATTAAAACATCAGGATCAAAATCAATTTCATTAACATGTGCATTGTATGTTTACCTATTTTAGTAACTAATTAAAACCTATTTTTATTGAAAGTGTGATAAACATTTTGACCTTAAAGATTTTTAGTCATTTTTTAATAATTCAGTTGCTATTTTATATATGAAGAATATTAAGAAATATTTAACTTATGACCTTGTTTGATTACATAATATTCATAAAACACTAAGCTAAACTATTTGTATATTTTACTTTATAAATCTTTTTTTATTAATTGGAGTAAAATTTCTTTACAATGTTGTGTTAGTTTCTGCTGTACAATGAAGTGAATCAGCTATATATATACATATATCCCCTCCCTCTTGGACTTCTCTCCCACTATCCTGCCCATCTCACCCATCTAGGTCGTCATGGAGCACCGAGCTGAGCTCCATGTGTTATACAGCATGTTCCTGCTAGGTATCTGTTTTACATATGGTAGTGTATTTATGTCAAACTTAATCTCCCAATTTGTCCCACCCTCCCCTTCCACCCTTGTGTCCACATATCCATTCTCTACATCTACGTCTCTATTCATGCCCTACAAATAGGTTCATCTGCACCATTTTTCTAGATTCCACATATATGCATTAATATACGATTTTCTCTTTCTGATTTACTTCACTCTGTATGACAGACCCAATGTCCATCCACATCTCTACAAATGACCTAATTTCGTTCCTTTATGGCTGAGTAATATTCCATTGTATTATGTACCACATCTTCTTTATCCATTCATCTAATCCTATGTGATAATTACTATTATTAATTACAGTTTTCAAATGAGGAGATGGAGGCTTAGAGTTTAAATACAGTCCTAATACCACACAGCTTGTTGGTGCAAAGCTAGAATAGAAGTGATTTTCCTGAATACTGAGTCACACATCTCAGCCATTCTGCTATGTAGATTTGTTTAAACACTCTTTATAACTAGAATGAACTTGTGTTTTTTGTTTGTTTGTTTGTTTTTGTGGTACGCGGGCCTCTCACTGCTGCGGCCCCTCCCATTGTGGAGCACAGGCTCCAGACGCACAGGCTCAGCGGCCATGGTTCATGGGCCCAGCCGCTCCGCAGCATGTGTGATCTTCCCAAACCAGGACACGAACCCGTGTCCCCTGCATTGGCAGGCAGACTCTCAACCACTGTGCCACCAGGGAAGCCCTTGTGTTGTTTTTTCTGGTATATTCTTGTTCATGTCTGTTGCCTTGGCTCAATTAATTGTGAAAGTTACATAAACAAATTTTTTCAGTTTATTTAATATAGTATATTCATAACATATATTATTGACTAATGGAATTAAGGTGAGTATTTTTTCTTAAAAGAAGCAGATATTCCATGTCACTAACCTAGCTTTATTGAATTTTGAACATGTTATCTTTTAGAGAGAGCATGGGCAAAGATAAACACATGCACACACACACACACACACACACACACACACCACACCATGATGTGACGTGAATGCTTTAACACTGTCAAATAAGGTGCCCTTACATTTCAAATGACATGAGCTTTTTTTTTTTTTTTTCTTGGTACGCGGGCTTCTCACTGCTGTGGCCCCTCCTGTTGTGGAGCACAGGCTCCAGACGCTCAGGCCCAGCAGCCACAGCTCACAGGCCCATCCGCTCCACAGCATGTGGGATCTTCCCAGACTGGGACACGAACCCGTGTCCCCTGCATCAGCAGGCAGACCCTCAACCACTGCGCTCCCAGGGAAGCCCCAAATGGCATGATTTTGAAGAGCTAAGGTTTAAATGCAGGATGGATCTTGTCACTTAATACCCCATCCCATTCTCATCTCCTCAGCCTTCTCTGGAAAGAATATGTAGGCTAGTGATGAAATGGAGCAGGACTCTATGGGCCCTTCCCAGGACACCCACCCCCCCAGGCAGCCATGTCCTCTGCCTGCCCTTTCTCTGTAAAAACACCTTTAATCAAATAATAAATTTAATCAGAGGAGTGAAAAAATGCAGAAATAAAGGAAAAGCAGTCAAACAGGACAAAATAATAATTGTTTAGTTATTAAATAAAGTCAAGGACTTTTAGTTTCTCCTCAAGGGCTATAGATAACATTCTGAGCCATATCCTTTTAGCTACTTTGTAGATACTGAAACCCCCAGCAAGTGAAAGAAGTTAACTATCAATATGTGATGACCACACTGTAGCCATGACATAAGCTACCACAATTCTGACAACTGGCCTCAAGGAAATGGGAACAAATTCACCTTGGAACTGAAGTTTAACTGTACTTAAAAGAATCAACATGAAACTGATCAGAGCACTGCATGGCCGATTTTAAGATGACATCTCTTTAAAATATAGAATCGAAGAGGGAAATAACTATAATATCAAAGTGCTGAAGAAAAAAAAGTCAACATTTTAAAAAAGTTTTCTTAAATTTTTAGGAATTTATTAATTCGGTTTTGCTACTTTACAAGTAATGCTGAGAAACTCATATTTCTAATACTTGAAAATAAAGACTGAATCAAGAGAGAAGGTCAGAGAACATTCTGAAGGTCTAAGAACAATGTAGGAGGAAGGAACCCAAGGGAACTAAGTTACATTTTTGACTAGTCAAATGCAGTTTTGAACACAGGCATCTCTGCCTTGAAAGAAAAAAAAAAAGTTCACATGAGACTTCATTTTTTTAGCCCTTTTGTATACACTAAATCATCTTTATTTAGTTATTTCTATTCACTTTATAATCTTACAGACTCAGTGAAAGAGTCCAAGAAATAAAATAGGCTTAGCACAACAATGCAACTTGAATCAGCAAAGTAATGAATGTGTTGTTCTGTCAAATCCCATTGCCACAATAGCTGCTTCAATGTATTTGAAAAATATACAACCCTGGAGTTTCAGCACCACTTAACAACCAAGGAGAACAAAATGTGTACAGTGAGATACAAATCTTCTGTACCATTAGTTCAGTATATTTCTGCATAACAGCTTTTCAAAAATTGAAAGCATATTTTGGCACCATGCTTTTTCAAAACAACAACAAGATCTGTGAGATATATGCTGAAATCTGTCAGTGCTTAGAAACACTTTTTAGTTTATTTTCCATAAAACTCCTGCCTGTTTGGCTACTATCCTTTTCTCTATTTTTTCATGAAGATTACATTAAAATAGTATCCCCAGGGAGACTTAAAGTTTATCACGTATGCGTGTGACTCAAAGAACTTTGAACAGGCTGAGTACATCAGTTCTTAATTAATAATCTGCTGACTGATTATAGAAGGGCAGGCTCTATAACTTATAAGACTACAGGAAAAAATAAAGCAACTAAAAAAAAAAAAAACAGTACCACCTAGAACATCACCTTCAGAGCACAAAGTAAGTATTGTTTGTATTTGGCTCTTTCCAACCAAGAATAGGTCTGCAAATGAGTGGTGGTGAGTTGTGTAAAATAAATGATACTAAATAAGGTAAGATGTTTAAGTAAATCATTCTCACTTGACAGTCTTTGTATTGAGTAACACTGTTAGAAAGCAATGCTATGATTATATTTTAATAAAATATACTTGTATAATATGTCAATTGGATATAATTTATTTTCAAAACTTGTTCTAATTATTTATTTTCATTCATTCTAATCCTTACATTAATCCATTTTAAATTATTTTTTCTCTTTCTGATGAGGAAACGGAGACTCCAAGAGAGTGGCACGTCACATAACTAAAAAGAAACCAAGTTTGTTTAACTTCAATAATTTATTTTTATATTTGCAGAAGTAGCTACTGATGATATTACCAGTACTCTTATGATGAATGCTCACAATAAAATTCTCAAGTTTGAGATAATATTTAGCTATCAAATATATGATATTAAATATAAGGTGAGGCTGCTAATTTTTCTTGATGTACAGTATTTTTTTAACATCTTTACTGGAGTATAATTGCTTTACAATGTTGTGTTAGTTTCTGCTGTATAACAAAGCTAATCAGTTATATGTATACCTATATCCCCATATCCCCTCTCTCTCATGTCTCCCTTCCACCCTCTCTATCCCACCCCTCTAGGTGGTCATAAAGCACCGAGCTGATCTCCCTGTGTTATGTAGCTGCTTCCCACTAGCTATTTATTTTATGTTTGATAGTGTATATATGTCCATGCCACTCTCTCACTTCGTCCCAGCTTACCCTTCCCCTTCCCCATGTCCTCAAGTCCATTGACTACATTTGCGTCTTTATTCCTGTCCTGGCCCTAGGTTCATCAGAACCATTTTTTTTTTAAGATTCCATATATACGTGTGAGCCTACAGTATTTGTTTTTCTCTTCCTGACTTACTTGACTCTGTATGACAGACTCTATGTCCATCCACCTCACTACAAATAATTCCATTTCTTTTTATAGCTGAGTAATATTCCACTGTATACATGTGTTACATCTTCTTTATCCATTCATCTGTTGATGGACACTTAGGTTGTTTTCATGTCCTGGCTATTGTAAATAGAGCAGCAATGAGCATTGTGGTATGTGACTCTTTTTGAGTTATGGTTTTCTCAGGGTATATACCCAGTAATGGGATTGCTAGGTCATTTGGTAGTTCTATTTGTAGTTTTATGAGGAACCTCCATACTGTTCTCCATAGTGGCTGTATCAATTTGCATTCCCACCAACAGTGCAAGAAGGTTCACTTTTCTCCACATGATTTCCAGCATTTATTGTTTGTAGGTTTTTTGATGATGGCCATTCTGTATTTTCTTAAATGTCAAATCTACAAACAAACAAGCATGCTCATTGGTGATAGAGTGAAATGGCCTAAAATTCCAACTAGTTAATTTTTGGATATGCCTATTTATATAAAATACAAAATATGTCTTGGAACAGACTCTTGAACATTATTGAGCCTTCCATCCATCCATCTGATTTGAAATGAAGGAAAATATAAAAACATTTTTACTGACTCAGCTGAGAAGCATTGAAGAACCTCAATCATGTAACATGGAAGAGAAACAACTCATTCAGGAGTGAGTAGGACCAGATTTAAGGAGAAGTTAATGCAAGTGTAGAATATGCTCCTCCAGAGAACAGAGGTTGCATGGTGCATGCCAACTTTGTCTAATCCTTTCTTTTCTGGAGGAATGGCAGAAGGACTCCCCAGAAGTGAAGGCAAGCATAATGCAGCAGAGGGAATACTTCATGAAAAGAGAGGCTCTCTGGTTCATTTAGTGTGTGGGAAGGAGAGAAAAAGTCCTAGAAACCTCTTCAGAGAAATGAAGCTGATAAGATCTAGCAGGTTATCACAGGTCCAAGCAATAAGTCTGGATTACAGGGAAAAAAAAAGTTAAAGTAGTAGCAGAAAACTAAAATGTACATCAGAAACCAAGGTAATGTTTCTCTTATAAGGACAGAATTGTGAGTTACAGGTAAAAGACTAACTCTCAACGATCGTACAGATTTCCAGAACCACTCATAGGCATAGGATACAGGAATTTGGATTTAGACAAATTCCAGGATCAGCTGGAGTCTCCAATAATCTTTCTGAACATTGACCACCTGCTAAGTCTGTTGAAAGTCTCCATTCCCATTTAGAGGACAGTCTGAAGCATTACAAGCCTTCTTAGTGGAAGACAAAGATCAAATGTTATCCAAAAGACACAAGAAATTCAGATACATACCCTCAGAGAGTTGGAAACTTGCTTACTTCAGAGAAAGTACATCTTAAAAAGATAATGCTATCTGTATGTGGTGCAAGTAGTTTCTATAGCTAGACTTCAGTCTTTGGTGTCTCCTGTAATGCCCAATAATAAAAGGCCAATCATCCAGAAGAGGAAGAAATTGAAGCAAATTTATTTATTCTTGATGAGCATAGGTCACTGCTAGGAAATGTATTTTCCTTAAATCAATGTATTTGTTTATCAAAAGTTTACTGAGCATCCAATATACACTAGACTCTGTACAAGTTTATGGAGGAAAAAAAATACTTAGTCATTTTTCTGAAAAGTTAGAACCATTCTACTATGAGATTAATAAGTAGAATCTCTCTTTTGCAGATAAGAAAGCTAATAAAAAATTTTGGTGCCTTGTTTGAATATTGTAAACTCATCCACAATTTTAAATTGCGTTGTTTTCATAAAAATATGAATCAGCAATATGAAAAGAGAAGCTCTCTGGCTCATTTAGTGTGTGGGAAGGAGAGAAAATGTCCTAGAAACCTCTTCAGAGAAATGAAGCTGATAAGATCTATCAGGTTATCACAGGTCCAAGCAAGAAGTCTGGATTACAGGAAAAAAAAAGTTAAAGTAGTAGCTATTTAACTTAAATGGTATATAAACACCAGCCAGATTTGTTAAGGCTTAAAAGGCTATGACAATTAAAATTCATAGCAACATTATTTGTCATAGCCAAAAAGTGCAAATAAACCAAATATTCATCTATTGATGGAGGGGTAAATAAAATATGGTATATTCATACAATGGAATATTACTCATCAATAAAAGGAATGAAATACTAACCAATTCTACAATATGAATGGGTCTTGATAACATTATGTTAAGTAAAAGGAAATAGTTGAAAACGACCACATATTATGTTATAATATTTATATGAAATTCCAAAATAAACAAAGTTACAGAGTCAGAAAGTAGATCAGTGGTTGCCTTGGGCCCAGAGGTTTGGTGAAAAAGGATAGATGACTGTTAAAGGGTGTGGAGTTTCTTTCTGGGATGATGAAAATTTTCTACAATTGATTGTGACAACATTTGTAAAATTATGTAAGTATACTAAAAAACATTGAATTGTACACTTTAAATGAGTGAATTGTTTGGTATGTGAATTATATATCAAGTAAACTGTACACACACAACACACACACACACACACACACACACAATAAGGCTAAAGACTTTTAGCCACAATGTGTTCTTTCAGTCCCAAATGTTCAATTTACCAGACTATGATCTTGATTAAATTACTTGATCTCCTGTGCCTCATGTTCATAGGCTGTACAATGGGCATAAAAAATAGTGCTTATTGTACAGAATTATAGTGAACATTTAAATGAATTGATATATATATAAAGAATTTACAAGAGTGCCTAGCACACTCAGTGCTAAATATATATTTGCTTCTGCTGCTGCTGTTACCACTACTACAAGTAGTATAATAATAATATTTATTATCATTATAATTATTATTGTTATATGTCCAACCTAATTCATTTAATCCATGGAAACAGTATGTGACCTCCTCCCATTAATTTAACTACAGCAAGCATTAATTAAATTGTAGCTACATTTTTACCTGAAGCCTGTCAATAATTTTTAATCAGTTATATAAAAAAAGTTTTGTCCTGTGACTTAGACCTATATTTATTTGTGAAAAGATTAACATCTTATTTGATATAATGTAGGAAGTTGTATTTTTTTCCTACTAAGGCAATGAAAATATTATGTGCACACCCTGCTCAATCAAAGCCAACCTATTGAACTGGATAATGGTTCTCATTGCACACCAGCTCATTACATATTTCCAAGTAGCATGGCAGAGTTATAATATCAGTAATATGGCAAGGATATGGGATAATAACATACCAGTAAGAGATTGACTATAACCACTTAAATCTTTTCACATAAAATACTCAGGATATAGTCCCTCCAAAGGGAAAAAGGCGAAATCTTTGACGATTATAGCTTCTACTCTCTATCTTCACATCTCTGTAAGTCTTGCTTTAGGCTAAATGCATCATTAATCATTAACATATCCAACTAAGAATACAATTAAAGTCAAATAGAATAATGAGTGGCATTACAAGAAATACAACGTAACACACTCAAGAATGGATTCAAAGATTACGTATGTTGCATAATTACACACATCCACTAACTTGCACAGTGCCAGATCTAGAAAAAAAATAACTCTTTGATGAATAGAATCAGAATATTTGAATTAGTTAATTTGAGAACAAAGCCAAGAACCAAAGGTTAACTTGTAATATTAAATCTTTTGATGCATGAACTGCACTGTCAAGCCTTATATTCAAGTTTTATTTCTTTGGGTCTTAATCTGATTTCAGAAAATGTGGCTTTAGTTACAGACATGTTTTTTACTCATTGGGTAACACTGAGTGAAATTTGAATCTTTTGGAGTCTCAGTTTCCCAAACTGCCACATATAGGAGATAAGATTATATCACTGGTTCTCAATCTTCACTCGGAATTACCTGGAGCAAACCCTGAGATCTACATACAGAGACTTGCTTTCAGCTGGTTATTTCAGTGTGCAGCCAGAGTTGGGAAACTATTGGACAAAAGTATCTCCCAGGTCTCTCCCAGTTCTATAAGTCTGAAGTTTTCTATCTGAGTGAATACCCTGACTCAGTTCACAATAGTAACATAGCATTACCTCATAGAAGGGTAGGTTTAAATGATTAGTAGTTATACTTTGAAAAAACAAATTGACCTAATTTGATTTTACTTACACAAGGAAGTCAAAGAAAAAAAATATATGTATTATGTTACATTAACACAAAGAAAAGGCTGCAATAGAGAGGAGAAATAAAACAAATCATACCAAAACAAAAGAAAACACAAAAATCTACCATATATATGTTATCCTTCCTACAAGGTAGACCAAGAAAAAAAAATCCTATAGAGGAAAGAGCAGCACTACTTTGAAATGGTATGCTTTTCTTTGTCTTTCTTTCAAACTATTCACATATAGCCTCATGTATTTGAACAATTGTTTTTGAAACAACTTGATATATTCAAAACAGAATATAAGGCTTGGGAAACATATTATATGTCCCTCTTCCACCCACATTCCCTCACCACCACACCCTACTAATCTAAGAAGAAGAAATTTTATTCTCAATTTAGCATTCTTTAAATACCAGGACATTTCATACAGAGACCACTAATTGATTCCTTAAACTAGTCCCTGACGACACAACAGCAGACCCTTGGCTCTCCTCCTCCTTCCTCTGCTTCTGAAAGTAGGCAATGCATTTTCTCTAGCCCTTGCAATATCCAAAAGCTCCAAACACCTTTATCACCAAAAATTCAACACTAGATAAGAGTATAAACTCTTTGTGTCCCAGATACATGAAGCCTTTTTCCCAACTTGAGACCTGTCAGTTGACCATGGATGTCTTACCTTCAGTGGACCACAACGTTTAGGTTCTAGAGAGTGGAACTTTGCTTTACTTTGAAGAGTTTCTTTTGACTGGAAACATATTTTAAGTTTCTCACTGACAAAGAGGCTCTTTCCTCTCTATGACAGAAGTAAAGAAGTAACATTTCTGGCAAGCATGGTAATCAGCACTTTGCCCATATAGTTTAAACAGCCCCAGACTCCACTTATTACTTCACCTATTTAATACATGAAGAAAATGTGACTTGGAAAGTTTAAATAAACTGTCTGAGGTCCCATAGCTTGGTGATGTGGCTAGTGATGAAGTTATTTCACACTAGTTTTCTACCTGCACGAAATCTCACTTTGTGGCTTGAAACAGTATGAATGTTTTTTGATTTGTTTAGATTTTTTTTCTTTTTGCTCTCCTTCCCCACAAACAAGCACTTGAGTTATTACTTTGTGTGAGCCAGGGTAGCCTTTATGTCTACTTCTTAACTTGAGGATAAGGATCTTTTGGAACTTAGGATGATTTGAAATATTTTACTTTTCTGTGACATAGTTACAACTCCAAAAGTGAATAATATCTATGATTGTTTTCCTTAGTATTAAATATTTTCAAGAAAGATAAACACATTCTACCATGACAATTGCTATCTATGACATAGTCAATTGTGGACTCCTTTTTATTTTGTGATCAAAGTTGCATTTCATTTTCTTCTCAGTTTTTCTTAAAGATTTCATGAATATCAAGGATTGCTGTCAAACAGACTTTACTGGATAAGTACTTTTCCTCCATGTTTAAAATTAACTACATATATGCAAAAACAATGGTAGCTTGTTTAAATAAAAATGGAATTCTCAGTTGACAAGATGATTTAATTCCAACCAAAAGTAAAGGAATTCCTTATTTTATGTAAACCATGCATCCTTAATTTTTGAAAAAAAATAGTTAAAATTATACTGAGTGAAAAGTTGAAAACATTTCCTTTAAGATCAAGGACAAGACAAGGATGCCCATTCTTACCACTTTTATTCAACATAGTATTGTAAGTCCTAACCACACCAATGAGAAAAGAAAAAGAAATGAGAGGAATCCAAATTGTAAAGGAAGGAGTAAAATTGTCACTGTTTACAGATGACATAATACTATACATAGAAAATCCTAAAGACACCACCAAAAATCTACTAGAACTCATCAATGAATTTGGTAATGTTGCAGGATACAAAATTAATGTACAGAAATCTGTTGCATTTCAATGCACTAAATCAATCTATCAAAAAAGAAATTAAGGACACCATCCTATTCATAACCCCATGGAAAAGAATAAAATACCTTGCAGTAAACCAACTTAAGGAGGTAAAAGGCTTACACTCTCAGACAACTTTAGGACACTGATGAAAGAAATTGAAGATGACACAAACAGATAGAAAGATATACTGTGTTTATGTATTGGAAGAATTAATATTGTTAAAATGATAATACTCTTCAAGGCAATATACAGATTCAATGCAACCCCTATCAAAATATTGTACCATTGGCATTTTTCACAGATTTAGAAAAAAATAATTTTAAAATTTATATTTAAACACAAAAGACCCTGAATAGACAAAACTATCTTGAGAAATAACAGAGTTGGAGGTATTACACTCCCTGACTTCGTACTAAACTACAAAGTTACAGTAATCAAAACATAATGATACTGACACAAAAACAGACATGTAGATGAATGGAACAGAATAGAGAGCCCACAAATAAACCCAAACACTTATGGTCAATTAATCTACTACAAAGCAGAAAACAATATACAATGGAGAAAAGACCGTCTCTTCAATAAGTGGTGCTGGGAATACTGGACAGCTACATATAAAATGATGAAATTAGAACATTTCCTCATACCATATGCAAACATAAACTCAAAATGGATTAAAGACCTAAATATAAGACTGGAAACCAGAAATTTCCTAGAAGAAAACATAGGCAGGACATTCTTTGAGGTAATTTGTAGCAATAAATTTTTGGATCTGTCTCCTAAGGCAAATGAAATAAAAGCAAAAATAAACAAATAAATAAACTAAACTTAAAAGCTTTTGCACAGACAAGGAAACCATTGACAAAAGGAAAAACAATCTACTGAATGTGAGAAAATATTTGTGAATTATATGACTGATAATAGATTAATATCCAAAATATATATGTAACTTATACAACTCAATATCAAAAAGACAAATAACTCAATTAAATAATGAGAAGAAAGCCTGAATAGACATTATTCCAAAGGAGACATACAGGTGACCAACAAGCACATGTAAATATGTTCAACATCTTCAATCATCAGAGAAGTGAAAATTAAAACCACAATGAACTATCACCTCACACCTGCCAAAATGTCTATCAACAAGAAGTGCACAAATAACAAATTTTGGCAAGGACATGGAGAACAGGGAACCTATGTATATTGATGGAGAGATTGTAAATTGGTTCAACTGTTGTTGAAAACAGTATGGAGTTTCCTCAAAAAGCCAAAAATAAAACTACCATCAATTCTACTCCTGTGTATATATCTGAAGAAAAGAAAAACACTAACTCAAAAATATACATGCACCTAATGTTTATAGTGGAATTATTTACAATATCCAAGATATGGAAGCAACCTAAATGTCTATCATAAAATGAATGGATAAAAAAGAGGATAATAAACAAACTAATTAAAGTTAAAACCTTTTGCACTCACAATAGAATATTACACAGCTATAAAAAAGAATGAAAACGTTGCGATTTACAACAATATGGATGGAACTGAAGGGTATTATGCTTAGTGAAATAAGTCAGAGAAAGACATACTGCATGTAATCACTTATATGTGCAATCCAAAAATAAAACAAACTAGTGAATATAGCAAAAAAGAAACAGACTCAAATATATATAGAGCAAACTAGTCATTACCAGTGAAGAGAGGGAAGTGGGGCAAGGTAAGGTAGAGGTAGAGGATTAAGAGGTACAAATTACTATGTATAAAATAAATAAGCTATACATATATATTGTACTGTACAGGGAATATAGGCAATATTTTTATAATGATTGCAAATGGAGTATTATCTATAAAAACTTTGAATCACTATGTTGTACACTTGAAGCTAATATAATATTGCTAAATCAACTATACCCCAATAAGAAAGAAAGAAATGTTAGCTATGTGATTGGATGGAGGTGGTAGCTCATACAATTTTGTTATTTATAAATTTATTAAACACATTTTATCATCTTATAAATAAAAATAAAATACACCAAAAAAGGAAAAAAAACATACTGAAAATTGATCGAGACCCTTATCATTTCCTGAAATTCCAAATATTCTGGAATTGACCCTTTGTTGTAATAGTTCCTTGACCAGAGTTTCCTCAGAATGTATTATTATTATAAAAATTATTATTCACTTTTGTTTGATCTTATAGGGCCCTTTATTTCATAAATATTTTTTCTCACTTTAAAAGACTCTTCTCTTGGGCTTCCCTGGTGGCGCTAATGGTTGAGAGTCCACCTGCCGATGCAGGGAACGCGGGTTCGTGGCCGGGTCCGGGAAGATCCCACATGCCGTGGAGCGGCTGGGCCCGTGAGCCATGGCCGCTGGACCTGTGCATCCGGAGCCTGTGCTCCGCAACGGGAGAAGCCACAACAATGAGAGGCCCGCGTACTGCAAAAAATAAAAAAATTAAAAAATAAAAATAAAAATAAAAGACTCTTCTCCATTAACAATATTGTCCCTTTGGCTCCCATAGTGATTTTTATATTGCATTGCTGTTACCAAGCCTCTCTTTTATCGAAATATCTCAGAGACAGTTTTCCACACTCTTACAAAGGATTAGTTGCAAGCAACCTCATCTTTTATATATAAGACATTTCATATGCTAAAGAAAAAATATATATCCTTCAAAGCCTTATGTATATTTCTCACTTTTTAAACTAATATATTTGAAAAAGAATAGATACATGTATATGTATAACTGAATCACTTTGCTGTACACCTGAAACTAACACAACACTGTTAATCAACTATTAATTGGAAATTAATTTATTTTTCATTCCTTTGAAGGTTGATTGAAAATGTGTTTTCACTGGTATTTTTGTTATGGTAGTGTGCTGATTAAAATTAAATGGCAAATTGTAAGAAAGTTATCACTCAAAACTTGAGTCTAATTACTCCAAATGATTGAGAATAGACATTACTAGTAGTAATTATCAAAAAAATTCTAACTTATTTGTAAGTAAAGGCTGACATTTAGAAAAATCACTTCTTTTGCAAACTGAGGTTTTAACTGTAATTTGCATATGTATTGTGGTCTCACAATTCAAAGTACTTTAAACATATTGTTTATGAAACTACCTATTAGCATGCAAAAAATATATACATGTCATTCTTTCATTAATAAAAAGCAGCTGATTTTGCAATAAGTTTCCATAGAAACAAATGTTAAAATTTTTCTTATTCAAAGATACAAAAGTGAACTCTTTGGAGTATTCCTAGGATAGCTACTAAATTCAAAAGTTTGTTTCAATCATTAATTTATTTTAATTTCAATGCACTGCATTTCATTTGAAAAAGCTGTCCTTTCTTTACTTGTGTTTTTTTTTTTTTTTGGTGACTCTCTAAGACAAACGGTGAAGTAGGTGAAATTAGTCTATGTCCCAGTTTCCACTTCTTCTTTGAACTACAAATCACTCCTTGTCTCAGTCCCCTGCCACCCATTTTTGTCCTGGCAACCCTAGCTGCCCTGGACTCCATTACAGAATGCTTGTGTACTGGGTTATGTAAATCATTTCTACCAGGTCTACACAGTTTAATCTATTGAGTATTCACGAATTTGAGTAAGAACAATATCCAGAAGAAGAATCACATTTGGGGAATTTCTGGAAAAGATAAGAGAAAAATTGACAGGAAATCTTTTACCCATCTCCCGATTTTTTATTTCTACAATGATGATCTCAAGAAATTATAGCCTCTGGAATCAGACATTCTCCTTTCAGATGTAGTTGCTCATAAATGAAACTATGAAATGGAGTCACTTTTAATTATTTAACTTGTTTCTTTAACAAGCAAAGATTCACAAAAAATTGGGACTTTTCCTTTCTTCTTCAGCAATTTAACTCGAGTTCATAGGAAAATACCTAACACATAAAAGGGATATCCCTATTCAAGTGAGTTTAAAATAAGGATCTAGCTGCATTAGAAAAAGTGTCTTTGGATAGAGAGAGTACAGGCCACTTATATGATCCTACCTAAGCAATTACTTTTCCATTGAAAAAAAATATTGCTTTTGGAATTAGTAACTTTTGCAACATAATGAAAAGTAACTGTAACTATGATTACACAATGACAATTTTAAAAATTCATATATAAGTTGTCTGCTCTCTACAGGTTGTTGTTTGAGAAAGTTATGCTTGAGAATTCACCTACTGAATTTTTCAATATGTAGTTTTTCAATAATATATATTTGTTAAATATATAGAAAAGAAAACCCAATGAAATTGAACTGAATTTCAAACCATGATAGTTAGCAGTATATAACAAATATTGAACTGTTAAGATGAACTAGGCCCTATGCTAAGGATATTACATGAATTGTTTATTTTAACCTTCCCCAAAATACTATTTTAGTAGCTCATTTTTCAGATGAAAAAATCAGGACTTAGGCTTAATAACTTCCCTGAGGTCACATAGCTAACACATTGTGACAGTGGAATTTGAACACTGACAGTCTATCTTCATAAACCTACAACTACAAAAATAAAACAAAAAATAAAAGTAATTGATACATATTATCATACTGGAAATTAGACCTCTAAATGTACATTTTCATCCTTTTTTAAAATGAATGAGTAGCAAACATTTTTCAAGGGGGCACATCTCTGCCAAAGTATCAGATATTAGAAAAGATCTCTCCTTGGTAAGTATTCTCTTAAAACTCAATCAAAGAGAAGAAATCTTAATCACTTTTATTCTAATTGTTTAATTTTATTGGGGGAGGAGATGGAAGCCTCTGGTCATATCTTATTAATAAACATAGTTTTCATTTATCTGTTATAACTTCTACCAACATAGTTAATATTTAATGTATAAGCAATCACTACAATTTCACTTCCAACAATGTTTTGGTATCAGCATGCCCTTGTTCTATATTCAAACCCACAAGGAAACAATGTATTTATGATTCAGAAACAAACACAAAGTTAAATCTTATACCTGCATTTCCAAATCTGACTTCTTTGTTTGAATGTATAACTCCATTTCTACAATTCTCTCTCTTTCTAGTACTCTCTCTCCCACTTTTCCTCTGCTTCTACCTCTCTCTTGCATGTGCATGTGTGCATCTATATCTAACATTTGCAAAATACAGTGTATATCTAGGTGTAATAAGTAATTAGAATTTGTAAGCATGTTATTTATGTAATAAATAATGACATATTAAAGAAAAAGGCAAAATACAATACAATTTCAAATGAGATAAAAATAAATATTTTATACATCTTTGCAAGAACTCATAGATGGAACAAGGAAGAGAGGCAAACAAAATTATTCCAGAGATCCCATATTATTGCAGGGAAAAGGGCAATCTATAGCGATAAATGAAATTATTGAGAAAGCATTAAGACACTGACCTATTGTTTTGGAAAATATGTTAGAATAGGAAAGAGTTATTATTTACTTCAAACAATAGAAGACAAATAGGTATCTGTTCATGAACTCAGAGAAAAGGAACATAATCAACCATTAGTGGATTGAAAAATGTACTAAGACATTCAGATTAACAAAGAGAAGAGAAAATCATGAATAACAATTTGTGGAGAGGAGCAAAAATAAGTAAAGGGAGGAGAGAAAAATGCAATGTAAAATATCATTTCAACAGGAAGATATGAAAGTTAGAAATATATATGCATTCAACATCAGAGTACCTAAATATATAAAGCAAACATTGGCAGAACTTAAGGGAGAAATAGCCATGTATTAATAGCAGGAGACTTTAATACTCCACTTTCAATAGTGGATATAAAAATCAGACAAAAAATTAAATAAATTAATCCCAAAGTTGGCAGAAGGAAGGAAATAATAAATATTAGAAGACAAATAAATAATTTAGAGAATAAAAATTAGAAAAAGTTAACATATCTAAAAGTTGGTTTTTTTTAAAGATAAAATTGTCAAACCTTTAGCAGACTAAGAAGAAAAATAAAAAGAGGAAGCTTAAAGAAACAAAATCAGAAATGTAAAAGAAAGTTTGAGATTAACATATACACACTACTATATATAAAATAGATAATCTACAAGGACCTACTGTATAGCACAGGGAATTCTACTTAATATTTTGTAATAACCTATATGGGAAAATAATGAAAAAATTCATATATGTATAGGTATAAGTGAATCATTTTGCAGTACATCTGAAACTAACACAATGTTGAAAATCAACTATAGTCCAATACAAAATAAAAATTCAATTAAAAGTTAAAATAAAAGGAAATGTAAAAGGAGACATTACTATTAATGCCACAGAAATAAAAGATATCATAAGAGATAACTCTGAACAATTATATGATAATATATTGGATTACCTAGAAGAAATGAATAACTTCCTAGAAGCAAACAACATAACAAGACTGAATCAAGAAGAAATAGAGGAAGAGGAGCTTCAAGATGGAGGAAGAGTAAGATGTGGAGATCACCTTCCTCCCCACAAATATATCAGAAATACATCTACATGCAGAACAGCTCCTACAGAACACCTACTGAACACTGGCAGAAGACCTCAAACCTACCAAAAGACAAGAAACTCCCCACATACCTGGGTAGGGCAAAAGAAAAAAGAAATAACAGAAGCAAAATAATAGGGACGGGACCTGCACCAGTGGGAGAGAGCTGTGAAGGAGGAAAGGTTTCCACACAATAGAAGCCCCTTCGCAGGCAGTAACTGCAGGTGGCAGAGGGGGAAAGCTTCAGAGTAGCGGAGGAGAGCACAGCCACAGGGGTGCAGAGGGCAAAGCGGAGAGGTTCCCACACAGAGGATCAGTGCTGACCAACACTCACCAGCCCAAGAGGCTTGTCTGCTCACACGCTGGGGTGGGCAGAGCTGGGAGGTGAGGCCCGGGCTTCGGTCGGATCACAGGGAGGGGACTGGGGTTGGCGGCATGAACACAGCCTGAAGGAGCTGGTGTGCCACAGCTATCTGGGAGGGAGTCTGGGATAAAGCCTGGAACTGCCAAAGGGCAAGAGTCTTTTCTTGCCTCTTTGTTTCCTGGTGCGTGAGGAGAGGGGATTAAGAGCTCCGCTTAAAGGAGCTCCAGAGATTGGTGCAAGCCGTGGCTATCAGCACGGACCCCAGAGATGGGAATGAGATGCTAAGGCTGCTTCTGCTGCCACCAAGAAACCTGTGTGCAAGAACAGGTCACTCTCCACACCTCCCCCTCCTGGGAGTCTGTGCAGCCTGCCACTGCCAGGGTCCTGTGATACAGGGACAACTTCCCCGGGAGAAAACACAGAGTTCTGCAGACTGGTGCAATGTCATGATGGCCTCTGCCACCACAGGCTCACCCTGCATTTGTATCCCTCCCTCCCACTGGCCTGAGTGAGCTGGAGCCCCTGAATCAGCTGTTCTTTAACCCCGTCCTGTCTGAGTGAAGAAGAGATGCCCTCAGGCGACCTACATGCAGAGGCAAGTCTAAATCCGAAGCTGAACCCCGGGAGCTGTGTGAACAAAGAAGACAAAGGGAAATTTCTCCAAGCAGTCTCAGTAAGAGAGGATTAAATCTCCACAGTCAACTTGATGTTCACCGCATTTGTGGAATACCTGAATAGACAATGAACCATCCCAAATAGAGGAGGTGGACTTTGGGAGCAATGATATATATATATATTTTTTTCACTTTTTCTCTTTTTGTGAGTGTGTATGTGTATGCTTCTGTGTGTGATTTTGTCTGTATAGCTTTGCAATTACAATTTGACCTAAGGTGCTGTCTATCCGTTTTATGTTTTTTTGTTGTTGTTGTTGTTAAATTTTTTTTTCTTAACTATTTTTTATTTTAATAACTTTATTTTATTTTATCTTCTGATTTCTTTCTTTTTTTTCTCCCTTTTATTCTGAGCCATGTGGAAGACAGGCTCTTGTTGCTCCAGCCAGGCATCAGGGCTGTGCCTCTGAGGTGGGAAAGCCAAGTTCAAGACACTGGTCCACAAGAGACCTCCCAGCACCATGTAATATCAAGGGAAGAAAATCTCCCAGAGATCTCCATTTCAATGCCAAAACGCAGCTCCACTCAACGACCAGCAAGCTACAGTGCAAGACGTCCATGCCAAACAATTAGCAAGACAGGAACACAACCCCATCCCTTTGCACAGAGGCTGCCTAAAATCATAAGGCCACAAACACCCCAAAAGACACCACCAGATGTGGATGGACCTGCCCACCAGAAAGACAAGATCCAGCCTCATCCACCATAACACAGGTACCAGTCCCTTCCACCTGGAAGCCTACACAAGCCACTGAACCAAACCTAGCCACTGGGGACAAGCACCAAAAACAACGGAAACTATGAACATGCAGTCTGCAAAAAGGAGACCACAAACACAGTAAGTTAAGGAAAATGGGAAGACAGAGAAACACTCAGCAGATGAAGGAGCCAGGAAAACACCCACCAAACCTAAGAAATGAAGAGGAAATATGCAGTCTACCTGAAAAAAAATTCAGAATAATGATAGTAAAGATGATCAAAAATCTTGGAAATACAATAGAGAAAATACAAGGAATGTTTAACAAGGATCTAGAAGAACTAAAGAGCAAATAAACAATGATGAACAATACAATAAATGGAATTAAAAATTATCCAGAAAGGATCTATAGCAGAGTAACTGAGGCAGAAGAATGGATAATTGACCTAGAAGATAAAATAATAGAAATAATTACTACAGAGCAGAATAAAGAAAAAGGAATGAAAAGAATTGAGGACAGTCTCAGAGACCTCTGGGACAACATTAAACACAACTTTCAAATTATAGGATTCCCAGAAGAAGAAGAGAAAAAGAAAGGGACTGAGAAAATATTTGAAGATATTACAGATGAAAACTTCCCTAATATGGGAAAGAAAATAATTAATCAAGTCCAGGAAGCACAGAGAGGCCAATACAGGATAAATCCAAGGAGAAACACGCCAAGACACATATTAATCAAACTATCAAAAATTAAAAGCAAACAACAAATATTAAAAGCAGCAAGGAAAAAACAACAAATAACACATAAGGGAATCCTCATAAGGTTAACAGCTGATCTTTCAGTAGAAACTCTGCAAGCCAGAAGGGGTTGGCAGGACATATTTAAAGTGATGAAGGAGAAAAACCAAGATTACTCTACTCAGCAAGGATCTCATTCAGATTTGACGGATAAATTAAAATCTTTACAGAGAAGCCAAATCTAAGAGAATTCAGCACCACAAAAACAGCTTTATAACAAATGCTAAAGGAACTTCTCTTGGCAGGAAACAAAAGAGAAGGAAAAGACCTACAATAATAAACCCAAAACAATTAAGAAAGTGGTAATAGGACCATACATATTAATTACCTTAGAAGTAAATGGATTAAATGCTCCAACCAAAAGACATTGACTGGTTGAATGGATACAGAAACAAGACCCATATATATCCTGTCTACAAGATACCCACTTCAGACCTAGAGACACATACAGACTGAAAGTGAGGGGATGTAAAAAGATATGCCATTCAAATGGAAATCAAAAGAAACCTGGAGTAGCAATTATCATATCAGACAAAAGATACTTTAAAACAAAGATGATTATAGGAGGCAAAGAAGGACACTACATAATGATCATGGGATCAATCCAAGAAGAAGATATAGAAATTTTAAATATTTCTGCACCCTAACATAAGAGCACCTCAATACATAAGGCAAATACTAACAGCCATAAAGGGGGAAATCAACAGTAACACAAACATAGTAGGGGACATTAACACCCTACTTTTACCAATGGACAGATCATCCAAAATGAAAGTAAATAGCGAAGCACAAGCTTTAAATGATACATTAAACAAGATGGACTTAATTGATATTTATAGGAGATTCCATCCAAAAACAACAGAATACACTTTCTTCTCAAGTGCACACGGAACATTCTCCAGGATAGATCATATCTTGGGTCACAAATCAAGCGTTGGTAAATTTAAGAAAATTGAAATTGTATCAAGTATCATTTCGGACCAAAGCACTATGAGACTAGATATCAATTAAGGAAAAATCTGTAAGAAATACAAACACATGGAGGCAAGACAGCACACTAATTAATAAACAAGAGATCACTGTAGAAATCAAAGATGAAATCAAAAAAATACCTAGAAACAATTGACAAAGAAAACACAATGACCCAAAACCTATGGTATGCAGTAAAAGCAGTTCTAAGAGAGAAGTTTATAGTTATAAAAGCCTACCTTAAGAAACAAGAAACATCTCAAATAAACAACCTATCCTTACATGTAAAGCAATTAGAGAAAGAAGCACACACACACAAAAAACCCCCACAAAGTTAGAAGAAGGAAAGAAATCATAAAGATCACACCAGAAATAAATGAAAAATAAATGAAGGAAATGACAGCAAAGATCAATAAAACTATAAGCTGGTTCCTTGAGAAGAGAAACAAAATTGATTAACCATTAGCCAGATTTATCAAGAAAACAAGGGAGAAGAGTCAAATCATAGAATTAGAAATGAAAAGGAGAAGTAACTACTGACACTGCAAAAATAAAAAGGATCATGAGAGATTACTACAAGCAACTATATGCCAATAAAATGGACAGCCCAGAAGAAATGGACAAATTCTTAGAAATGCCCAACCTTCCGAGACTGAACCAGGAAGAAATAGAAAATATTAACAAACCAACCACAAGGACTGAAATTGAAACTATGATTAAAAATCTTCCACCAAACTAAAACCCAGGACCAGATGGATTCACAGGCAAATTCTATCAAACATTTAGGGAAGAGCTAACACCTTTCCTTCTCAAACACTTCCAAAATATACCAGAGGGAGGAAAACTCCCATACTCATTCTATGAGGGCACCATCACTCTGATACCAAAACCAGACAAAGACGTCAAAAAGAAAGAAAACTACAGGCCAATATCACTGATGGTCATAGATCCAAAAATTCTCAACAAAATACTAGCAAAAAGAATCCAGCAGCACATTAAAAGGATCATACACTATAATCAGGTGGGGTTTATCCCAGGAATGCAAGGATTCTTCAATATACGCAAATCAATCAACATGATACACCATATTAACAAATTGAAAGAGAAAAACCATATGATCAGCTCAATAGATGCAGAGAAAGCCTTCGACAAAATTCAACACCCATTTATGATAAAAACTCTCCAGAAAGTAGACATAGAGGGAACTTTCCTCAACATAATAAAGGCCATATATGACAAACTCACAGCCAACATAGATCTCAATGGTAAAAAACTGAAACCATTTGAACTATGATCAGGAACAAGACAAGGTTGTCCACTCTCACAACAATTATTCAACATAGTTTTGTAAGATTTAGCCTCAGCAATCAGAGAAGAAAAAGAAATAAAAGGAATCCAAGTTGGAAAAGAAGAAGTAAAGCTGTCACTGTTTGCAGATGACATGCTACTATACATAGAGAATCCTAAAGATGCCACCAGAAAACCACTAGAGCTAATCAATGAATCTGGTAAAGTAGCAGGACACAAAATTAATGCACAGAAATCTCTTGCATTCTTATACACTAATGTTGAAAAATCTGAAGGTGTAATTAAGAAAACACTCCCATTTACCATTGCAACAAAAAGAATAAAATGTCTAGGAATAAACCTACTGAAGGAGACAGAAGACCTATATGCAGAAAATTATAAGACACTGATGAAAGAAATTCAAGATGATACAAATAGATGGAGAGATATACCATGTTCCCTGATTGGAACAATCAACATTGTGAAAATGAATCTACTACCAAAAGCAATCTACAGGTTCAATGCAATCCCTATCAAACTACTAATCACATTTTTCACAGAACTAGAACAAAAAATTTCACAATTTGTATGGAAACACAAAAGACCCCGAATAGCCAAAGCAAACTTGAGAAAGAAAAATGGAGCTGGAGGAATCAGGTTCCCTGACTTCAGACTATACTCAAAGCTATAGTAATCAAGACAGTACGATACTGGCACAAAAACAGAAATATAGATCAATGGAACAGGATAGAAAGCCCAGAGATAAACCCACGCACATATTGTCACCTTACCTTTGATAAGGGGGGCAAGAATATACAATGCAGAAAAGACAGCCTCTTCAATAAGTGGTTCTGGGAAAACGGGACAGCTACATGTAAAAGTATGAAATTAGAACACTCCTTAACACTGTTCACAAAAATAAACTCAAAATACATGAAAGACCACAATGCAAGACCAGACACCATCAAACCCTTAGAGGAAAATATAGGAAGAACACTCCATGACATAAATCACAGCAAGATCCTTTTTGGCCCACCTCCTAGAGAAATAGAAATAAAAACAAAAATAAACAAATGGGACCTAATGAAACTTCAAAACTTTTGCATAGCAAAGGAAACCATAAAGAAGAGGAAAAGACAACCCTCAGAATGGGAGAAACTATTTGCAAATGAAGCAGCTGACAAAGGAGTAATCTCTAACACATACAAGCAACATATGCAGTTCAATATCAAAAAAACAGAGAACCCAATCCAAAAATAGGTAGAAGACCTAAATAGACATTTCTCCAAAGAAGACATAAAGATTGCTAACGAACACATGAAAGAATGCTTAACATCATTAATCATTAGAGAAATGCAAATCAAAACTAGAATGAGATATCATGCCACACCAGTCAGAATGGCCATCATAACAAAATATACAAACAATAAATGTTGGAGAGGGTGTAGAGAAAAGGGAACCCTCTTGCACTCTTGGTGGGAATGTGAATTGGTACAGCCACTATGGAGAACAGTATGGAGGTTCCTTAAAAAACTGAAAATAGAACTACCATATGACCCAGCAATCCCCCTACTGGGCATATACCTGGAGAAAACCATAATTCAAAAAGAGTCATGTACCAAAATGTTCATTGCATCTCTATTTACAGTAGCCAGGACATGGAAGCAACCTAACTGTCCATCAACAGATGAATGGATAAAGAAGTTGTGGCACATGTATACAATGGAATATTACTCAGCTATAAACAGGAACAAAACTGAGTTATTTGTAGTGAGGTGGATAGACCTAGAGTCTGTCATACAGAGTGAAGTAAGTCAGAAAGAGAAAAACAAATACCATATGCTAACACATATATATAGAATCTAAAAAAAAAAAAAAAAAAAAAAAAAAGAAAGAAAGAAAAAAAAATGGTCAGAAGAACCTAGGGGCAAGACTGGAATAAAGATGCAGACCTACTGGAGAATGGACTTTAGGATATGGGGAGAAGGAAGGGTAAGCTAGGACGAAGTGAGAGAGTGGTATGGACATATATACACTACCAAAGGTAACATAGATAGCTAGTGGGAAGCAGCCACCTTGCACAGGGAGATCAGCTCAGTGGTTTGTGACCACCTAGAGGGTTGGGATAGGGAGGGTGGGAGGGAGGGAGGGATATGGGGACATATGTATTTGTATAACTGATTCACTTTGTTATAAAGCAGAAACTGACACACCATTGTAAAGCAATTATACTCTAATAAAGATGTTAAGGGCTTCCCTGCTGGTGCAGTGTTTGAGAATCTGCCTGCTAATGCAGGGG
Organism: Hyperoodon ampullatus; assembly: GCF_949752795.1. Lineage (NCBI taxonomy): Eukaryota > Metazoa > Chordata > Mammalia > Artiodactyla > Ziphiidae > Hyperoodon > Hyperoodon ampullatus. The sequence continues at coordinate 125,721,774 of NC_136918.1, forward strand.
ACATGGGTTTGAGCCCTGGTCTGGGAGGATCCCACATGCCGTTGGGCAACTAGGCCCATGAGCCACAACTACTGAGCCTGCGCATCTGGAGCCTGTGCTCCACAACAGAGAGGCCACGATAGTGAGGGGCCTGTGCACCGCGATGAAGAGTGGCCCCCCACTCACCACAACTAGAATCGCCCTCACACAGAAACGAAGACTCAACACAGCAAAAATAAATAAATTAATTAATAAACTCCAACCCCCAACATCTTATAAAAATGTTAAAACAAATATAGAAGAAATAGAAACTATGAATAGACCTATAACTAATTAGGGGACTTAATCAATAATCTAAAACCTCCTAATGTGGAATCTGAATAATAAAACAAACTAGTGAATATAATAAAAAAGAAACAGAGTCACAGATATAGAAAACAAACTAGTGGTTATCAGTGGGGAGACAGAAGAGGAGAGGGGCAAGAGAGGGATAGGAGATTAAGATGTAATAATTACTATGTATAAAATAAATAATCTATAAGTATATATTGCTAAAAGCAAACTAACAAACCAAAAAGCTCCCAACAAAGAAAAGTCCAGAACCAGATAGCTTCAGTGATTCTACCAAACATTCCAAAAAAATATATGATAATGCCAATTCTTCTGAAACTCTTTAGAGGAGGATATACTTTAAAATTCATTTGACAAGAACAGCATTACCCTGATATCAAAACCAGACAAAAATACCACACAAAAGGAAAATACAGGCCAATAAACCTGATGAATGTAGATGCGAATCCTCAACAAAAATACTCCCAAACCAAATATAAAAACACATTAAAAGAATCACATACCAAGGTCAAGTGGGATTTATACCTAGGATACAAGAATGGTTCAAGATAAACAAATCATGAATGTAATACATCATATTAACAGAATGAAGGAAAAAAAATCACGTAATCATCCCAATAGCACAGACAAAGGATTTGTCAGAATTCAGCATACTTTAATGGTAAAAAAAAACTTACAACAAACTAGGTATACAAGAAATGTACCTCAACATAATCTTGGGCACATATGATAAGCCTATAGGTAGTATCATACTCAATGGTGAAAACCTGAATGCTTTTCCTCTATGATCATGAAGAAGATGGGGAGCCGGAGGAAGATGGCGGAAGAGTAAGACGCGGAGATCACCTTCCTCCCCACAGATACATCAGAAATTCATCTACACGTGGAACAACTCCAACAGAACACCTACTGAACGCTGACAGAAGACCTCAGACCCCCCAAAAGGCAAGAAACTCCCCACATACCTGGGTAGGTCAAAAGAAAAAAAGAATAAACAGAGACAATAGGATATGGACGGGACCTGCACCAGAGGGAGGGAGCCGTGAAGGAGGGAAGGTTTCTACACACTACAAGCCCCTTCGAGGGCGGAGACTGCAGGTGGCGGAGGGGGAAAGCTTCGGAGTAGCGGAGGAGAGCACAGCAACAGGGGTGTGGAGGGCAAAGCAGAGAGATTTTGGCACAGAGGATCGGTGCCCTCAGGCACACACCAGCCCGAGAGACTTGTCTGCTCGGCCGCCAGAGGGGGCGGGGCTGGGAGCTGAGGCTCGGGTATCGGCTTTCAGTCGGAGCGCAGGGAGAGGTCTGGGGCTGGCGGCAGGAAGAGACCCTGAAGGGGTTAGTGCTAGCCCGGAGGGAGTCCGGGGAAAGGGTCTGGAGCTACCGGAGAGGCAAGAGACTTTTTTCCCTTTTGTTGCCTGGTGCGCGAGGAGAGGGCATTCCCCTCCTGCCCCTCTGCCTGAGTGAGCCAGAGCCCCCGAATCAGCGGCTCCTTTAAACCCATCCTGTCTGAGCGAAGAACGGACGCCCTCCGGCGACCTACGTGCAGAGGCGGGGCCAGGTCCAAGGCTGAGACCCGGGAGCTGTGAGAGCAGAGACAGGGAAATCTATCTGTGCAGCCTCCGAGGCAGCGGATTAAAGCTCCACAGTCCATTTGATGTGCCCTGCGTCTGTGGAGTGCATGAATGGACAGCGAATCATCCCAAATTGAGGAAGTGGACCTTGAGGACAAGATTTAAGACTTTCCCCCCTTTTTTTTTCCTCTTTTTACAACGAATTATCTCAAATTAAGGAGGTGGACTTAGCAAGATTTCAGACTTTTCGCCCTTTTCCTCTTTTTACAACGAATTATCCCAAATCGAGGAGGTGGACTTGGAGAGCAAGATTTTTGATTTTTCCCCCTGCTCTCTTTTTGTGAATGTGTATGTGTAATCTTCTGTGTAAGATTCTCTCTGTATAGCTTTGCTTCCACCATATGTCCCAGGGTTCTTTCGGTCCGTGTTTTTTTTCAATAATTACTTTTTAATTTTAATAACGCTACTATATTTCATACTTTATTCTATTTTACTTTACCTGCTCTTTCTTTTTTTCCTCCCTTCCCTTCCTCCCTCCCTCCCTCCGCTCCTCCTTTCCTTCTTTCTTTTTCTTTCCTCCATCTCTCCCTCCCTCCCACCCTTCTTCTTTCCACTTTCTTTTTCTTTCCTTCCTCCCTCCCTCCCTCCCTCCTGTCTTTCTTTCTTTCTTTCTTTCCTCCCTCCCTCCCTCCCTCTCTTCTTCCATTCACTCTTCCTTTTGCTTTCATTCCTCCCTCCCTCCCTCCTTTCTTTCCTTTCTTTCCATCCTTCCTCCCTCCCTCCTTTCTTTCTTTCTTCCTTCCTTCCTTCCTTACTTCCCTTCTTCCTTTCTTTCAATCTCTCTTTCTTTCTTCTACTAATTATTTCTTTCTACTTTTTCTCACTGTTATTCTGAGCCGGGTGGATGAAAGGCTCTTGGTGCTGCAGCCAGGAGTTAGTGCTGTGCCTCTGAAGTGGGAGAGCCAACTTCAGGACACGGGTCCACAAGAGACCTCCCAGCTCCACATAATATCAAGCAGCGAAAATCTCCCAGGGATCTCCATCTCAACACCAGCACCCAGCTTCAGTCAACGACCAGCAAGCTACAGTGCTGGTCACCCTATGCCAAGCAACTAGCAAGGCAGGAACACAACACCACCCATTAGCAGAGAGGATACCTAAAAACATAATAAGGCCACAGGCACCCCAAAACACATCACCAGACGTGGACCTGTCCACCAGAAAGACAAGATCGAGCTTCAACCACCAGAACACAGGCATTAGTCCCCCCCACCAGGAAGCCTACACAACCTACTGAAACAACCTTAGCCACGGGGGACAGACACCAAAAACAAGGGGAACTACGAATCTGCAGCCTGCAAAAAGGAGACCCCAAACACAGTAACATAAGCAAAATGAGAAAGCAGAAAAACACACAGCAGGTGAAGGAGCAAGATAAAAACCTACCAGACCTAACAAATGAAGAGGTAATAGGCAGTCTACCTGAAAAAGAATTCAGAATAATGATAGTAAAGCTGATCCAAGATTCTATTTCCCAGATCCAAAATCTTGGAAATAGAATAGACAATATGCAAGAAACAGTTAACAAGGACCTAGAAGAACTAAAGATGAATCAAGCATCGATTAAAAACACAATAAATGCAATGAAAAATACTCTAGATGGGATCAATAGCAGAATAACTGAGGCAGAAGAACGGATAAGTGAGGTGGAAGATAAAATAGTGGAAATAACTGATGCAGAGAAAAATAAAGAAAAAAGAATGAAAAGAACAGAGGACAGTCTCAGAGACCTCTGGGACAACATTAAACGCACCAACATTCGAATTATAGGGGTTCCAGAAGAAGAAGAGAAAAAGAAAGGGACTGAGAAAATATTTGAAGAGATTATAGTTGAAAACTTCCCTAATATGGGAAAGGAAATAGTTAATCAAGTCCAGGAGGCACAGAGAGTCCCATACAGAATAAATCCAAGAAGAAATATGCCAAGACACATATTAATCAAACTGTCAAAAATTAAACACAAAGAAATCATATTAAAAGCAGCAAGGGAAAAACAACAAATAACACACAAGGGAATCCCCATCAGGTTAACAGCTGATCTCTCAGCAGAAACTCTACAAGCCAGAAGGGAGTGGCAGGACATAATTAAAGTGATGAAGGAGAGAAACCTGCAACCAAGATTACTCTACCCAGCAAGGATCTCATTCAGATTGGATGGAGAAATTAAAACGTTTACAGACAAGCAAAAGCTGAGAGAGTTCAGCACCACCAAACCAGCTTTACAACAAATGCTAAAGGAACTTCTCTAGGCAAGAAACACAACAGAAGGACTATACCTACAATAACGAACCCAAAGCCATTAAGGAAATGGGAATAGGAACATACATATCAATAATTACCTTAAATGTAAATGGACTAAATGCTCCCACCAAAAGACACAGAGTGGCTGAATGGATACAAAAACAAGACCCATATATATGCTGTCTACAAGAGACCCACTTCAGACCTAGAGACACATACAGATTGAAAGTAAGGGGATGGAAAAAGATATTCCATGCAAATGGAAATCAAAAGAAAGCTGGAGTAGCAATTCTTATATCAGACAAAATAGACTTTAAAATAAAGACTATTAGAAGAGACAAAGAAGGACACTACATAACGATAAAGGGATCGATCCAAGAAGAAGATATAACAATTGTAAATATTTATGCACCCAACATAGGAGCACCTCAATACATAAGGCAAATACTAACAGCCATAAAAGGGGAAATCGACAGTAACACAATCATAGTAGGGGACTTTAACACCCCACTTTCACCAATGGACAGATCATCCAAAATGAAAATAAATAAGGAAACACAAGCTTTAAATGATACATTAAACAAGATGGACTTAATTGATATTTATAGGACATTCCACCCAAAAACAACAGAATACACATTTTTCTCAAGTGCTCATGGAACATTCTCCAGGATAGATCATATCTTGGGTCACAAATCAAGCCTTGGTAAATTTAAGAAAATTGAAATTGTATCAAGTATCTTTTCCGACCACAATGCTATGAGACTAGACATCAATTACAGGAAAAGAGCTGTAAAAAATACAAACACATGGAGGCTAAACAATACACTACTCAATAATGAAGTGATCACTGAAGAAATCAAAGAGGAAATTAAGAAATACTTAGAAACAAATGACAATGGAGACACGACGACCCAAAACCTATGGGCCGCAGCAAAAGCAGTTCTAAGGGGGAAGTTTATAGCAATACAATCCCACCTTAAGAAACAGGAAACATTTCGAGTAAACAACCTGACCCTGCACCTAAAGCAATTAGAGAAAGAAGAACAAAAAACCCCCAAAGTTAGCAGAAGGAAAGAAATCATAAAGATCAGATCAGAAATAAATGAAAAAGAAATGAAGGAAACGATAGCAAAGATCAACCAAACTAAAAGCTGGTTCTTTGAGAAGATAAACAAAATTGACAAACCATTAGCCAGACTCATCAAGAAAAGAAGGGAGAAGACTCAAATCAGTAGAATTAGAAATGAAAAAGGAGAAGTAACAACTGACACTGCAGAAATACAAAAGATCATGAGAGATTACTATAAGCAACTCTATGCCAATAAAATGGACAACCTGGAAGAAATGGACAAATTCTTAGAAATGCACAACCTACCAAGACTGACTCAGGAAGAAATAGAAAATATGAATAGACCAATCACAAGCACTGAAATTGAAACTGTGATTAAAAATCTTCCAACAAACAAAAGCCCACGACCAGATGGCTTCATAGGCAAATTCTATCAAACATTTAGAGAAGAGCTAACACCCATCCTTCTCAAACTCTTCCAAACAATATCAGAGGAAGGAACACTCCCAAACTCATTCTACGAGGCCACCATCACCTTGATACCAAAACAAGGCAAGGATGTCACAAAGAAAGAAAACTACAGGCCAATATCACTGATGAACATAGATGCAAAAATCCTCAACAAAATACTAGCAAACAGAATCCAACAGCACATTAAAAGGATCATACACCATGATCAAGTGGGGTTTATTCCAGGAATGCAAGGATTCTTCAATATACGCAAATCAATCAATGTGATACACCATATTAACAAGTTGAAGGAGAAAAACCATATGATCATCTCAATAGATGCAGAGAAAGCTTTCGACAAAATTCAACACCCATTTATGATAAAAACCCTGCAGAAAGTAGGCATAGAGGGAACTTTCCTCAACATAATAAAGGCCATATATGACAAACCCACAGCCAACATTGTCCTCAATGGGGAAAAACTGAAACCATTTCCACTAAGATCAGGAACAAGACAAGGCTGCCCACTCTCACCACTCTTATTCAACCTAGTTTTGGAAGTTTTAGCCACAGCAATCAGAGAAGAAAAGGAAATAAAAGGAATCCAAATTGGAAAAGAAGAAGTAAAGCTGTCACTGTTTGCAGATGACATGATACTATACATAGAGAATCCTAAAGATGCTACCGAAAAACTACTAGAGCTAATCAATGAATTTGGTAAAGTAGCAGGATACAAAATTAATGCACAGAAATCTCTGGCATTCCTGTACACTAATGATGAAAAATCTGAAAATGAAATCAAGAAAACACTCCCATTTACCATTGCAACAAAAAGAATAAAATATCTAGGAATAAACCTACCTAAGGAGACAAAAGACCTGTATGCAGAAAATTATAAGACACTGATGAAAGAAATTAAAGATGATATAAATAGATGGAGAGATATACCATGCTCCTGGATTGGAAGAATCAATATTGTGAAAATGACTCTACTACCCAAAGCAATCTACAGATTCAATGCAATCCCTATCAAACTACCACTGGCATTTTTCACAGAAGTAGAACAAAAAATTTCAAAATTTGTTTGGAAAAACAAAAGACCCCGAATAGCCAAAGCAATCTTGAGAACGAAAAACGGAGCTGGAGGAATCAGGCTGCCTGACTTCAGACTATACTACAAAGCTACAGTAATTAAGACAGTGTGGTACTGGCATAAAAACAGAAAGATAGATCAGTGGATCAGGATAGAAAGCCCAGAGATAAACCCACGCACATATGGCCAACTTATCTTTGATAAAGGAGGCAGGAATGTACAGTGGAGAAAGGACAGCCTCTTCAATAAGTGGTGCTGGGAAAACTGGACAGGGACATGTAAAAGTATGAGATTAGATCATTCCCTAACACCATACACAAAAATAAGCTCAAAATGGATTAAAGACCTAAATGTAAGGCCAGAAACTATCAAACTCTTAGAGGAAAACATAGGTAGAACACTCTATGACATAAATCACAGCAAGATCCTTTTGGACCCACCTCCTAGAGAAATGCAAATAAAAACAAAGATAAACAAATGGGACCTAATGAAACTTCAAAGCTTTTGCACAGCAAAGGAAACCATAAACAAGACCAAAAGACAACCCTCAGAATGGGAGAAAATATTTGCAAATGAAGCAACTGACAAAGGATTAATCTCCAAAATTTATAAACAGCTCATGCAGCTCAATAGCAAAAAAACAAACAACCCAATCCAAAAATGGGCAGAAGACTTAAATAGGCATTTCTCCAAAGAAGATATACAGACTGCCAACAAACACATGAAAGAATGCTCAACATCATTAATCATTAGAGAAATGCAAATCAAAACTACAATGAGATATCATCTCACACCAGTCAGAATGGCCATCATCAAGAAATCTAGAAACAATAAATGCTGGAGAGGGTGTGGAGAAAAGGGAACACTCTTGCACTGCTGGTGGGAATGTGAATTGGTACAGCCACTATGGAGAACAGTATGGAGGTTCCTTAAAAAACTACAAATAGAACTACCATATAACCCAGCAATCCCACTACTAGGCATATACCCTGAGAAAACCATAATTCAAAAAGAGACATGTACCAAAATGTTCATTGCAGCTCTATTCACAATAGCCCGGAGCTGGAAACAACCTAAGTGTCCATCATCGGATGAATGGATAAAGAAGATGTGGCACATATATACAATGGAATATTACTCAGCCATAAAAAGAAACTAAACTGAGCTATTTGTAATGAGGTGGATAGACCTAGAGTCTGTCATACAGAGTGAAGTAAGTCAGAAAGAGAAAGACAAATACCGTATGCTAACACATATATATGGAATTTAAAGAAAAAAAAAATGTCATGAAGAACCTAGGGGTAAAACGGGAATAAAGACACAGACCTACTTGAGAATGGACTTGAGGATATGGGGAAGGGGAAGGGTAAGCTGTGACAAAGGGAAAGAGAGGCATGGACATATATACACTACCAAACGTAAGGTAGATAGATAGTGGGAAGCAGCCGCAGAGCACAGGGAGATCAGCTCGGTGCTTTGTGACCGCCTGGAGGGGTGGGATGGGGAGGGTGGGAGGGAGGGAGATGCATGAGGGAGGGGATGTGGGAACAGATGTATATGTATGACTGATTCACTTTGTTATAAAGCAGAAACTAATAAAAATAAATAAATAAATAAATAAATAAATAAATAAATAAATAAAAGAAGATGGGGTGCCTACTGTCACCACCTCTACTCAACAAAGTACAAGAAGTCCTAGACAAAGCAATTAGTCATGAAAGAAGCAAAAAGGCATCCCAATTGGAAAGTAAGAAGTAATATTATCTGTTCACAAATGACATAATCTTATATTTAGAAACCTCTAAAGGTGCTACACACACACAAAACTGTCAGAACTAATGAAAAAGTTCAGTAAAATTCCAGGGCAGAAAATGAACATACAAAATCAATTGTGTTCCTATATACTAACAATGTACTATTTGAAAAGGAAATTAAACAAAACAAAACAAACAAACAAACAAAAATCCCATTTGCAGTTGCACCAAAAAGAATTAAATGCTTAGGAATAAACTTAACTAAGGAGGTGAAAGACTTTTCTGCAGAAATATATAAAACTTTGATCAAATAAATTGAACAAGACAAAAACAAAAGTAAAGAATCACATGGAAGACAATATTGTTAAAATATCCATACTACCCAAATTGATCTACAGATTAAATGAAATCCCTATCAAAATCCCAAGAAATTTTTCACAGAAATAGAAAAAAATCCTAAAATTCACATGGAAACACACACAAAAAACTTATAGCCAAAAAAATCTTAAGAAAGAACAAAGCTAGAGACATCTCACATTCTGATTTCAAAAATATTACACAGCAATGACAATTAAAACATTATGGTATTAGTATAAAGAAATATATCAATATATAGATTACTGGGCTTCCCTGGAGGTGCAGTGGTTGAGAGTCTTCCTGCCGATGCAGGGGACATGGGTTCGTGCCCCGGTCTGGGAAGATCCCACATGCTGCGGAGCGGCTGGGCCCATGAGCCATGGCCGTTGAGCCTGCGCGTCCGGAACCTGTGCTCCACAATGGGAGAGGCCACAACAGTGAGAGGCCCACATACCACACACACACACACACACACACACACACACACACAAAATATATATATATATATATATATATATATATATATATATATATATATATATATATATATAGACTACTGTAACAGAATAAAGATACCAGAAATACATCCATGCGTATACAACAAACTGATGGTCGACACAGTGCCAAGAATACCAAATGGAGAAAATATAATCTCTGCAATGAATGGCGTTGGGAAAACTAGATGTCCACATGCAAAAGAATGAATGAATGAACTTACACCCATATCTTATGCTATACACAAAATCAACTAAACCTAAATTAAAGTCTTTAAAACCTGAAACAATAAAATTCCTTTAAGGAAACATAGGGGAAAATCATGACATTTGACTTGATAATCATTTCATGACTATGGCACTAAAAGCTAAGGCAACAGAAGCATAAATATATAGGTGGAACTCTAACTAAGAAGCTGTTACACAGCAAAGGAAACCACCAATAAACTGAAAAGGCAACCTACTGAATGGGAGAAATATTTTCAAAACATATATTAGATAAGGAGTTAATTTCCAAAATCTATAAGGAGGGAGTTTCCCTGGTGGTGCAGTGGTTGAGAGTCCACCTGCTGATGCAGAGGACAGGGGTTCGTGCCACGGTCCGGGAAGATACCACAAGCCATGGGGTGGCTGAGCCCGTGGGTCATGGTTGCTGAGCCTGCATGTCCGGAGCCTGTGCTCCGCAATAGGAGAGGCCACAACAGTGAGAGGCCAGCGTACTGCAAAAAAAAAAAAAAAAAAAAAAAAAAATCTGTAAGGAACTTCTACATCACAATAACAATAGCAACAACAACAAAATAGCATCCTTGTTTACAAATGGACTAGAGACCTGAATATGTATTTCTTCAAAGAAGACATACAAATGTTCAACAAGTATATGAAAAGATACTCAGCATCACTAATCATCAAGAAACTGTAAATCAAAACCACAATGAGATGTCACATGTTAGGATGGCTAGTATCAAAAAATGAAAAGAACAAATGTTGATGAGTCTGTAGAGATATTGAAACCCTTGTACACTTTTGATGAGAATGCAAAATGGTACAGACACTATGGAAAGCAGTATGAAGTTTCCTCAAAAATTTTTTTTGAAAAAACTCTACCATATGATCCAGCAATCTCATTATCTGAATATTTATCCCCAAGTTTTTAAGTCAGTATCCTGAAAACACATTAGCACATAATGTTCATTGCAGCACTCTTCACGATAGTTAAGATTTGAAAACAATCTAAGTGCCCATTGACTGATGAATTAATAAAGGAAATATGGTATATACAAGCAATGGAATAGTATTCATCCTTAAAAAATAGAGAAGGAGAGATGGACCTTGAAGACCTTATGCTACTCGAAAAAAAGCAAGTCATAGAACAACAACTACTGCATGATTTCACTTTTATCAAGTATCTAAAATAGTTAAATTCATAGAATCAGAGAATAAAATGCTGGTTACCAGAGACTGGGAGAGGAGGAAGTGTTAAGTTGCCAATCAACAGACACAAAGTTTCAATTACACAAGATTAATATGTTATAGTGATGTTTTATGACATTGAGCCTTTAGTTAACAGTACTGTAATTGTGCACTTAAATATTTGTTAAGAGGGTAGATCTCATGTTAAGTGTTCTGACCACAACAGAATAGAATTTTTTAATGTACAATAAATACTGAAAAATTTAGAAGTAATAATAGCATACAAATCATGCATGACAGAAAATGTGAACATACTGAACTTTACAATTAAAAGAGAGAGAACATTAAAATAGATTAACAAAAACCCCCTAAAACTAGCTATGTCTTATATGGAAGATACCTAAAACAAGTGTTAAAATGAGGCAAATACCTACAAAAATAAAGCAAATGAGGAAATACTAATATCAAAAAATGTGTATTTTAGATTAAATACATCAAAAAATAAAGGATATTTTATGAGCATAAAGATAAATTTTTTGAAGAATATACAACTTCCATGAGCCATTTAAACCACGTTGAAGAAGTCAATATATAACTAAAAAGAAAAATGAGTACATGCAGGGGTTTATATTCACAAACACACACACACACACACACACACACACACACAAACTGAGACAGAATTCTGAATTGCCCAGCCTCCAAAATTGTCTCACTCTGCATGATACATTTATAAAAATCAATGATGCCCTTTGCTAGTAAGGAAACTTAAATAAAATATTTAAAGCTATTATATACTGTATTCTATTATCATATTCCAATATAATTAGAAAATAAAGTTAACATAGAACTCTCAACTATGTGCAAGTTAAGAAACACATCAACAGTGAATTCTCAAATCAAAGAAATAACCTAAAGGGACATTTTATAAAATCCAGAAAACAATTAAGAGGGTAATATTTCATACAAATTCTTGAATTAATTTTGAGAATATTTATTTAATTAAGAGTTAATCTGATTCATCCTAACCCTTCCCTATTTTGCATTTGGTTGCATGCAATAGTCTAATTCAGTAAAAGGAACTTATATTTGTGATACATCTCCCTTCTCATTTCTAATGCTGTCTATTTTTCCCTTGTAAATGTGATCCAATTGAAGAAATCTATTAACATACTCTATAAAAATTAGAAACACATAAATAATATAATAATACCAAAAGATGCCAAAACATAACACATTAAAATTCTTCCATCACTTACTAATAAACATTTCTGAATAAAAATGAAAATAATAAAACCATTTAAAGCACAAAGAATAGTTTCTGAATATTCAGAAGTGAATAGTAAATTATAAAGTATTAAAACCATAATGAAAATCATGGTATAGACATAAAAGTGGAATGTCACGTGTTCCTCTTCAATCTGATAATTCGTTTCCTTGACAATCTGATAAAGGTGGAATGTGGATTATGTTGCTAGGCATAATTGTTTGAGATAAACATGACCTCTAGGGCTTCCCTGGTGGCACAGTGGTTGAGAGTCTGCCTGCCGATACAGGGGACATGGGTTCGTGCCCTGGTCCGGGAAGACCCCACATGCTGCGAAGTGGCTGGGCCTGTGAGCCATGGCCGCTGAGCCTGCACGTCCGGAGCCTAAGCTCCGCAACTGGAGAGGCCACAACAGTGAGAGGCCCGTGTGACCCCCCCCAAAAAAAAAGAAAAAAAAAACCAACATGACTTCTAATTTGCATGTGCAACTGGCTTGGGAGGAACCATAAATATTTCATGGGCAAATATAGCTTGGACCTCTCTCAATGTGGTGAGTCTTGTAACTGATACGTTTCTGGTGAAGATGCTGGAAACCCCACTTATGAGAGTTTACCAGAGGTATTGGCTCCTAAGGGGTATAAGACGTCTAAACTTAGACACTTCCTGTCAATGTGAGTTTTAGTCCCTTACACATGTGTTCTTTCAGGTAGGACAAATTAATACCTCCCTTATAGCTCTGTGGACTATTTCCTTGGAAGAGAAAAGCCTCGTATTTCCCTGCTAGCATACTATGATTCATCCTAAATCCTTCTTAGTATTCTGGTGCAAAGTGTTCCTGTGATAGTCTTCTGAGGCTACATGGCATCAGAGAATCCCATTTATAATTAAATATTTTCTTGGTTTATTTAGTAAATAAGTAAAACACAAATATTTAGTATGTACTTGAGAAGAGAAGACCATACCCTTTTTGTCAATGAAATACTTACAAATCTAAAGAAAAACCAAAAGTTCTGGTAAAAAATAAAATAAAATAAAATTAATAAAGGAATTACCTAAAAAAGCTATAACATAAATATATTAAAAACAATAGCACTTCTACATTCTAACAACAGGAAAAGAATAGAGGAATATATTCCTTTTCCATTAAGAACAAAACCTTTAAAATAGGGATTTTTTTAAGATTTATGATTTATGAATATAACTCTAAAATCATGGTGGAAGAAATAAAACCATTAATTTATTCAGCAAATATTTTCTGAATATCTACTATAAGCAGGTTATTGTTCTAGGTTTATGCGATCCATCCAACATTTAAAAATAGAAAAGAAAAAGAAGAAATATTCTTGCCTTTGAAGAGCTTATATACGGGGTTGGGATAATTATTCAAGAATTCAAAAATTAAATTAAAATGGAAAAAATGATAAGTGCTATGGAAAAAATAAATTAGATTAAATTAGAGAGAATTGGAAGTGAGACTTCCAACATTTAGAAGTAATAATAGCATACGAAAACACATTAGCACATAATGATTCATCCTAAATCCTTATGCATTAGTTTTCTGTTGACAAATAACAAATTACCATAAACTTAGTGGCTAAAAATAACATGAATGTATTGACTTTGAGCATGGCTTAGCTGGGTCCTCTGATCCAAGTCTCACAAAACTACATCTAAGGTCTCAGTTGGGCTGCAGTGTCCTTTGAAGCGTGGGTTTCTCTTTCAAGCTTACTGATTATTGGCTTAATTCAGTTCTCTGCATTTTTTTTCTTTTCTTTCTTTTTTTTTTTTTTTTAAAGATCGACGGCTTTAGGTCCAAATAGCTTTCTCTGTAACATGGACGTTTTCTTCTTCAGTCTCAGCAGAAGATCATCTGTGGTTTAAAATTGCTCTCTTCAAAGAAAGATTAGACCCTGTTTAAAGAGCTCACATGATTAGACTGGTTCTATACACTGTAATCTGTCCTTTGATTCATTTCATGCTAACTGGGTAGAGATTTAATTACATCTGCAAAGTTCCTTCACCATTGCTATTTAATCTAACTTAATCACAGGAGAGAAATCACTTCATATTAAAAACTCTGGCCCACATTCAAGGTGAAGAGATAACGGAGGCAGTGTACACCAGGCAGTGGGAATTCTGGGGAACATCTTAGAATTCTGCCCATTACATGTAGGGAGTGCTTTTTCAAAACTCAATAGAAAGATCAGTCTTAAACGTGTGTGAGACATTAGCACAGATGAAGAAGTTAACTAAGCATACATCTTGGTGAATATTACTCAAGCATGACAGAATAGTCAAGTATGCATGGTGTGTTGTGTTTGAAGAACATCAGAGACGTCTGATTTTATGGAGCAGAGTGGGTAAAGAAGGAGCATGTTAGGAGATGAGTGCAGAAATGAAACATAGTCTTGGAGGCTATTGCAAGGACTTTGGACTCATTTACTCTAAGTAAACTGGGAGACTTTTTACTCAGGATTTCAAAGAATGAGTCAGGAAAGTAAAGGAGAATATGTTATATGATTGCTTGAGAATATCAAAAAACATCTTGTTCATGGAGGTCAGCAAATTTACACAGAGAACCATCAGTATGAATGTCCTTTTTCCTCCAGTACCAGGTCACAGCAATGGTACAGGATCAGAGAAAGTGGTGAGATGGATGTAATCAGGCTGGAGGTTATGCCAAGGGGAATAAGGAAATGAGATAATGGCAGAGCAGACAGAGATAGAACATAAATTAAATGCATTAGAGCGATTAAAATGATTAGCCATGGATTTTAAGCTGGGTGAACAAACAATGAAAGTGAGATAAAAAAATGAGTGGTAGTAATAGAGTGATCTGATGTGTAAAAATGGAATAAAACAAATAATCAAAAAAGAGAAACATATGACATGTCTTGCCATGTAAAAATTTAATATGATAAAAATATCAATCCTCTGAAATTAATAACTAACTCAGATTAAA
Organism: Hyperoodon ampullatus; assembly: GCF_949752795.1. Classification (NCBI taxonomy): domain Eukaryota; kingdom Metazoa; phylum Chordata; class Mammalia; order Artiodactyla; family Ziphiidae; genus Hyperoodon; species Hyperoodon ampullatus. The sequence continues at coordinate 125,736,835 of NC_136918.1, forward strand.
AAATAATGAAATATAATTAGAATCACACCAGTATTTTTTATTTGAAAAAATGACCTGGAATATAGGAAGAGAGATATCTGCAAGATGTTTAAAAAGAAGGCTACTAATGGGATAACTTTCATATCCAGAATGACTATAAAGATACTACAATCAATTCAATATTTATTGCAATAGAAATAATTGGATCAGTGATACAGGAGGAATTATTTAGAAATAGATGGCATTTATATGATAATGTTATTTACATACAAAGACATTTTATATACTTGTAAGAAGTTAGTAAGCAACACAATAGAGAAATGTGTAAAGGGTGTGAAAAGACCACTCACATATGGAGCAAATTTGCATGTCTAAGATGTTGACTGTATATGAAGATGTTCAATCTGTTTGTAGTCATGGAAATGCAAGTAAAATCATGATCAGTCACCACTGTGTGCCTGACAAGTATATAAATTTTTGAATGAGAACATCTATCACTAGCATTTATTCCTAGTACAGATTCAGATTCCAAAAAATATTATTTAAAAAATAATCTGTGCAACAGCACTTGTATTATTAAAATAAAAATGTATTTACCCTACAACATCACTCATAGGAATCTAGTTCTTAAATAAAATATAATAAAATAAATATAAATAAAAGTTTCAGTACTTAAATCTATACATGCACAAATATTTATTATGACATTGTTCATAGTCTCAAAATATAAGTAAGCAAAGTCAATTTCCAGCACAAAATGAATGGGGAAATAAAATTGTGGGAGAATTAGGTGATGGAATACTATACAGTCTTTAAAAATGGATACAAAATATCCACTTGGACTGTGGAGATTTTAAGTACAAGCTCTTAAAAGTAAGCAAAATGGCAAAATAAAGTATTTCTGGACACTTTCTAGGACTTCACTGTCTAGCACTGCAAAAAAATAGTGGTGTTTTAAATCTGAAATTTGAATTTTTGAAATTAAAATTTTGAATTTCTGATAATTTTGAAATTCAAATTTTAAATTTCATTTTAATTGCAACTTTAAGTAAAATTAAGTAAAATAAAAACTCAGCTTCTCAGTTGCCCTAAGCACCTTTCAAGTGGTGAATAGCCACGTGTGTCTAGTGTTATTGTATTGGACAGTGCAGAAGTTCTATCATTGCACAAATTCTCTAGAAAAGAGCTGTGGAGACTAGATTCTGGAGAAAGACTGGTAAATAAAGCTGATAAAATCCCTGACCATATCTAACTTGTATTCTAGAGAATGTTAAGAAAAATGTTTAAATGCAATCTAATTTTTGAAAACTAAACATCAAAAATATCCTTAGGGATGAATATATGTTCATATGTATACCTTTAGGTATACTTGTATAAAACTATATATATATATCTATCTATATATATATATATATATATAGTTTCAATATCTTGTAATAACCTATAAAAACTATAGTTTTACAGATTCTTTTCCATTATAGGTTATTACAATATATTGAATATAGTTCCCTGTGCTATACAGTAGGTCCTTGTTGTTTAACTATTTTATATATAGTAGTGTGTATCTGTTAATCCCAAACTCCTAATTTATCCCTCCTATACCCTTTCCCCTTTGATAACCATAAGATTATTTTTCTGCCTGTGAGTCTATTTCTGTATTGTAAATAACTTCATTTGTATCATTTTTTAGATTCCACATATCATATGATATTTGTCTTTGTCTGACTTACTTCACTTAGTATGACAATCTATAGGTCCATCCATGTTGCTGCAAATGACATTATTTCATTCTTTTTTATGGCTCAGTAATATCCCACTGTGTGTGTGTGTGTGTGTGTGTGTGTGTGTGTGTGTGTATACCATATCTTCATTATCCATTCATCTGTCAAGGGACATTTAGGTTGCTTCCATGTCTTGTAAATAGTGCTGCTATGAACATTGGTGTGCATGTATCTTTTCAAATTAGAGTTTTCATCTTTTCTGTGTATATCCCAGGAATGGAATTGCAGGATTATATGATAATTATATTTTTAATTTTTTTAAGGAACCGCCATACTGTTCTTCATAGTGGCTGCACTAATTTACATTCCTACCAACAGGGTAGGAATGTTCCCTTTTCTCTACACTCTCTAAAAATCATTTATTATTTGTAGACTTTTTAATGATGGACATCCTAACTGGTGTGAGGTGATAGCTCATTGTAGTTTTGATTTGCATTTCTGTAATAATTAGTGATATTGAGCATCTTTTCATGTACCAGCTGGGCATCTGTAAGTTTTCTTTGGAGAAATGTCTATTCAGGTCTTCTGCCAATTTACTGATTAGATTGTTTGTGGAAAAACAAAACTTTTAAAATGAACTCCTTGGATGGGTAAAGGTTATTGGCAAAACAATGTAGAAAATGGAAAGTAACACATAGTCAAAAAAAGAAAAGAAAAAGTACATATGTAAAAGTAACAAGTCATATAACACTACGTAAATGAAATGATTTTAAAGAATAAGAAAAAAGAGAATAAAATTAGTTCCACTTTAGTATTTTTATGACAATTTTTACATGAGAAAGATATGAAAATGTATTTTTTCCAGACAGATATAAACTGCAAAACAAAAAGCTTGGCTTTTTTTACTAGCAATAAATTTCCCAGAAATTAGGGACATTGTGACTTCATTGATATATGGACTTTCTTTTCCACATAGCTGTGAGAGAAATTAAGTTTTAATTTCATGAAAATGTAGAAATTATTAGCATGATACTATTTTATTGAAACAATTTATATCATGATTTTTAATATTTAATAGACTTTATGTCATAGGGTTTAACAAAAATACATGCAAAGTGGGAAAGCATGGGACAAAGAAACATTTATTTCCAGTGGATAGAAATAAAATGTGATGTCACATATTTCTGCTCAAGAAATAATAGTCTTATCCAAAAGAACATAGGAGAAAACTGAGAGATGTCTAATTAAAACTACTTCCTCTGAGAGTCATCATACCTTTACTGACTTATTCTGAAAACAGTATCTCCCTCTTTTATTGCAGATACTACATTTTCCTAGGGAATTACAAAAATTGAGGATGGTTTCTTTTCATAACTATTCCTGATACTTTCTGAAGCTTATTTCTTTGGAGAGTAATTATCTTTAAGTATAAGTCTGACTTCTAGTACTGAACATAAATTAGTAGCTTGTTTCAGAGGAAGCCTCCTTTTGAGAAAAAATATGAAATCTGGGTAATATAAAAAATATCAGCTTTTGAAAAGATCAAAGAGCAGCAATCAAGGCAGCTCTGATGAACGTCGTAAGTGGGGATGGAGCATGATGCTGAAAAGGAGTAAAATGACTTAACTGATTTATACGTGTCTGATGTTCTCTGCCAGCTTCCTGCTTCAAGAATTTGCCAATCTGTAAACTCTGTGAGATGTAGAAGTTTAATAGACAGTGGTGCCTCAAAGCCCTTGGCAGTCTCACCCAAATGCAGTGATAAACATTGATGTTCAGAGCTGTTCAAATCAGTCAAGAATGAAGAGACCAGAATTTCAAAGGAAACAAACTGCCTATGAGTGAACCCCAGGTGTGTACCACTCTGTCCCTTTAAGCAGATGCTTTAAAGCAAATATCTGGGAAACTATGAAGAAAGCAATAGATAAATGACTAAAAATCTAAAATGAGTTTTCAGTAGGTTTAAGGCCTTGAGAAAATAAAAAATGGAGTTTAAATCCTGCAAAGAAAGGAAAAGGGCACTTCACATTTCAAATAAGACCCCTCAAATAATATTTGCAAGAGATTGGAGCAAAACCAATTTTAGAATATTCCTTATAAAAACTGATATGTAGCTTGGAAACATGCCAGGTCCTGATGACTCAAGATGATTTCCCCCACTCTGTTTACTATACACACACCTATTTATCTAACTATATCTCTATCTATTATCTATCTATCTACCAATCTATCTATCATCTATCTATCTATCTATCTATCCATCCATCCATCCATCCATCTATCTACCTACCTACCTCTCTCTCTCCTTTCTAATATGTGATACACTCCTGGGAAAATGGATTAATAAAGAAACTCTTGACCTGTGGTTTCACCACTGAAATGTTTTAGAAATTTAAGGATAAAATGGTAGCAATATTTCTGACAAAACAAAAAGAATTGATGATGATGATGTAGTGATTCATAACTTGAAAGCCATTTGAGGATATTGTAGTACCTGGGAACATCCTTATGAAGAGCACTTTGTTATATAGTTATTTGATCAATTTTCATTTCTGATGGTTTCAATGTTGAGTAGTATAAGTTCTGGAAATATAATAGTCTGTTTCTTTTGATATCTCTGGGAAAGAAATATCCTTTTAAGATATTTATGTTTAATAATTTGATAGTGAGCTAGTTTTGTACTGCTACATGTTTAACTAGTTTTTCAGTGTATTCACTAAATCTTTATAAGCTTTAAAATTATAAATTGACTTCTTATAGTCCTTCATAACTTAAAGGAAAAAAATGGGAATTTGCGTAAATTATTTCAGTGAGTCTGTGTTTGAAGCATACTATAGAATTACGAGATTTGGACAAATGTATATCCATTTGTGCAAATGAATGTTTATTAACTAGTTAAGGTGTAGAACTTTATGTTATTTTTATACTCTAAACAGCAGTCTTTTAGCTTTAGAAAATAAGGGTTTGTCTATAATTCAAACATTGATTTTCAGTGGTCTAAAGAAATCTACATAGAAAGAAAGGGAGGAAAATAAGCAGTCAAATTTTAACAGTATATGAGAACATTCAGTTCTTACCATTTCAATCATATATATTATCTAATCTGAACATGGAAGAATACTAAAATTGGCAAACAGTAAGTTCCTTTCTTTCAATAGGTTCCAAAACACAGCAGGTTTATGTGGGGAAGGAAGTTAACAGGTACCATTAATCTTCTGTCATAAAGTTACATGATTCACGGTCCATGATTAGTAATCAGACACTCAATTCTAGGCCCATTTACAAAAAAAAAAAAAATCAAAATAATTGAATGCTGACTGCTGAGCTACTAACAAACAATTTTATTTTTTCTGTTTTGTGTAGAAGATTTCCTTTCCAATTAAAATAAAGGAATGTTTATAATCATCACTGAATTCAGCCTGAGGAAGCTATCCAGACTTATCTGATATGACTGCTGGTAAGTATATATATTAACTTTACATCAAAATTTGGTTTTCTTGAGGAATCATTGCTAATCTGTGATTTTTTTTACTATTAAAACTGAAATTATAACACCATATCTATTTATTTCTTTAAAAATTCTGAATCAATGTACATTCAGAGATAAAATTAACAAATGTAAATATATTTCCAGCAAAGAAAGATGGTCTGTCTGTATGAGCTTGCTCAATCAAATGTTTATGCACACATAAACATTTTTGGAAGAACTCCCTAACCGGAAAATCATAAGTATAGTGAAAATGATTTGTTGAGAATGGCTTTAATGTAGAATGAAAAAAATATTTACTATGAGCATAAATATACATAACATACAATAAGGTTTGTTCAGTGGAGTCCAATATTAACTTCTCACTATTTAACATTAGAAATTAATAATTATTTTATCTTTGTTATTTTAATTTTATAAAATAATAATAATTAATATTTATTGACCTCTGTGTACCAAAGTCTCCAAAGCAGTTTACATGGATAAATTGTTTAAATTCTCAGAACAACCCTGTGAGGAAAGTACTATGGTTGCAATCCTCATTCTATACAAAAGCAAGCACATCAGTAAAGGAAATTGCTCAGATTTACCTGAATTGGAAGTTGAAAGGCGACTCTCACACACAAGCTCTCTGATCCCTGTCCATTACATCTGTCATTAACCAGCGTTTGTTGACATTAAGTACAGAATTATTTGAATTCATTGTGTTTGAATTTGTTTTATATTTTTTCACAGAGCCTGGCTGTCCTCTAATGTGCTCTACAAAGTCCTAGCTCTCTGACTCATTGAACCTGGTTACTCTTCTTTTTATACCAGCAGTTCCCTATCTTTGACCTCTGCACCCTTTGCCCATGTCCATGCACTCTTTCACACTGTGTTTCTTCTATTGGCATCAAATTCCACGTGAGAACTTTGTAAAAGTAAAATAAGGTCATCTCTATTGGAGGCTGACCAGAGAATCACTGCCAATGGCATAGTGGAGTGAAACTTCTTGTTGCACATAGTCAAAATACTCATGGTTCTAGTTGTTTATCAGTGTTTTATTCCAAGGGACTACAGGAATACAGCTGATTGCTGATCGTATTTAAACCTCAGTGACAGAAAACACTGTCATTCTCTTCAAATACAAAAAAAATAACATGCAAATATTTGGAACATTACTAATTTATTATATTTGAATATTCTTATTCTTAGCATCTGAATCATATAAATATCAGCATGAGAGAGAGAGAGAGAGAGAGAGATTGAGAAAGAATAAATTTTATCTCAGTTTTTGTGGTTAAGGACTTCAGAAGTGGGTTAGCTGTGTAGTTCTGATTTGGGATCACTTTTGAGGTTGCCATAGAGATATTGGCTGACACTGGGCCACCTACTCCTCATGATGGCTCACTCTTGTTGTGTTGGTTGATGACTGGAGGTCCTGATATTTTCAAACGTGGGACACTCCATGGCTACTTGAGAAACCTCAGGATATAGTGGCTGATTTCCCCCGGAGTGAGAAATCCAACATAGAGAGGTGTAAGCTGCAGTGCTTTTATGACATAGCATCAGATTACACAACATATTCCAATAACCTGTTGTAACAAGGTCAGCTTTATTCAATATGTGAGGGAACGTCAAAGGCGCCAGGATACCAGGAGGCTACAGTCATCCTGGGCTATGTTGGAGGCTGGTTTTCACACAGGCAAAGATCTTTGAACTGGGAAAACAAACTTCCCAGGATGGAGAAATAGCACGTCGAAAGGCTAGGCAAGAGGAAAATAAACTGACATATACCAAGTGGATAAAAATACCAGAGTTAGCACTAAAGAGCAAGGGATAAAATGAGTGAAGAAGGGGGGAGGGAGAGGTCAGATCATGTGGCAACTTGTACATATGGTACAAATATTGGTGCTTATCTTAAGTGAAATGGAAATACATTGAAGTGATTTGATTAAGAGACAGATAATACAACTTGAATTTTTCAAAGATTACTTTGCGGCTGAGTAATATTAGATCATAGGGAATTAAAGGGAAAGCAGCAAGATCAAATACAGGTCATACATTATATGACTTGCTGTAAGAAATCTGAAGTGAAATTACAGTCATTCCCTGAAAAAGAAAAATTCTAGTAGTTCATTAAAGAAATTTATAATTCTAAGAACTAATATGGCTTCTATATTTTTAGAACTCTCACTGACTTTCATCCTTATATACAATACCAAGAAATTCTTTATGTTTCAGTCTCTTTTTTTTAGGAGAGCTACTAATGCATGTCTTCAGATTTCAATATAACAGTGACGGCAGTTCTTAGCTTCAAAAATTGCAAAGAATTTTTTTCATTCATTATCTTCCCACTTGCATATAATTCCATTAACACAGTTTTTCTGACTTTCCCAGTGCTTGGATATGTTGATTACATTTATTTCCTTAGCTCATTTGACTCTTCTTTGCACTTACATTAAATATATTCAAAATCAGTAACTTTTTCTAAACTTTTATCTAGTTTTCCTTCAATCATCTTTAAACTCCACTAAATTATGAAGATCTTCTGACAAACTTTTTCATAAAACTAAGTCACTAAATTTATGATAATCCTATTCCTTAAAAGTTGAGTGGAATTGGTAGGAATGAAACATTAGAACTATTGGCCTTAAGAAAGGAAATGAAATATGATACTCTTTAGAAAGTTTTAAAAACTTTTAAAAAATCATTTAGAAACAGTTTGCCCTGTATCATTATATTTCAGAGATTTTGATAAGAATGTTATACAGAATTTTGTTGAGTACAATGTCTGATAAAAATATAGTAATAAAACAATGGGAAATAAATATTGTCTTTTTTATGTTAAATTGTGGTATAACAGCATGTAAACCACAAAAATACCATGACTTACACAATGGTTTTCAAAGTGGGTATTATCAAACTTCTATAGTTTTTGTCTGATTATGATCTCTGTATGACCAAACAAGCTTTCATGCTCATGCTATCAAATGCATAGTCCATATTAAATGTCTGACTGACTATATTCCCAGAAGAGCAAAGAGTCACAATTTTAAATCTTATTGAGGCAATTCTAATTTATTTTAAACAATGAAGTGATTCAGATAAGTATTTTCTAAACAAGTAATTAGAAAATAATGAAAAACAATATTTAACCCATGTATTTGTCTTCCTATTAACCAGTCTAGATTTTTGTTTTTCAGTAAAAAATATATAAATACATTGAAAGCACCTACTGACATGTTCCACATAGTCGAAGCATAATTAGAACACCATGCCATGGTAAAAAGAAAAAAAAAGCACAAAAATAAAAATTCCAACAAGTGTTTTAGTAGTCATAATGCAAGTGTGTGCCCTTTTCAAAAGAGCATGTATAAATGCCTGCATGTGTATGTATATTAATGTACATGTATGAATATTCATATGTATACATAAATATTTATCATTCATATATTCACAAACACAACCCAAATTATTTCTTTATTTTGCTTAATGTCATCTTTTATTATTCTACCAGTGCTAATAGAATTATAATGCAAATAATAAGTGCAAACCATATTAACATATTTAAATTTTTCTAGTAGTCACATTAAATTATAAAAGTAAAATGTGAAATTAAAAATTAAGCATCATCATATTTTATTTAATATACTATATCCAAATATTATTTCAATGTGTAATCACTGTAAATGTTATTAGGACATACTTTATTTTTTTCATTCTAAGTCCTGCAAATCAACATCTGTTTTATACTTTATACCTAGAGCATATCTCAGTTAGGAATAGCAATATTTCAAATATTCATTAGCAATATGTGGCCAATGGATACTATATTAGACATCAGAGCTCTGGAGTGATTTAAGGAAATCACTTTCTTTTTTTTAATTTTTCTATTTTTTTCATGCAAAGCACTGAATTTTTTTTTTTTTTACAGCAGGTTCTTATTAGTCATCAATTTTATACACATCAGTGTATACATGTCAATCCCAATATCCCAATTCATCACACCACCACCTCCACCCCCCGCCACTTTCCCCCCTTGGTGTCCATACGTTTGTTCTCTACATCTGTGTCTCAATTTCTGCCCTGCAAACCAGTTCATCTGTACCATTTTTCTAGGTTCCACATAGATGCGGTAATATACGATATTTCTTTTTCTCTTTCTGACTTACTTCACTCTGTATGACAGTCTTTAGATCCATCCACGTCTCAACAAATGACCCAATTTTGTTCCTTTTTATAGCTGAGTAATATTCCATTGTATATATGTACCACCTCTTCTTTATCCATTCATCTGTTGATGGGCATTTAGGGTGCTTCCATGACCTGGATATTATAAATATTGCTGCAATGAACATTGGAGTGCATGTGCCTTTTTGAATTATGTTTTTCTCTGGGTATATGTGCAGTGGTAGGATTGCTGGATCATATGGTAATTCTATTTTTCCTTTTTTAAGGAACCTCCATACTGTTCTCCATAGTGGCTGTATCAATTTACATTTCCACCAAAAGTGCAAGAGGGTTCCCTTTTCTCCACATCCTCCCCAGCATTTGTTGTTTGTAGATTTTCTGATTCCCATTCTAACTGGTGTGAGGTGATACCTCATTGTAGTTTTTTCTTTTTCTTTTTTTTTTTGGGGGGGGTGGTGTACATGGGCCTCTTGTTGTTGTGGCCTCTCCCATTGTGGAGCACAGGCTCCAGACATGCAGGCTCAGCGGCCATGGCTCATGGGCCCAGCTGCTCCACAGCATGTGGGATCTTCCCAGACAGGGGCATGAACCAGTGTCCCCTGTATCGGCAGGCAGACTCTCAACCACTGTGCCACTGGGGAAGAACCTCATTGTGGTTTTGATTTGCATTTCTCTAATAATTAGTGATCCTGAGCAGCTTTTCATGTACTTCTTGGCCATCTGTATGCCTTCTTTGGAGAAATGTCTATTTAGGTCTTCTGCCCATTTTTGGATTGGGTTGTTTTTTTAATATTGAGCTGCATGAACTATTTATATATTTTGGAGATTAATCCTTTGTTGATTCGTTTGCAAATATTTTCTCCCATTCTGAGAGCTGTCTTTTCATCTTGTTTATGGTTTCCTTTTCTTTGTAAAAGCTTTTAAGTTTCATTAGGTCCCATTTGTTTATTTTTGTTTTTATTTCCATTACTCTAGGAGGTGGATCAAAAAAGATTTTACTGGGCTTCCCTGGTGACGCAGTGATTGAGAGCCTGCCTGCAGATGCAGGGGATGCGAGCTCATGCCACGGTCCGGGAGGATCCCACATGCTGCGGAGCAGCTGGACCCGTGAGCCATGGCCTCTGAGCCTGCACTTCCAGAGCCTGTGTTCCATAGTGGGAGAGGCCACAACAGTGAGAGGCCCGCTTTCCGCAAAAAAAAAAAAAAAAAAAAAAAAGATCTTGCTGTGATTTATGTCAAAGAGTGTTCTTCCTATATTTAAGGAAATCACTTTAAATTGTTCCTTTTAACAGAATTATCTTCAACAAATGGTATATCTTCTAAGGAAATATAAAGGACCTCTTAGCTCCCTTTATCAAATAAACATTTTTACTTAAATTAAAAAATATATATAATATATTACATACAGATACAGATATATCAAGGCAGTGTTCAGGCAAATGAAATAAGTCTTTTATGAGAAATGTATAAATTATTCATGCATTCCAAAACTGGATTGAAAATAATTCACGTGCTTATTTTACTCAAGAGATTGACACAGAGCAGGTTCAAAGGAATCCAGTTAAAGAAAAAAGAAACAAGGTAAAGAGGTGGCAGCAAACCCAGGAGGCTTGAAAGCACTGAATGACTGAATCCAGAATCCTCAAGTGTTTGAACAAGGCGACTTTAAAGAGAGCTTTGAGCTTGAGAGACTGTGAATGCCATGAGCTATTAAAGCTACAGAGATTGCATTCTAAAGCTGTTTATTGCTGAAAGTGAGTGGGGAAATTTCATAGCCAAAGGAAAGCAGAAATGAATGAGCTTCTGGCATGTCTTAGAATTAGAGATACACTTTCTATATTATTTTCTCACGGTGGAAGATGAAAACTTGGGGAGAAAAATACATGCTTGGCTCAGAGATCCAAAAGGGAGTAGAAGGTAGCAAATTTATTTAGAAAAGTCAAAGTTCTAACATTGGAAGTCTGCTTCATTGCATCCTGAGTCTGAATTATTGTTTTGATTAATGAACATCCTTAACTTACAAAATTGGGAACCACCTGAAGGCAACGTATCTCTTAAAAACGCGCCTCCTTTGCTTAACTCCTCACAACGCTTGAAGTACTGCTGAAGCGTAGTCAAGATTTTGATGCTTCTGTTTATATGAATACTTTATAATTAGTCAAGGTTAGTATTTTTTAAAAGTACTTCCACTATTTTATTTGGTTCTGGAGAAGAGGTAGAAAAATCAACCCAAATAAGGAAGCCAGTGTTTCGTCTTCTTCCACATAGCTCTTCAGAAACCCTTGTTTAGAATATCCCTTCTAAGTGACATCCTCTGCCAGGATCCATCTCGCATATAAATTTGTTTTATAAATTACCCTCTCAGAAGTAAGTGCATTTAACAATAACAAAAGGAGAAAACCCAAATTAATTTAATGATTTTTTTTGAAATCTGAGTATGAGGAAATTGAATTCATGGTTTTATGAATTCAAGTAGCCTCAATTATAAATTGCACTACTAATGGCCAACCTACATATAGATTTTTACTGATTATTTTTGGGTATATTTTCTAATTTAAATTAAACAACACTTGAAATTTTGGTTATTGATTAAAAACTCATTATATATTCATCAAGGGCCTATTATTCGATAATCCTTATGCTTGATGCTGGGGAAATAAAGGTTAACAACAACATAAAAGCCAAACTCCTATGCTTACAGAGCTTAGAATTGGTAATAGAAACAGGTATTACATAAACAATAAAATAAATAAAATCATCACCCTGACAAGTACTATGACGGAAAATTAATGATTATATGAGAGGTGATAATAAGGTATCTGATATGATCATGTAGGTCTTAGAAGGTTCCTGATGGAGGTTTGATGACATTGAGATCTAAGGTTGATAAGAAGTAGAGAATGGGGTGGGAAGAGTGTTTCAGGCAAAGTTTTGGTGGTTATAGCACCTGGCCTTGTGCATGTAGTGAGGTAAATAAGATTGGTGTGGTTGACATTGATGGAATTGTAAGGAACATGATAGGAAATGAATGTGGAAATGTAGGTCATGTCTTTATTGGCTGTGCTAATAGTAATTTGAAATTCAGACAGATAACTAAATATAAATTTTAAAAAATTACATTGGATTCAGTGTTTGAAATATTTGTGTATGTTGTGTACATGAATATCAGGTGGAGAAGGGAGGTATGGGAATACCAGTCATTAAATATTGTAATCATCTAAGTGTGAGACAAAGTGACCGGGGCTAACAGACAACTGAGGAGAGTGGATAGACTTAAGATATAATGAAGGAGAAAAATGGTAGGGCCTAGAAATAAGAGAAATCTGACAACAGGAAAAGGGAGATGTAAAACAATATTCTCATGTTTCTAAGATACTAGGATTAGCTGACTTTTGCACAGCTAGAAGGATGATAATATCTGTCACTGAATTAGAAAGCTTTGAATCATGGTCAGGTTTAGGGAAGAATATTGAGAGTTCAAGCTTTGTCACGTTTAGTGTCAGGTGGCTGAAAGATGCCCAAAGGGAGATGTTGTGTAGGTAGCTGATTGTATATGCATAAAAGAGGTCTTAGCCAGAGTAATATTCTTGTGTGGCAACAGTGTAATACAGACTAATGGAAGCTTTGTTTTCTATATAAATGTATGTTTCTAAAATTTTTTAAATTTGGCATAATACTTTGATGGAGCAATATGAAAATATTTCAAAATTCAATTATGCAATTTTATTATAAACAGCAGTAACTGTATGACACCTTGGAAACTAAAATTAATTTAGAACTGTTGAAATTACTACAGGGTTGGCTTTATGGGGACTTAGATCAGATAAAACCTGAGAACAAATTATTTTATTTACAACTCAATGCATACAATTGACAGGCTGACAGTTGCCCTAAGAGAGAGACGGAAATTATTGCAAAAAGAAGCTAGTTTAATTGTGTGTTTAGTGTATACGTGTGTGGCCGTGTAATTTATTTAAAAAACACATATATAGAACTGTAATATTCCAGAAAGTATTCTACTTGCTTTATTTATTTTAACTCAGTTAATCCTCAAAAAATCCTCAATGATATAGGAACTTTCAGTTTTCCCTTTATGAAGATAAGGAAAATAAATTATGAAGGAGCTAAGTGTCTTTTTATAGCTTATCCAGCTAGTAAAGGAAAAGGTTAGAAATCAAACATTGTCAGCCAGCTTTCAGTGACCCTACTCTTTTGTAGATGACACTATTATTTCACTTATTTACCTGTCCACCCTCCTTGTCATGATTCCTTACCCCAGTCCCATTGTCATGATTTGTGTTGATTTACTATAGGAAGAAGACTTTTCCGCTTCTCATTTGGTCATGCTTGGCCATTTGACTTGCTCTGGCCATTGGACTGTAAACAGAAATGCAAGATGCCAGTCTAAGCAAACAATTTAAGGATCATCAAGTGCTTTTACTACTTTATTTCTGCTTCAACATCAGTTTGTAACATGTAAGCTCTACTTCACTCTGGGTCCCAGAATAATGAAGCTTGATTGTTACTAACTTTTAACTACTGTGTATTGATTCTTCACAAGAAAAACCTTTTTTTTAATAAGCAAATAAATGATGTACTCAAGATATTAAATGCTTTAATCCCATGGAATAACATCACCACAGATATCCTTTTGAAAGTACATATTGCTTTTCAACTACATTTTCTCATTAAAATTAGAACTTTTGCAATAAACTTTGGACAATTGGAGATCCTCTAATTATTTCAATGAGATTCACACGTATAAAACATATTCTAATAACAATGTAAATTTGGTGTTTTTAAAATTTAATGTTTTATTTTACTTAGAGCTTAATAAGTGGAGAAATATGGATACATCTCCTTAATCAAGTATTCCAAGTTAACACCGTAAGTTATGAGACAAATTGTACACCCCTTGATGACATGCAAAGTAGGTCACATGATAATATTTTGACATTACTGAAAAATGCATAATATCAATATAATCCTGAAAAAAAGCATCAGACAAACCCAAATTAAGATTCATTTTACTGACCAGAGCTCTTCAAAATATCATGACAATGAAAGACAAGGAAACACTGACGCTGAAATTTAAAAAGAAAATTCACAGAAAACTTATGCAAAAAAAATCTGTACAATATTTAACAGTATAGTACCTATTCTAATTTTCTGTTTTTTTAATAGTACTATGCATACGTAAGTTGTTAATGCTAAGGTAAGCTGAATAAAGGGTACACATATACTGTGATCAATTTTTGCAACTTTTCTAGAAATCTAAACTCATTTTAAAATTAAAGAAATAGTTTTGTATCAGATGAATCTTTCATTTCTTAATGCTATAAAATTTAACAAGCAAAATCTGAAAGTTTTCATCAAAATATTATATTTCCATCATATAACAAGTCATCCAGAATATATTGCCTTAAACTATTTATTTTTCAAAATTCCTTGGATCAGTTGTTGATGGTCTGGACCTGCCTAGCTGATCTTTCTGTTGGGCTTTCTCATGAAAACTGAAGTGTTATCTAGCAGGTGGATGGTTAAATCTTATGGCTGGGGTACCTTATTTTGCTGCCAAGTGACCTTTGGTCCTCCAGCAAGCTAGCTCAAGCATTTTTCCCATGGTGGTCTCAAGGTTTCAAAAGCAGAAACAGGATAAGTCCCATTGTTCAAGTGTTTCTTAATCCTTTTCTTAAATCATATTTGTTAATGTCATATTGGCTAAAACAAATTACATAACATATCTCTTAATGGAAAGAGCTACAATATCACAATACAAAGTTAGGTCTATAGTCAGAGATGCAAAGAATACGTGATCTTTCTTTGTGCAATCTACCATGCTTGCCCAATTTATCTGTCTTCTTTATACACTAGATTCTTATCTTTGTGTTTTAGAAACAACTATCTCTTCAATGCCAGAGATTATGTCTAATTAGTTCTTTGTATCTAGCATAATGTAATAATGAATTAACTGTTAAATAATAAATTAATGATTGATTAAATGAAATAGTTATTAGCCTACTTATAATGATGAACAGGAATTTGGGAGACTTGGCATTAAAATGGAAAATATGTTATGTATTAATTTTTATTTGTATTCATAATGCTGTGTGCAATTTTCTATAAGACTTTTAGTGTTTTGTCTTTCAGTTCTGTCATTTACCTATTTTTTCTTTTATTTTCATTCTAATAAATGGCCCACTTTGGTTATACTTAAATTCTTTCTCTTCTGTATTTTGATTTTCAGAGGATCCATATCTATTAAATTTATTATGTTTATTGAATTTTGTTGATTTTATTAATATAATTGTTTAACTCCATAGATACTTGTTGATTTCTTATTATGGGACAAACAAAATGTTTGATTGTTCTCAAAATCATATTTCCCAGAATTTTTAATGACCAGTTTTCTTGTTGCTCAGGTATCATATAAGCTTTATTTTATTGCTTTATTTCAAAAAATCAAATGCCTTGGACTTTATCACAGTTTAATACTAACATCATCATCAATAACAAAAACCAAATTGATGAATTATTTCAAATGTAAATAATGAATACTTAATAAACCATAGAAAATACAGTTCACAAACAAGAATTATTAAGATTTATATTATAATTATATTAAATTAAACTGTTTTATTTGATAAAGAAGCAATACCATATAAACATTAATAATTTTTAAACCTGGAGTGTTTAAAAAGTTTGTTTTTAGTTATTTGAAGAAAACATCTGGTCTTCTTCATTATTTTATATTCAGCACCTGCTTCAATGGTTGATAAATTGTAAACAAACAAAAAATGCAGTTAGTCATGAAGTAATAAATGACTATGGCTGGTAGTTTCAACAGAGTAGGTACATCCCTAGAAAATCCATCCTTTAACTGTTTATTCCCTTCATTCACATTCAACTGTGAAAAAAAATGTTTCTTTATTAAATGTATTTTATTCATGAATGACTTTGCCTAAGCATCCTTTACATGGAAGAAAAAAATGCATACTGCTAGAATATCAAAGTGAATTAATTTTCTTTTAATTTACTACCTCTCATATAGTCCTTTTTATGATCATGGCTTATATATTTTTCTTATACTTTTTGAAAGGCATTAGAGGGACATTAAATTGAGGGAGCTGTAATTTTAGCATCTCCTTGAGAAGAGTAAAAACACTGTATGCTAACAGGTACCTCTAGCCCCCATTTCTTTGGATACTCCAAATAGCCTCTGTTTCCTGTAAAGAAAATCCTTAAGGAGAGCAGTCACTTCTTAGCTCTTTGTTTTTTACAGAAGATAAGAACATATTTCTTTTACCCTACTTTACTAATGCACAAAGCCTTTTCATATTGAAGAAAATAAATGAAGACAACTGTAAGCTTAAAGGAAAATATGAGAAAAAAAGAAAGAAAAATAAATCGAATTTACTTTCCTTTTACCTCTGTTTTCCTTCTTCATTTATTTTCTACAACAAATCCATTCCTCAATAATTGATAATAACAATTGAATTAACAGTCTGTCTCTAATAAAGTCTCTCTCTAATTCAGTTGTTTTTTATTTCCCATTCCTAGACCCATCAGCATTCTCTTCCAGAGGAAAGCAAGCAAATCATTAATATAAACAATGGTTAACTGGAAAATCAACAAGTTTCTAATATGCAATCAAAACCAGTCATTTACGTAGAATACACACTATAATCAGGACAGAGCCATTGTGCATAGCAAGTAAGAGGTAAGTACAGCAGATATTTGTCAGGCCACAATAATCTAAGATTGTAGAGCATAAATTATTATTTTTTTATCAAATCAATACAGTTAGAGCAGCAAACTCAAATCTACCATATTTAAGTGATAAACAATCTGTAGAGTAGTGTAGGTAAAGAGCACTCAACCATTTCCCAAGATATCCATATGTCCTTTGGATCCACCTCAGGGTGTTTCAAAACGGCAAGAAGCATATTTGAGAAATGGTTCATCCCTTTGCTTTGCAGCTCTAACTAATATAAAGTAGTACTTAAAGCTATGTGCTTCTGTTCTGAAGCTTATTGTCTACTATATTTTCCTTCTACAATTTGATTTTACCTGCATGGTACATTTGTTTTATGTCAAAACAGATCTGAAAAATTATAGAGGACTAAAAGCATCAGGTTTATGAACTGTCTTGGATGAATTCACCCTTGCTTCTTTTGAATAATAATAATAAGAAAACAGAAGATTCAGCTCAATACAATAAAACCTGCTAAGTTATATTAACCCTTTCTTCACTCGTATTTCTCCCCTATTTTATAAGCACAATATGACATCTGATTTCTTTATTTATATAACAATCATTTAAAATAATTTATTATTACGTATGGCAAACAACATAATAGTCAATACTAATTAAAACCATATGACCCATATATTTTTAAAATTATAATACTAAAACTTGTGTGGAATATGGGATAAAATGACAAAGAGGCTGATTATCTATAGACCAAATAAATAAATAAATAAATA
Organism: Hyperoodon ampullatus; assembly: GCF_949752795.1. Classification (NCBI taxonomy): domain Eukaryota; kingdom Metazoa; phylum Chordata; class Mammalia; order Artiodactyla; family Ziphiidae; genus Hyperoodon; species Hyperoodon ampullatus. Next base: position 125,754,682 of record NC_136918.1, read on the forward strand.
AATGTAGTTAAAATCATAGGGAGATCAGCTCCATGCTTTGTGACCACCTAAAGAGGAGGGATAGGGGAGGTGGGAGGGAGATGTAACAGGGATTCACTTTGTTATAAAGGAGAAACTAACACACCATTGTAAAGCAATTATACTCCAATAAAGATGTTTATATATATATATATATATATATATATATATATATATATATATATATGTGCATATCTTCCATCTCTTCTCTAACCTTTAACTTTTTTTCTTCTGACAAATATGACTCTCCCCTGAAGATACTGATTTCCCTGCAGTCCTAATAGAGGTGGCTACTTTTTTTGTCCATGGCCCTTTCCCCAGTGAGTCTGGAGCTAGAAACATCACTACTCCTCATTACCCCCTTCTAATAACTTCCCCTCCTGCTTCCCTACACTCTCAGCTTTAAACTCATGTTATCAGACTACATTACCATGATTCTTCACTGCTTCTGTCATTTAATGACACTACCTTGTTTGCCTTTATTTAAGACCATCTCAATGTCCCAATATTAAATATTTCTAGTACTCTGGAGTCCTGATTTTTCTCCAAGAGTTATCTTGATCTCAAAATTATATCAGCTTCTCAATCCTCTGTTAAACCATTAGCTTTGTTGTTAGCAGTGGTATGTGTTTCTTTAAAAATTACCAATTCTACAATTCTTCTATGCTCTTAATTATGGGGATTCACTGTCCACTGATTTCTATATTCTAGCTCATTTCTTCTAGAACATGGAGTTCAGTAATTCTGCAACTCCATTAGGACCTCCAATTTCTTGATCGTACCTCCTTCTCTGCATCCCTCACCCTTTAGATATTCTTACTCCATTCCCTGGACCCCCTTTCCTTGACTTGTTTTATTTTATTTGCTTGGAAAAAACACTTTGTATTTATTTTTCATGTGCAGATATGCCAGGAAAGCTGGAAAAGAAAACACCACCATGGTAATTCAGCTCACAGTAAATCCACAGCCACAAAACTGAAGGTGCTCTTGGTGTTGTTAGAATATCTCATCTTTGCCCTAACCACTTCACTTTTTCACTCAACTCAGCTATTCAATACTTAACACCTTTCTCCTCTTCTCAAGTCTCCTCCCAATTTTTATTTTTAGCTAATTGTCTTGATTCCTGCTTCTCTGAAAAAGTCAAGCAACTACTAGAAAACACCAAAAATTTCCACCATCACAAACACACACATGCACACCACTATTTGTCTTACCATTTGTATCACATTTCCCTGCCTGTTACTATAGATAAATTATTCCTACTCATGCCATATATCCGAGCCCTCAACTTGGACACTAATTTCAATCCCCTATACAATGAAATATTACTCAGCCATAAAAAAATGAAATTGAGTTATTTGTAGTGAGGTGGATGGACCTAGAGTCTGTCATACAGAGTGAAGTAAGTCAGAAAGAAAAAAACAGATACCATATGTTAACACATGCATATGGATTCTAAAAAAAACAATGGTTCTGATGAACCTAGGGTCAGGACAGGAATAAAGACTCACACATAGAGAATGGACTTGAGGACAAGGGGAGGGTGAAGGGTAATCTGGGAAGAAGTGAGAGAGTAGCATTTATATATATACACTACCAAATGTAAAATAGATACCTAGTGGGAAGCAGCTGCATCTCAAAGGATATCAGCTCTGTGTTTTGTGACCACCTAGATGGGTGGGATAAGGATGGTGGGAGGGAGATGTAAGAGGGAGGGTATATGGGGATATATGTATACATATTGTGATTCAATTTGTCATACAGCAATGTTCTGTTTACAGAACATTGTAAAGCAATTATACTCCAATAAAGATGTTAAATAAAAGCAATCTGTTTTTTTTAAGGCAAAAATATAATCATAATTTTTATGTGTTTTCCACTTTTACTGCAATTTCATATATAATATGTTAGTAATTTCAGAGGGAAGGGTCCACTTTATGGAGTGGGAGATTTTATTTTTTTATTTTCCTATAATGTTCTTTCTATTACTAACCTCTGATGTTATTAAATCCCACTGCAATATTCTTCTTGAAATAGAGCCTGTATGAAAAGTACAATTCTTCAGAAATTTCATTAAGACCAGCCCATGAACTGCTTCCTTATTTATTCCTGCATGAACAGTGTTACTCCCACATTTCTCATGGCACTCACCCATCGTTATGTCTGAGGAAGGAAATCAGATTTTCAATTTTCTGGGCAGTGAGAAGCGGATTTCTGTTTTTCAAGAGCCTAAAATCCTAGGTATTATTTACACAGTGTGAATTAACATAGGTTAGCAGCAGATAAGGTTTTAAAGTGTTTTATGACTAGGGGGAGTCATGAACAATGCTTTAGATTAAAAAAAAAAATAAACCTGTCATGACTGTGTGTTCCACAGTGAAATAGAGAAATAAAGGATCTATTCGCTTTATCTACCCACTTTGGGAAGAGAGGATTGAAGTGGCAAAGAATTTATATGTGTTGCTTTTTGAAAGACCATCTTTACAAAATAAACATAGTATGAATGATCACTGTTGGTTTTACTTTATATCAGAAATGCACCTCCAGTGTTAAAATATTGTGTTTCCTTTCTTCTAAACTACTCTCCAATTTTTCTATTATCTGAAGTCAAGATCTTTTTAAGTCTGGATCAAGGATATCCAAAGGGTCTGCTTAATTGATTACTTCAAAATTACAATTATTTTTCATATTTCCTTTAACTATTGTTTTCTGAGGTTATGGTTTGCAGTTATTCCCAACATCTAGCTTCCCCTTGGCCTCCCCCAGCCTAACTGGTTGGCATTCAACCCAGGCCACCTGGTCTCCATGACTCTTTAGGTAACAGGGGACCTGTGAGAGTCCCTGCCCTCTAAGGAGTGTGCTCTCCCCATTTGTTCTTGAAATGACAAACACAATAGTGGTTGGCAGATCTGTGTGTGGGGGGGGTGTGTGAAAGGAAATTAGATGTGATTCTAAAATAACAATACAAGGAATTCTTGAGGTAGTGCAACAGTTCTGTATCTTGAAAAGTGGTGGCCACCAAATGAATCTACTTATGTGATAAAGGGACATAGAAGTAAACACACATACACATAAACTCGTGAATACAAGTAAATCTGGGGAAGTCTGTACAAGGTGGGTGGATTATATCGATGTACAATTTCTAGTTGTGATATTGTATACATATTAGGAGAAATTAGGTAAAGGCTGGAAGGAATCTCTCTGTGTTATTTCTTAGAACTGTACGGAAACCTACAATAATGAAAATAAAAAGCCTAATTAATAAACTTGACAAGGGTGCATGGTGCACTGTTTCATTAATAAAATACAGAATATCACGCACAGACTGAGGATAAATACTACAGAGCTACTGTAATTGGTAACAGAATTTTTTTGGAAATCAGACTATAATTTGCAACCTGATATCTCCTGAGAATTTAGAGAAAACTGTATTCTATTTAGGAGCAGAAATGCAAGACTCTTCTGATTTGTAAACTTCGGAGCTTGTGAAACGTAAGGAGAAATATTAAGAATGTAGTTGTTATCATTAATTAATGCAGACACTTAAAAGTATTGCTATAGTTATTAGAGTTGTAATGACAGCTACAATAAGAGTAAAAAGAAAAATCATTTCATATCTAGTAAAATTGAGGCAGGAGATAGATGGGCTTCAGATTAGGTATTTACAACTGGCCTCCTGTTTACATTTCATGGGGCAGGGAAAAGTGGCTTCAGACCGGACACTCACAGCTAGTCTCCTGTTTACATTTCCTGAGACAGGATGTAGATGGGTTCCCGTTTAGACATTTAAAACAGCCTCCTATTTACTCTCAAAATGGAAGCTATGACAGGGACAGGGTAAATAGCCAGGCTTTGTCTTTTGTGGACGCTTTAAGACAACAGTCATGGCAAGAACAAAGAGGGGCAAAACCTCATTTGAGTAAGGGATCAAGGGATTTCCACTTCCCCCCTCCTTGGGACAAGGGAGACACTACACATGTGCAGAAAGGCTCCTTAGGGGTCAAAAGTCAGGGGACAATGCCAGGAAATAATGAGTCTTGTTTCTCCCAGAGGCCTTCATGTCAAGATCCATCTTGGCTGAGAGGTGCGTTTGCACCTAAGGGGAGGGTCCTTAGGCAGATTAGCCAGGATAGTTGGCCAGAAGGAAGACAAAGACCCGGAAAATTGCTCCCTTATAAAGAATTTAAACTTCTCAAAGGCACGACTCTCTCTCTGAGTTTGCCCTTGCGTCTTTCCACATGTACCTTGCTTTTCCAATAAGTTTTTACTTTTCTCTTTAACTTCTGCCTCCTTGCTTGAATTTTTTTTGACAAGACAGGCAAGAACTGGGGATCCAGGCCCTAGCCACTGACCTCGGTGACCTAGTGGTTAGGACTCCCAGTCCTGGAACTAAGATCTTGCTTCCAGCTACTGCTCGCTACTGCTTGCTGCAAGCTGCCCATTACAGATGTGTGCATCCGAAATCCAAATCCTCTTTTCAGAAATACGAGAGAGCGGGAGAAATCCTACAGAAATTTCTAAGCTCACGTGGATATTGAAAGCATGTCATAAATAAGACATTTAAATGTCATGCAACCCTTTCTTTCTATTCTATCATCTTCATCCTAAAATAAGGGCATGCTTTCAATGTTCCCTTTGACTTGTTTCTAGGTTTACCTTTTCAAATATGGTAAGCATTTGATATAGTTCCTCCATGCTTGAAATTAACTATATTTAAATTCCTTTAGCTTTCCTAGCTACCAATAATTTTTTTTAAATAAAATTTTATTTTAAGCTTAGCATATCATATAGCTTTATCCTTCATTGAAAATATATAACAGTGCATTAAATTTCTCATAATGACCATTATATCAAACAAATAATGACAAATACTTAAAGGTGCTTCATTTGGTAACTACCTCAAAAATTCTTGGATTAAATACTTTCCAAAACAATGTTATTAAATTAAAAATAAAATTCCAATTTTCTTATTCACATTACAGTAAGAATTTTTTAATGACGTCTGCATTTTTCCTTCATAAATTTTACTTGTTTCACCAAACTCATAAATAGAGTAATTTAATTTTAAAATGCCCCAAATATTTGGCTAATACATAGAAACAAAATAAAGAGTAAGTATATGTTCATTAAATTTTCTTATTGCTAGAATTAAATACTAGTTTGTGGCAAATTTACATGAAAACAACTATAGGGACTCAAAAAGGAAAAACAAAACAAAACATAATTTTGGACCAGATGTCCCCACTATGTATCACATAGACACATAAATTATAATGGATAAAATGCTCTGAAGCTCAAAAATTTTCATGTAGATTCTCCTAATGTTATGCTTATTTAAACAAGCCAATATGCCCAAATATTTGTGCTATCTATTAAATCAATGACTAAGAAAATGACTTTTAATTTAACTACTCTAATATGTATTTACTGTCATCTGAGTCTTTATTAGTTTGCCTGGGCTATCATAAAAAAGGACCACAAACTTGGTGATACTGGTTTAATGTAAATTTATTTTATCACAATTTTTTAGGCTATAAGGCCAATATTAAGATATCAGAAGGCATGGTTTCTTCTGAGAGCTTTCACCTTGACTTGCAGATGGCTTGTGTCTGTCTTCTCTCAGTTTCTTCCCATGGTTTTCCCTTGGTATATTTCTGTGTCCAGATTTTCTCTTCCTATGAGGAAACCAATCATATTGGATTGGAGCCCACCCTACTGACCTCATTTTTAACTTAATTACCTTTAAAATCTTATATCTGAATACAGTGGCATTCTGCTGTATTGGGGTATAGGAAATTTTCACATGAATTTTAGGGAGATTCAATTCATTCCATAAAAGGAGCAAACACCATTCTGGTTTCAGTTTCCCACAAAAATTTTTTTTTAACTGGTATTATATTCATAACACATCCTCCATGTTCCTAAGATTCCAGTTTTCCCATATCTTATTTACCCATTTAAGCTATCATTTCTACCTTTTGAAAAACAAATCATTGAAATGTTGGGGCTCTAGTAAAGATTTACCTTATTGAATTGGAAGAATCCAATTGTGAAAATGACTATACTACTCAAAGCAATCTACAGATTCAATGCAATCCCTATCAAACTACCAATGGTAGTTTTCACAGAACTAGAAAAAAAATTTCACAATTTGTATGGAAACACAAAAGACTCCTAATAGCGAAAGCAATCTTGAGAAAGACAAATGGAGCTGGAGGAATCACACTTCCTGACTTCAGACTATACTACAAAGCTACAGTAATCAAGACAGTATGATACTGGCACAAAAACAGAAATATAGATCAATGGAACAGGATAGAAAGCCCAGAGATAAACCCACGCACGTATGGTCACCTTATTTTTGATAAAGGAGGCAAGAATATACAATGGAGAAAAGAGAGCCTTCTCAATAAGTAGTGCTGGGAAAACTGGACAGCTACATGTAAGGGAATTAAATGAGAACACTCCCTAACACCATACACACACACACACACAAAAAAAACTCAAAATGGATTAAAGACCTAAATGCAAGGTCAGACACTATAAAACTCTTAGAGGAAAACATAGGAAGAACATTCTATGACATAAATCACAGCAAGATCCTTTTTGACCCACTTTCTAGAGAAATGGAAATAAAAACAAAAATAAACAAATGGGACCTAATGAAACTTAAAAGCTTTTGCACAGCAAAGCAAACCATAAACAAGACAAAAGGACAACCCTCAGAATGGGAGAAAATATTTGCAAATGAAACAACTGACAAAGGATTAATCTCCAAAATTTACAAGCAGCTCATGCAGCTCAAATATCAAAAAAAGAAACAAACAACCCAATCCAAAAATTGGCAGAAGATCTAAATAGACATTTCTCCAAAGAAGATATACAGATTGCCAACAAACACATGAAAGGATCCTCAGCATCACTAATTATCAGAGAAATGCAAATCAAAACTCCAATGAGGTATCACCTCCCACCAGCCAGAATGGCCAACATCATAAAATCTACAAAGAGTAAAGCCTGCAGAAAGTGTGGAGAAAAGGGAAACCTCTTGCACTGTTGGTGGGAATGGAAATTGATACAGCCACTGTGGAGAACAGCCTGGAGGTTCCTTAAAAATCTAAAAATAGAACTACCATATGACCCAGCAATACCACTACTGAGCATATACCCTGAGAAAAACATAATTCAAAAGGAGTCTTGTACCACAATGTCCATTGCAGCTCTATTTACAATGGCCAGGATATGGAAGCAACCTAAGTGTCCCTCGACAGATGAAAGGATAAAGAAGATGTGCCACATATATACAATGATATTTTATTCAGCCATAACAAGAAATGAAATTGAGTTATTTTTATCAAGGTGGATGGACCTAGAGTCTGTCATACAGAGTGAAGTAAGCCAGAAGGAGAAAAACTAATACTAAACCAATGTTAACACATATATATGGGATCTAAAAAAAGAAAAGATCTGAAGAACATAGGGGTAGGAAAGGAATAAAGATGCAGACATAGAGAATGGACTTGAGGACAAGGGGAGGGGGTAGGGTAAGCTGGGATGAAGTGAGAGAGTAGTATGGATATATATACACTACAAATGTAAAATAGATAGCCAGTGGGAAGCAGCCACATAGCACAGGGAGATCAGCTCAGAGCTTTGTGACCACCTAGAGGGGTGGGATAGGGAGGGTGGGAGGAGACGCAAGAGGGAAGAGATATGGGGATATATGTATATGTATAGCTGATTCACTTTGTTATAAAGCAGAAACTAACACACCATTGTCAAGCAATTATACTCCAATAAAGATGTTAAAAAAATTTTTATGTTGAAGGACACCAAAAAAAAAAAAAAGTAAATTAAAAATCCTTTACAAATCTCCATTAGCTGTCTTAGAAGGGGAGCAGGAGCTTGTATTTCATTGACTGTAGTTTATGCAAATAGGAACAGAGAAATTAACAAAAAAAAGATTTACCTTATAAGTTATAGCTCAGAATTTTTTAAATGATTCAATTTTATATCTTTATAATTGTATCATTAATAAAAATCTACAGTAAACATATTATATGTATATATAAAATATTCTATTTTTCACATTTAAACCCTAAAGCGTATGTAAATTGCCCCACCATATGACATTTTATGATAAATTTATTTGATTGAAAGAAAAAAATGTGCTGTTAAACAGGACCTATGTTATGAGAAATTCTATGAGCTATGTAGATTCCAACGAGATAAAATAAATCAATTTGTTTAATCAGCTTCATAAATCTGTTTCAGAAAGATTCCTAAATATGACTTCTCTTTTAATATAAGTAATTTGGCAATGGGACAATGCCGTTAAAGCAAAAAAGAGGTGTAAAACAGCAGCACAGAGCTAATGAAGGCAGAGTGTGATGTCTGCTGCCAATTTAGAAGGCACTGAGAACCATCTAAGCATGAAATCAGAGCAGAGGTAAGAAAGGCAAAAACACTTTAGTTATTAGTTTCTTGTTGCCATTGTAACAAATTACCACAACCTTATTGTCTTACAAATGCAAATGTATTTTCTTTAGTTCTCAATGTGAGAAGAACTAAATGAGTTTTAAGAGACCAAAATCAAGGTGTCAGCAGGGGTGATTCTTTCTGGAGGCTCCAAGGGAGTAACCATCCCTTGTTAGCTGGCAGGTGGCAGCTGGCATTCCTTTGCTTGGGCCACATCACTCCAATCTCTGCTGTTTACCTCACATTGCCTTCCTCCTCTTCTCTGGTCACATATTCCTTTGCCTCCTTCTTATAAGGACACTTGTGATTACATTTAGGGCCCATATGGATAATCCAGGATAATCTCCCCTTCTCAAAACCCTTAACTTTATTACATCTGCAAATTCTCTTTTGCCACATAAGACAACATTCACAGGTTCCAGGGATTAGGACCAGGGTATCTTTGGAGGTTATTATTACTACAACCTATATTTTCTTTAATTTCTTGGGTACAACTTCATGGGATACTTAAAATTTATCAACCTACAGTATCTAACAAAGTATTTTGGGAGCAGAGTTAGTGTGTCAATTTAAGGGTCTGTCTAAGTATATGTAGGAAGCTCTAGACTTCTTGTGGAGCACAAAGTAGGGATATACAAAGGGCTATTTCTCACCGAAATTAGTCCTTTTTCACACTTAAGAATCTAACTTCTCCATATAGAGCTAGAGGCATTGCTGTTTATTCACGAGCATATTTAAAATTCTTATAGATCCCAAAATATAAATAAAATCCATTGCATTAGAAAATCTTTTTGAGATTAAGTTTTCTTCTGTATAATCAGTACTCTCATATAAGTTATCTTACTAGGATATATCTGGCAATAATATCATATGGTTAAATGCATCAATTTAAAATAATTTTCTGGCTATTTTAGACATATTCATCTTGTTACTATACCTAGATTGGAAACTCCTTAAGGAAATAAGATCACTTCATACGTATTCTGCAGTTACAATAGCTTATATCCATTCTTAAAGATAGTCCTCGAGGATCACTGTCTTCCTCTACAGGGATGAGAGAGCATTGTTTGTATATTTGATTTTAATATTTGATTTATATTATTTTATAATATTTATTTTAATATTTAATAATATCAATAACACACAGATTTCACCTACCCCCTTTTTATGATGCTAACCCAGGGGTTCAGCTGACCTTTGAAGGTCAGCATTCACCAACTTATTCTCTAAGGACACTTCCTCATGTGTAACAAAATTTTTATAATCAAAGACAACATAAGAACATAAGGACAATGCCATGATTTTTTTAATGAAACATAATGTATTTAATGCAGAGTTTTGTTTTGTTTTTGTTTTAACATTGTGTTCATCCAATCATGAATTTAATGTAAACCAGTAATTAGTATCAGACGATTCTGTTCTGACTGCTCAGTTGCTTGCACCATACCCATAAATACTATGAATACTATCCCTAGCTTTGATTTAATTTGGGGGGTCTTTAAAGGTCCTTTTGTTTTCTATAAAAAGATGGTTATATTAGGATTTAGTTGTTTTCTGTAGTTTTTTAATATAGCCATACTTATCACAACAAACATTTGACAACCTTAGATCAATACTCTCTCTATAGTTATTAATTTATTTATGTATATACTTTCTGTAATTATGCATTTATTTTCATTTATTAACACTTTATAGATCAGGAAACACAAAAATCAGCTGACAAATATATTAGATTATTTTGGTACTTCATAGACAGACCCTCCTCAACAAAAGACTAACTGAGGTTTTCATTCATTAGGTAAAACAGTTTATTTTATTTTACTGATGGAGGTTTCTTAAAGGATGATTTTACCAGAGACCAAAGTGTTATTAATATGTTTTTATTTGTATGTTGCCTGAGGTAGTAGATGAGAAAAAATATTTTAGCTCATTTCCTTTGTAAAATCCATAATGCACAGAATTTGAAATAGGAAATAAGTCATGGAACAGACTGAAATAAACTCATAAAATTAAAAGAAGCTTTAGATAAAATGAGATATATTCCACACACATTTATAAAAACACTGCTTTAAAGGTGATAGCAAATGTGTTAAATGTGATAGACAGTGAGGTATGATGAACAGTATGTTAAGTGCAGCCTTCAGATACAAGAATATCTGTGCTAGAATAATTTAAGATATAATTGTGTATATCGAAATATAAACTTACGAATCCTAAGATCTTTAAGTGAGTAAAAATCTCACAGGTCCTCTAGCCAAATCCCATTACCTGTAGAAATATCTCCAAATGTCCCTGGCCACTATTCATCTTTTTCTGCTTAGAACTTGCAGGATCAGAATGCTTTCTACCTCAGCCTATGGTTGTTATGAAAAGCCTCAGGTGTTCTAGACATCTTCCTAGAATGGAAAACAGTTTCTTATCTGTTAATTTTACCCCTTGCTCTTGGCCAGAAAGACTGCCTAACCACTTTTCAAAACATAATGAGCTTAAATACCTTAAAAATTATCAGGTCTCTTTTTAATTCTGTCCATCCAAAGTGAAAATGTTCATTTTATATACTACTACTTTCAGTCTTGAAGCTTAATCTCTTCAGATATACGAAGAACTGAGACTAATATTTACTTAATCTCTTTATAATTAATCTTAAATTTTTTAATTGAAAAAATTTACTTGAAAAAATTATTGAATTTTTTGAGTTCAATTGAATAATTTTTGATTTTTTAAATTCCATTGAATTCAATTGAAAAAATGCTCAAATCTTAAATATACAGTGTGATGAACGTTGACTTTCATGCCCCATGTAAACACCAACCCCAAACAAGTTACAGAATATTTGCTTTATTCTGAAAAGTTCCCTCATAATATAATTTCCAGTTGCTTCCCAACTCTGAGAGGTAACCTTCAATCTGTTCTCTATCATCAGGAATTAGAGTAAAGAGATAACAGTTCAGCATCTGTCAGGAAGGGAGGAAAAACTCAAAAAAAAAATTGGCAATGATTAAGATATGTGGATGGTGCAGGGGATCCCATAGAAAATATCAAAAAGTGATTTCGGGAGTGAGGGGCAAGCAAACAAATAAACACTATCTCCTCTGAGTATTTCTAAAAAGAGTAAGACATATCTATGGAACAAATGATTTTTCTAAGATGCATTTGTGATTGTAAATTACCACATCATTAGAAAAAGAAGTTTGACAGGAGTGCCTGATTTTGCTCTCCTTTAGCACAAACCATGGTTCTATGTCACCTTTCCTTTCTTCATAGCCATAATCCTACAATAACTGATGCCTCTGTCACTGTCTTTGTGCAGTACCTCTGTTTATCTGTCACTGTACCTATATTAATGTATTTATACTAGTGGGTAACTAAATTTAGTGTAGATTTTACTCTGTACATCGCACTTCCAAGATGCTTGTGGTTATTTTTCTAGATGGTTCAGTCAGGAGTTTCAGCCATGATAGTGACATAAGGATAAGGGGACAATGACCCATCATGAATGTTTCCCTCAATAAAGTACCTCCTATAAATTAAGTCTACTTAATGTTTAGACTTGCGTTGCTCAGATTTTTGGTGAGATTTCCCTATCATCTGATATTTATTCCAAAGTTTTGCCCCATTAGAATAGCATTATTGAAGATCCCTAATATTTCTCAAAGTCCTCAGGAAGTTCAATTCTCTTCTGATGAATGATTGATCTTATCTGGGTTTAACCACTTGTGGCTGTTTTCCTTATCTCCTTTCTGTTGAAGAATCCATACATATTCTCACATGCACATACCACTGTGGTGGGAAAGTTAGATGTCCAAAGTTCAGTAACTACTTGAAATAAAACTAAATGGATTATTTGTGGTTTTGATTATTTCCAATATTTAAAAGCACTAAAAAATGTGTATGGCCATCAAAATATTGATTATGTTCATGTATTTTAACATAAAGAGAAGTAACACTGAAGAAGCACCCAATGATCCCTTTATGTTTTATGGACACAAAATGATATCAACATTTTAAATCAACTAAACACTTTAATCTGTCTCAATTCTGCTTTTAGAGACTTGCAAATAACAAACACCAGACCAAACACTGAACTCTGTCTCTGTTTTTTGACACTCCAGATGTATGAGTCATACCCTGGCAAGAAACAGAAATCTATTAGAACAAGTTCAGTTTAAGAGAATGTAATTCAGTAACCAGAAGAGATATTTACAGGGTCTAGAGAAGCAGCTAAGGAGTTGTTACAGTCAAACCCCTTAGACCAGAAGGAGTGAAGGGAGGAGATAATGTCAACAGAGCCTAGTGAGAGCTGGAATCATGAAGAAGGGCCATTTATTTAGACCTGTAGACGTAGAAAGAAGCAGCTATTCCTCTGCATTTTGCTAGTGAAAGGAATGAGAGATGTTTTGCAGTGGCAATTCTAAACATGTCGGTTTAGATAAAATATTCTTCTTGGCTGGGTGGAGCTTAACCACTGCTCTGCCCTTAGTACCCCACTAGAGGGCACATCCATTTCTAAAAACCATCACATAACAGTAACACATAGGACTTTGATTCACATTCCATTGTGCTTGTGCAGTCAGTCATGTGGCCAAATCTAACTGCAAAGGAGACTGGTAAATATAGGCTACCTGTATACCCAAGAAGAAGAGAAATTAAATTTTTGTTTTGTTTTATTCTGCTTTGTTTACTAAACACTAGCAATTTCTACTGCATGGGGATTATGAGGATGAATATTTAAATATGTAATTCTTTCAAAACATGCATTTGCAATATTTGTTTTTCAGGTTTACGTTTACCTGGAGTTAAATTCTAAGAAAAAACGTAAGCTCGTCATTTCTATGTATGATGATTTTTAAAAATGTAGAAGTTTAATCAGTGTAGATTGAATTCAAGTAACTTGTCTTGCTTGTAAATTTGGGTAATCCCACAGAGACAAAATGTTCTTCCTTGTTTTATTTTCAGACACACTCGTCTATTTATATGTAACAGTGTTAAGAGCTACAATTATAAAAAGAAAAAATAAAGGTAAATTTCTTTCTGCATCCTAGAAAAACTGTTTTTGTACTCTTATTGCTTCTGAAAACTTGAGTGTCATTTTAACAGCCCCTCTCTGGAAAGTCATTTAAAGTCAATATACAATCCATTGAAGTCCTGTTATTTCTTCCACTAAAGCAACATTTGTCATACTTCTACTAAATGTCAGACATGGTGTTACGTGTTGACAATATGATGATAAAAGACAGATTTTCTTCTTTGTCCTACATAATGTTTATATCATATGATGATAAAACAAAAACTATCAATTAAACACTTACTATATTTTCACTTAAACTTCAAAAATAGAATAGGTATTATTACCTTCATTTATAAAACAAGGTTATTTAATTCAGAGAGAAGTAACTTGTCCAGGGTATTATGATTTATAAAAGTAAAGATCAAACATGAGCTACAAACTAAGTATTGGTATCCTTCCAGTCCCTTTTCATCACATATGGCATGTGATATTTTTCATATGTAACCAACACTGTGTTATAAAATGATCTTTTCTTGCAATTTCCATAGAAAGTAGGTATACCTTAAAATTTAGTTTTTCATGTTTAATTTTAAATTACTTCCTATTTTAATTTTCAAATAAGTTATGCTTTGTGCATGTATCTCACCTCCATTTTCTAATAAAAATGTCTCTTTTTCTTTGAGGTAGTTTTTAAAATTTCTTTTTTCTTCAAAGTGGAGGGATTATTTTGACATTTTTTAAAACAATGAAAAAACAGTGCCATCTTCTGTCAATGTTTTATTCAACAATTGGGTATAAAGAATTGAAAGACTGGGTTAATATGGATAAGCAAAAAAGAAGCAAATAATTTGGAGATTTTACTGTCTTGGCATAATGTACTACATCTTTGAACACTTGCAAAGAGGTTAATTATTTGAGAGACCTCTTGGGACAAAGACATGTTTAAAACAGTTCTGTGTGATTAATTATCCAAAACCTTTGACTATTCATTAAAACAATGGAGGGAAGAGGAAGGATTCAGAGTGAGACAAGTGACAGTGGCAGAAACAGGTGCCCATTGTTTGTAGCAATACTTTCTTAGTAGTATCCTAGGAATAAAACTAAGCAATTCTCTATTTTTATACCATTAATTAACTTCTACATTTATCTATATCTTTGCAAATATATGCTTGAGGGTGGACAATTCTCTAATTATTCACTAGAAGAAGATAGAGAAACATTATTTTTTTTCTAAATAAGCTTTTAAGATTCAATGTGAATGAATATATGTTTTTTTTGTATCTGCATGTTGTTCATAGAGTTCAACCTTAAGGTTAGAGATGTAACTAACATAAGTAAAACTTATTTTATATTTATTATTTGCTTAAGAAAACATATTTTTTAAACACCTTGATATTTGGAAGAAAGTATTTTGAAGTCCATCTTAACTTTCATCCATTACTGGTTTCTCAAAGGAGAGAAACAAAAACAAACAAAATATATTTTTTAAAATCTATATATTCGACAAAGTTTGCAAGAGCCATTTTTAAAGTCACTTTTAAAGTATTTTTTAATAATATATCGAGATAATATTTACATTTTATGACTAGTAGCATTTTCAGAAACACTCCAGAAATCATGTTTAAAAATCCAGGGCAGGAATTTTTCTTCTAAGGAATACAAAGTAAGTGAGAGTTAGTGGATTGAAGGGCCCTTATCAATAAGACTCCAAAGAACAAAAATTAAAGGCAGCTTTGGAGGAGCTTCAAGATGGCAGAAGAGTAAGATGTGGAGATCACCTTCCTCTGCACAAATACATCAGAAATACATCTACATGGGGAACAACTCCTACAGAACACCTACTGAAAACGCTGGCAGAAGACCTCAGACCTCCCAAAAGGCAAGAAACTCCCCCACGTACCTGGGTAGGGCAAAAGAAAAAAGTAAAAAAAAGGGACAAAAGAATAGGGATGAGACCTGCACCTCTGGGAGGGAGCTGTGAAGGAGGAAAGGTTTCCACACACTAGAAGCCCCTTCACGGGTGAAGACTGTGGGTGGCGGAGTGGGGAGCTTCGGAGCCATGGAGGAGAGTGTGGAAATGGGATGTGGAGGGCAAACCAGAGATGTTCCCACACAGAGGATCAGTGCCGATCGGTACTCACCAGTCCAAGAGGCTTGTCTGCTCACCCACCGGGGTGGGAAGGGCTGGGAGCTGAGGCTTGGGCTTTGGTCGCATCGCAGGGAGAGGACTGGGGTTGGTGGCATGAACACTAGCCTAGTGTGCCACAGCTAGCCGGGAGGGAGTCTGGGGAAAAGTCTGGAGCTGCTGAAGAGGCAAGAGACTTTTTCTTGCCTCTTTGTTTCCTGGTGGGCAAGGAGGGGGGATTAAGAGTGCTGCTTAAAGGAGCTCCAGAGACGGGTGCGAGCTGCGGCTATCAGCACAGACCTCAGAGATGGTCATGGGACACTAAGGCTGCTGCTGCCACCACCAAGAAGCCTGTGTGCGAGCACAGGTCACTATCCACACCTCCCTTCCGGGGAGCCTGTGCAGCACGCCACTGCCAGGGTCCCGGGATCCAAGGACAACTTCCCCGGGAAAATACATGGCGTGTCTCAGGCTGGTGCAATGTCATGCTGGTCTCTGCTGCTGCAGGCTCACCCTGCATCCATAACCCTCCCTCCCCTGGCGTGAGCGAGCCAGAGCCCCAGAATCAGTGGCTCCTTTAACCCCATCCTGTCTGAGCGGGAAAAGATGCCTTCAAGCGACCTACATGCAGATGCGGGTCCAAATCTGAAGCTGAACCCCAGGAGCTGTGCCAACAAAGAAGAGAAAGGGAACTCTATCCCAGCAGCCTCAGGAGAAGCGGATTAAATCTCTACAGTCAACTTGATGTACCCTGCATCTGTGGAATACCTGAATAGATAATGAATCATCCCAAATTGAGGAGGTGGAATTTGGGAGCAAACATATATATTCCCTTTTTCTCTTTTGTGAGTGTGTATATCTATGCTTCTGTGTTTGATTTTGTCTGCAGAGCTTTGCTTTTACCATTTGTCCTAGGGTTCTGTCTGTCCCTTTTTTTTTCTTTTTACAAATGTTTTCTTAATAATTATTTTTTTATTTTAATAAATTTATTTATTTTTTTTACTTTATTTTATATTACCTTCTTTCTTTCTTTCTTTCTTTTTTCTCCCTTTAATTCTGAGCCAGGTGGATGAAAGGCTCTTGGTGCTCCAGCCAGGCATCAGGGCTCTGCTTCTGAGGTGGGAGAACCAAGTTCAGGACACTGGTCCACAAGACACCTCCCAGGTCCATGTAATATCAAATGGCAAAAATCTTCCAGAGATCACCTTCTCAACTCCAAGACACAGCTTCAATCAATGACCAGCAAGCTACAGTGCCGGACACCCTAAGTGTCAAATAACTAGCAAGACAGGAACACAATTTCATCCATTAGCAGAGAGGCTGCCTAAAATCATAATAAGGCCACAAACACCCCAAAACACACCACGAGTTGTGGAACTGCCCACCAGAAAGACAAGATCTAGCCTCATCCAGTAGAGAACAGGCACTAGTTCCCTCCACCAGGAAGCCTACACAACCCACTGGACCAACCTTAGGCACTGGGGACAGACACCAAAAACAACAGAAACTACACACCTGCAGCCTGTGAAAAGGAGACCCCAAACACAGTAAGTTAAGCAAAATAAGAAGACAGGAAATAAAAGAAAGAAAAAAAAAAAACAAACAGCAGATGAAGAAGCAAGGCAAACATCCACCAGACCTAACAAATGAAGAGGAAATAAGCAGTCTACCTGAAAAATAATGCAGAATAATGATAGTAAAGATGATCAAGAATCTTGGAAAGAGAATAGAGAAAATACAAGAAACATTTAACAGGGTCTAGAAGAACTACAGAGTAAACAAACAGTGAGGAACAAAACAATAAATGAACTTAAAGCTTCTCTAGAAGGGATAAATAGCAGAATAACTGAGGCAGAAGAACAGATAAGTGACCTGGAAGATAAAATAGTGGAAATAATTACCACAGAGCAGAATAAAGAAAAAAGAATGAAACGAATTGAGGACACTCTCACAGACATCTGAGAAAGCATTAAATGCAACAACATTCGAATTATAGGGGTCCCAGAAGAAGAGAAAAAGAAAGGGACTGAAAAAATATTTGAAGAGATTAGAGTTGAAAACGTCCCTGATATGAGAAAGGAAATATTTAATCAAGTTCAGGAAGCACAGAGAGTCCCATACAGGATAAATCCAAGGAGAACCATGGCAAGACACATATTAATCAAAGTGTCAAAAATTAAATACAAAGAAAAATATTAAAACAATAAGGGAAAACAACAAAGAAACGCACAAGGGAATCCTCAAAAAGTTAACAGCTGATCTTTCAGTAGAAACTCTGCAAGCCAGAAGGGAGTGGCAGGACATATTTATAGTGATGAAGGAGAAAAACATACAACCAAGATTACTCTACACAGCAAGAATCTCATTCAGATTCGATGGAGAAAAAAGTTTTACAGACAAACAAAAGCTAAGAGAATTCAGCACCACCAAACCACCTCTACAACAAATGCTGAAGGAACTTCTCTAAGTGGAAACACAAAAGAAGAAAAGGAACTACAAAAACATAATCAAAACAATTAAGAAAATAGTCATAGGAACATACATATCAATAATTACCTTAAACGTGAATGGATTAAATGCTCCAAGCTAAAGACACATGCTTGCTGAATGGATACAAAAACAAGACCCATATATATGCTGTCTACAAGAGACCCACTTCAGACCTAGGGACACATACTGACTGAAAAGGAGGGAATGGAAAAAGATATTCCATGCAAATGGAAATCAAAGGAAAACTGAAGTAGCAATTCTCATATCACATAACATAGACTTTAAAATAAAGACTATTAGAAGTGACAAAGAAGGACAGTACATAATGATCAAGGGATCGATCCAAGAAGAAGATATAACAATTGTAAATATTTATGCACCCAACATAGGAGCACCTCAATACATAAAGCAAATACTGATAAATATTTATGAACCCAAAATAGGAGCACCTAAATACATAAAGCAAATACTAACAGTCATAAAAGGGGAAATCTATAGTAACACAATCATAGTAAGGGACTTTAACAACCCACTTTCACCAATGGACAGATCATCCAAAATGAAAATAAATAAGGAAACACAAGTTTTAAATGACACATTAAACAAGGTGGGCTTAATTTATATTTATAGGACATTCCATCCAAAACCAACAGAATACAAATCCTTCTCAAGTGCTCATGGAACATTATCCAGGATAGATCATATCCTGTGTCACAAATCAAGCCATGGTAAATTTAAGAAAACTGAAATCATATCAAGTAACTTTTCCAACCACCACACTATGAGACAACATATCAATTACAGGAAAAAATCTGTAAAAAATACAAACACATGGAAGCTAAACAGTACACTACTTAGTAACCAAGAGACCACTGAAAAAATCAAAGAGGAAATCAAAAAATACCTAGAAAAAAAAGACAATGAAAACTCGACACCACAAAACCTATGCGATGTAACAAAAGCAGTTCTAAGAGGGAAGTTTAAGGCAATATAATCCTACCATAAGAAACAAGAAACATCTCAAATAAAAACCCTACCCTTACAACTAAAGCAATTAGAGAAAGAAGAACACAAATCCCCAAAGTTAGCAGAAGGAAAGAAATCATAAAGATCAGATCATAAATAAATGAAAAAGAAATGAAGGAAACAACAGCAAAGATTAATAAAACTAAAATCTGGTTCTTTGAGAAGATAAACAAAATTGATAAACCATTAGCCAGACTCATCAAGAAAAAAGGGAGAAGACACAAATCAATAGAATTAAAAATGGAAAAGGAGAAGTAACAACTGATATTGCATAAATACAAAGGGTCTTGAGAGATTACTACAAGCAAATCGATGCCAATAAAATGGACAACATGGAAGAAATGGACAAATTCTTAGAAATGCACAACCTTCCAAGACTGAACCAGGAAGAAATAGAAAATATGAATAGACCAATCACAAGCACTGAAATTGAAACTGTGATTAAAAATCTTCCAACAAACAAAAGCCCAGGACCAGACAGCTTCAAGGATGAATTCTATCAAACATTTAGAGAAGAGATAACACCTATAGTTCTCGAAATCTTCCAAAATATAGCAGAGAGAGGAACACTCCCAAACACATTCTACAAGGCCACAATCACCCTGATACCAAAACCAAAGATGTCACAAAGAAAGAAAACTACAGTCCAACATCTCTGATGAACATAGATGCAAAAGTCCTCAACAAAATACTAGCAAACAGAATCCAACAGCACATTAAAAGGATCATACACCATGATCAAGTGGGGTTTATTCCAGGAATGCAAGGATTCTTCAATATATGCAAATCAATCAACGTGATACACCGTATTAACAAACTGAAGGAGAAAAACCATATGATCAGCTCAATAGATAAAGAGAAAGCTTTTGACAAAATTCAACACCAATTTATAATAAAAACCCTGAAGAAAGTAGGCATAGAGGGAACTTTCCTCAACATAATGAAGGTCATATATGACAAACCCAGAGCCAACATTGTTCTCAATGGTGAAAAACTGAAAATATTTCCACTAAGATCAGTAATAAGACAAGGTTGCCCACTCTCACCTCTATTATTCAACATAGTGTTTGAAGTTTTAGCCACAGCAACCTGAGAAGAAAAAGAAATAAAATGAATCTAATTCAGAAAAGAAGAAGTAAAGCTGTCACTGTTTGCAGATGGCATGATACTATAAATAGAGACTCCTAAAGATGCTACCAGAAAACTACTAGAGCTAATCAATTAATTTGGAAAAGTAGCAGGATACAAAATTAAGGCACAGAAATCTCTGGCATTCCTATACACTAATGATGAAAAAACTGAAAGTGAAATTAAGAAAACACTCCCATTTACCATTGCAACAAAAACAATAAAATATCTAGGAATAAACCTACCTAAGGAGACAAAAGACCTGTATGCAGAAAATTATAAGACACTGATGAAAAAAATTCAAGATGATACAAATAGATGGAGAGATATACCATGTTCTTGGATTGGAAGAACCAATATTGTGAAAATGACTCTACTACCCAAAGCAATCTACAGATTAAATGCAATCGCTATCAACTATCACTGGCATTTTTCACAGAACTAGAACAAAAAATTTCACAATCGGTATGCAGACACAGATAGCCAAAGCAATCTGTCAAAAAAAAAAAAAAAAAAAAAACGGAGCTGAAGGAATCAGGTTCCCTGACTTCAGACTATACTACAAAGCTACAGTAATCAGTAAGGCAGTATGGTACTGGCACAAAAATAGAAATGTACATCAATGGAACAGGATAGCAAGCCCATAGATAAACCCATGCACATATGGTCACCTTAACTTTGATTAAGTAGGCAAGAATATACAGTGGAGTAAAGACAGCCTCTTCAATAAGTGGTCCAGGGTAACTGGACAGGTACATGTAAAAATATGAAATTAGAACACTCTCTAACACGATACACAAAAATAAACTCAAAATGGATTAAAGACCTAAATGTGAGGACAGACACTATCAAACTCTTAGAGGAAAACATAGGCAGACCACTATATGAGATAAATCACAGCAAGATCCTTTTTGATCCACCTCCTAGGGAAATGGAAATAAAAACAAAAATAAACTAATGAGACCTAATGAAACTTCAAAGCTTTTGCACAGCAAAGGAAACCATAAACAAGACCAAAAGACAGCCCTCAGAATGGGAGAAGATATTTGCAAATGAAGCAACTGATAAAGGATTAATCTCCAAAATTTACAAGCAGCCCATGCAGTTCAATATCAAAACAACAAACAACCCGATCTAAAAATGGGCAGAAGACCTAATTAGACATTTCTCCAAAGAAGATATAAAGATTGCCTACAAACACATGAAAGAATGCTCAATGTCATTGATCATTAGATAAATGCAAATCAAAACTACAATGAGATATCATCTCACCCTGGTCAGAATGGCCATCATCAAAATATCTACAAACAATAAATGCTGGATAGGGTGTAGAGAAAAGGGTACCATGTTGGTGGGAATGTCAATTAATACAGCCACTATGGAGAACACTATGGAGGTTCCTTAAAAAAATAAAAATAGAACTACCATATGACCCAGCGATCCCAGTACTGGGCATATACCCAGAGAAAAACATAATTCAAAAAGAGTCATGTACCAAAATGTTCATTGCAGCTCTATTTACAATAGCCAGGACATGGAAGCAACCTAAGTGTCTATCAACAGATGAATGGATAACGAATTTGTGGCACATATATACAATGGAATATTACTCAGCCATAAAAGGAACAAAACTGACTTATTTGTAGGGAGGTGGATGGACATAGAGACTGTCATACAGAGTGAAGTAAGTCAGAAAGAAGAAAACAAATAATGTATGCTAACACGTATATTTATGGAATCTAAAAAAAAAAAAAAAAAGTCAGAAGAACCTAGGGGCAAAACAGGAATAAAGATGTAGACCGACTAGAGAATGGACTTGAGGATACGGGGAGGGTGATGGGTACGCTGGGACAAAGTGAGAGAGTGGCATGGACATATATACACCACTGAACATAAAATATATAGCTAGTGGGAAGTAGCCACATAGCAAAGGGAGATCAGCTCGGTGCTTTATGACCACCTAGACGGGTGGGATAGGGAGGGTGGGAGAGAGGGAGATGCAAGAGGGAAGAGATATGGGGACATATGTATATGTGCAACTGATTCACTTTGTTATAAAGCAGAAACTGATACACCATTGTAAATCAGTTATACTCTAATAAAGATGTAAAAAAAAAGTCTACAAACAATAAATGCTGGAGAAGTTGTGGAGAAAAGGGAACCCTCTTGCACTAGTGGTGGGAATATAAATTGATACAGCCACTATGGAGAACAGAATGGATATTCCTTAAAAAACTAAAAATATAACTACTATACGACCCGGCAATCTCATTGTGCATATACCCTGAGAAAACCGTAATTCAAGAGTCATGTACCATAATGTTCATTGCAGCTCTACTTACAATAGCCAGGACATGGAAGCAACCTAAGTGTCCATCAACAGATGAATGGGTAAAGAAGATATGGAACATATGTACAATGGAATATTACTCAGCCATATAAAGAAATGAAACTGAGTTATTTGTAATGAGTTGGATGGACCTAGAGTTTGCCATACAGAGTGAAGTAAGTCAGAACGAGAAAAACAAACACCGTATGCTAACACATATATATGGAATATTAAAAAAAAAAAAAAAAGAAAAAGAAAAAGAAAAAAATGTTCCTGAAGAACCTAGGGGCAAGACGGGAATAAAGATGCAGACTTACTAGAGAATGGACTTGAGGATATGGGGAGAGGGAAGGGTAAGTTGGGTTAAAGTGAGAGAGTGGCATGGAACATATATACACTCCCAAATGTAAAATAGATAGCTAGTAGGAAGCAGCCACATAACATAGGGAGATCAGCTTGGTGCTTTGTGACCACCTAGAGGGGTGGGATAGGGAGGGTGGGAGGGAGGGAGATGCAAGAGGGAAGAGATATTGCAACATATTTATATGTGTAACTGTTTCACTTTGTTATAAAGCAGTAACTGAGACACCATTGTAAAGCAATTATATTCCAATAAAGATGTTAAAAAGTAAATAAATAAATAAAATAAAAAGCAAATATAAAAGAAAAAATGATAGAGACTTGGTTAGTTTTAAACTGTTCTGAGGTCCTGCATTATGTGAGAAGAGAATAAAGCTAATGGTAAAAAATAATAATATAAATAAATAAATAAATATTAAGTAAATAAAGGCAACTTCATTCTATTCTTAAAAAAAAAACAAAACTTGACTTTTATGTGGTTGCTTGTTATGTATGATCATTTTATATATTCAGAGACAAATCACCAGCAGGGGTAGGTAAATATGTGTGGGTGAGATTCAGAATGGCAATAAGTGACCAGCAATCTGCACATACCTCATAGAGAAAACAGCCTTTTGTTTTCTGGCTAAATTATTTTCAGTGCATTGTTTGTTTAATTCAATTTCTTTGAGACTTATTCTAATGATTTAAAGTAGTTTTGCCATTCATTCTCTCCTAGATTAATTTTCATTCTGCTGATCAATTTCTCCAAAGTTTCCCCAAATCCCTGAAACACATTTCAATTAATTTAAATTGTTGATTTTGTGTGATGTTAGAGCAAACAGTGCTAGACAGAGATGGTTGGAGCTACATGAAATTAACAAGGCAGCTGAGTACCATGACTTCAAGAATGCTGAATATTTGAGGTCTGGGAAAAATCAGTGGTTTGAAGATAAGAATCTTCTATCTATTTCTGAGTGCTTTAAGTGAGGGACCTCAATTTTCTCCTATATATGATAATATCCATGTTCTACTTCATATTGTCTCAGGGTATTATATGTTGATTTGAAAATATGAAACACACTAAAGAAAATCTAAAATTTTGTATTAATTTAGAATGTTCAATTCAAAAAGTCAACAGTGCACAAAAAGAGTGTAATGACTAAAGAACTTAGACTTTAGGATATAATTGAATAGAATGTAGGTATCTGCAATCATAAGTACAAGTTAGTAAACTAAATTAACTTTCTGAAATAGAAAATTTTATCAGTCAAAAATAGTCAAATATTGCAATTTCAAATGATTCAAGTAAATTAATGGAAAGGGAAATGACTCTCGTCTTTACCCAAAACAGTTCAATGTGCAATCAGTAGATTTGAGAAATATAGCCCAGGTTAATATATGGAAACATAATAATTTATAGGAGACAGGAGTATACAGCAAAACTTTGAATCCTATCAAGATATTGGTGGAGGTCAGGTTTGGGGGATACTCCAGACCACTGAGAGAGCAGCATCACCACCTTCTGTAGAACATTTATATATTTGATGTCCAGAAGCCAAGATGTGGTCAAGGCTCTTTCAGTCCCATGGTTGCTTTAATACATCTCTACTGGTGAAAAAATAAAATTATCTATATCTGCAGGAAAACTTCACAAGCTTAGAATGAATATTTTAGTAATGTCAAATTACAATAAAATATGGGGGTGAAAATAAAAAGACTAGTGTAATATCCTTAAAAATCTGATGATTCACCAATTTAATAGTGATATTTGGTAGGAAAATTTTGGTGTCATGATACCAATTAATGCTGTAAAGAGAATTTTTCTATTTGCAGAAAGAAAATTAAAGTGGGAGTAGACTGTGGATTTAGTGAGACTGATTTTTAAGGTTCATTGTTTGAATTTCAACAAGTATTTTGGAACAATATAAAAATATTTTTCTGTAAGAGTTACAGATATGAGCATTTAAATTTCCCAAAAGCTTTTCAGAGATTTGAATAATTTTCCAGGCTGTATAAGAAACTGTATTAAAGGTACATATTATGAAAGTCATTGCAAGGGGTGGGGGGTTGTTTTTAGTTTGTGACCCCGAGGCACACCTTGATTACATCTTTAGAAAATAACACTTGAGAAAATAACACTGATATCAACTTGACAGATGGAGTGATCTCTGATGGCAAAAAAACAATAATAATAATAATAATAGCCCAGTCAAGAAATTATGAGTACCTACCCCAATAATATTACAGTCAATGGAATGGAAGTAATGGATGTAAGCAAGGATAGAATCTCTGTATTTTAAGGTAAACTGATTAGCAATCTTAATTACATTTGCAACCTTAATTCTCCCTCGGGCTCTACCATGACTTGTTCAAAAGTTCTAGCGATTAAGGTGTAGACAAAATTATAGAGGAGTCTATTTTTCTGCCTCTCACAGGGAAATTATAGAGCAGTCAATGAAGGGCATCAAAAGAGAGAGAAAAGGTTTCAAACTTACTGAGTCTAAGATTCTGGCTCCATATCCAGAAAGAAATGTCTAAGAGCAATAAGAAACTTGGATAAAATCACAATTAGAATTTTCTCTGTATATATGTGCCACATCTTCTTTATCCATTCATCCGATGATGGACACTTAGGTTGTCCATCATCGGATGAATGGATAAAGAAGATGTGGCACATATATACAATGGAATATTACTCAGCCATAAAAAGAAACGAAACTGAGCTATTTGTAATGAGGTGGATAGACCTAGAGTCTGTCATACAGAGTGAAGTAAGTCAGAAAGAGAAAGACAAATACCGTATGCTAACACATATATATGGAATTAAAAAAAAAAATGTCATGAAGAACCTAGGGGTAAAACGGGAATAAAGACACAGACCTACTTGAGAATGGACTTGAGGATATGGGGAGGGGGAAGGGTAAGCTGTGACAAAGCGAAAGAGAGTCATGGACATATATACATTACCAAACGTAAGGTAGATAGATAGTGGGAAGCAGCCGCAGAGCACAGGGAGATCAGCTCGGTGCTTTGTGACCGCCTGGAGGGGTGGGATGGGGAGGGTGGGAGGGAGGGAGATGCATGAGGGAAGGGATGTGGGAACAGATGTATATGTATGACTGATTCACTTTGTTATAAAGCAGAAACTAATAAAAAAAATAAAAATAAAAAAAATTAAAAAAAAAAAAAAAGAATTTTCTCTGAACTCTTACCCATGTATAAATATTGCTTCAATTACACAAATACCTAGCTTTGAGAGTTGGCCATTTTACTCTCTGATCTATGTGCATTAGTATTCTACTCCTGCAGAATAAATTTACCTCAAACTTACCACCTTAAAGCAATACCCATTTGCTAGTTCACGGCCAGGTCAAAAGTTTAGCACTGTGTGGATTTGTTTTCTGCTCAGGGCGTCATGAGATTAAAATCAAGGAGTCAGCCAGACTGAATTCTCATTAGCAGGCTATATGGAAAAATGTACATCCAAACTCATTATTGTTAGCAGAATATGGTCCCTTGCAACTTATAGGACTGTCCTGTCCATTTCCATACTTGCTGTGAACTGCGTGTTGCTCTCAGCTCCTAGAGGTCACTCACAGCTCATGCCATGTGATTCCCTTCATCTTCAAGCCAGCAACAACATGCCTTATCCTTTACCTGTTTTCAAACTTTGACTTCTCTTCTGCAGCCAGTGGAATAAAATGCTACACTTTTAAAGGGCTATATGATTAAGTCAGACTCACCTGCATAATCTCCCTCTCAAGGGTAACATTGTCCTATAATATAGGTTACTATAGATTAGTCATGCAAGTACTTTTCATCATACTGAGTTTAAAGAATTATACAGTTGTGTACACTGGAAGAGAGAACACCTTGGAGACCATCTTAGAGTTCTGCCTACCTCCTTAATCATTATTATTGCTCCTGTTTTCATGTCTTATTACTGTCTCTAATCTTTGCATATGAAATCTTGATTCTTATCTCCACTTTGATCCATGGCTTTCTCTCATAAGGAAATATTTGTATCTTCCTTCTACCAACCCCATCTGTGAGCAAGGTCTGTGTCTTCCACTGTGCCCCTCCACAGAACAGACTGTTTGGCAAACCCCCATCCTCTCTTCCACGACACAGAATGTTTGCATTTTATAGAGTCTTAGGTTATAGCTCCAAGCTGGTGTTGTTGGCACAGTGCTTGGGGGACATACAATTTTTTTAAAAAGGGAATGAAAGAGATATGAGATTCTCTTTGGACGAAGTATAGAAAAAATTAATAAATAAAAGAAAAGAAAAAAGTGGAGGAAAATAAGGTAAGATTAGAAGCAGAAGGAGGTGGAAAGTAAAGAGGAGGTGAGAGAAGCAGATAAAACAATGTACTATCTTAAAAAATATGGGGATATATGTATAGGTATAGCTGATTCACTTTGTTATAATGCAGAAACTAACACACCATTGTAAAGCAATTATACTTCAATAAAGATCTTAAAAAAATATTGCTTAGAGAGTTTGCTTCCCTGGAACAAAAAAACTAATATAAAAGAAAAAATCTGAACATACATATCTGTTGGTGCAATAAAATGCTGACACTTTCACTAATTAGAGAGCATATGGTCATGTTTAGACAGTTAAACTGTTTGGAGAGGGTTACTCAAGCAGGCATTGTTTAAAAGGTGACAAGGGTAAGGTGGGGCAGGGCATAGGCATTTGTTCTGAGAATGAAAAGTATCTGTGTGCATGTTATAGACAGTTTTATGAAAAAGCAAGTCACATAGAGACAAAATATGGAGATGGAAATGAGTAAATAAGTGACATAGGGTTGAAAAAAAAGTGAATGAGCTAAGAGTAGGCTTCCTTTCTTCATGATGGTAACTTGCCAAGATGTGAGGATTTATTTTTCCTTAGGAATGCAGACACCCGTTTCCTTCCTTAATAAGAGAGTTTGTCAGAGTCAGGCTGAATAACAGTTTTAATTTAGTTTAAAAAAAGATCACAAATATTGTGGAGAGTACAGTTGCCTTTACGTATTCATGAATGGGAGGCCTCCATTTTTTTTCAGCACGTGCACATATAATAGAATCCTTCCAGGCCAAAATAAATAATTAAATAAATAAAAATAAGGACAAAAATATCTTTACTTTTTTGGGCGAAGAAAAATACAAATAACAGAACTAATAAAAATAACTTTTAAAATGTTAGTACATTAGACGTTCATTTTTTAATTTAAATATTTAATTGTATAAGTGGCATATACCTGATAGTTGACTCATAATTATCTACTTAGTTTTATTTCTGAAAAGAATATGCTTATTTTATTCTGTAACTCTTGAACTGGAGAAAGGCAGAGGCAAGTACTGAGAAAATGTAAAGAACATAGGAATTTGGTGTCCTGCTGAAACAAAAGCAAAGCTTAATTATCTCCTGGCAGTACAGCACTTTTACGTTTCAGGCGAACAGTTCCATAGCTTGGGCAGCTTTGTTACTTAATGGATTTGGGGAAGGAAAACAGGGGCTTGGGTGGCTTTGCCCTGAGAAAGCAAATAAAAGGTAATGATGAGAAAGAGTGATTTGATGATGTGGGTCATAAACATGTTCATTACCATCCTCTCACATTTATATAAATATGTCTCACTTTCCAGAGGGACTGCCTAAAATTAAACACTATTTCTTCAGAAACAAGAAGGGATTTTGTACTCAGGCAGAAGCTCCATAAAGGCTGCCATGAGATTTGCCTGGGACTATTAGAAAGGGGTCTTCATCAGAGAAGGTCTGCAAAGCCCAGCATGAATTGTCTAAGGGAACCTCAGAAGACAATTACTCCTTATAGTATCTCTGAAAAGGAAATTTCCAGAATCCTGGAAGTAGAAACTTATCTCCTTTTAAATAGCTTTTAATTAACTGCAACTATCCACGAGCTCTTTCTGAGTGGAGTCGAAAGGGGTTATTTGAGCAGCAGAGGTAATTGAGTTGCAGCCTCCTCAGGAGATTGCTTTGCTCTCCTATTAGAATTATTTTCTGGAGTGAAGGACCATTTCTTTTTTTAAATCCTTGTGGGTGTCTGTCCTCATTCTCCAAGAAATGGCATTAGTTAGAGTTACAGGAACTTGTAGTGTTTATGTGCAGTCATGTACATTAAAGACAGACATTAGTTGCTCTGTGAAGTGTGACTTGATGAAGCTTCGGGGGTCTCATCTTTGCAACAACATTTTGAGCAGAGGGAAGAGACAAAGTAAGACCAGTTATCTTGCCTCATTACATATTACTCCATAGCCCCTAAACCTGAATAACTTGCTGTCAATTATACTGGGAGAAAGAACTGCTTCAAAAATAGTAACCATGTAGACATTGACAGATGGGATAAAGAAGTTGTGTAAAACCAGTAGGAATGATCGTATTGTTTCTAATAAAGAAAACTTCTGGCTTTGGATAATACTGATACAAAAATTTTCTTTCATCTTTATTTTCATCAGACACTACCCAATCAACTAAAAAGCAGAGCTTTGGCAGCAAACTTTGGTGGCATATTGACCTTCAGATATTCCTACTGTGGTATGTGTGTTGTATGTTTTAAAGTTACAAACCAGGTTGGCTTAGGAAGTTGACTTTGGCTTGTGATGAAAACCTGTGAAAGCAAGTTAAATTTTTCTTTTTAAAAAGTGTTTTTCTCATCTTCTGAGGAAAATTAGCAGAGCATTTAAAGCCTTTGTCTTATCTGTGAATCTCATCACAACATCTGATTGAGCACGTCTATGAGGCTAAAATCATGGCCTAATAGGTAAAGTCATATTATCAATTAAAGAGAATTGCAATCCTTTATTTATGAACCACTCCATTCTCATATTAACCCTATTTAGTAGAGTATGGCTTTTTAAAATTTATACATCTATAATGCTTGCTTTTTCTAGTTTTTAATATTTCTGCAAATTGGAAAAATTCAGAGTTTTCAAATCTTTAGTAATGAAAGTGTTTTGAAATGTTGGCATTAGGTGTAAACAAAATTTTTGTCAGCATGGGAAACACTGACATTTCTATAAAATAAAATTAAAACATAGGTACATATAAGGCTTCTTTCAGGAAAAAAATATGAATTCTGACATTCATATCATCAAAAGCCACTTGTGATAAATCGTCATCAGGTACTTAAGTAAGAAAAATAAATTATTTTTGCTTCAAATTGAGAAGTAAAAAAATAATTTATGAAGCATATTAAAATATAGGGGCCACAATCATAAAAAAATAAATGGCTCTGACTTCAAATTTCCACAATTAAATATGTGATGAGGTCTACCTTGACATTTTTAGGCGTACTAAAATCAGGAGCAAATATTTACTGGGCACCCCTCTGTGTTAATTCAAGTCCTCTTAGTAGTAGATGTTAATACGAGATTAAATGTGCAACGGTTTTATTAGGGAGATAACAATGTGAAAGAAAATAGAGACTTAGGTAAAGCTGAGAGAACCATCAGACCTCAAAGCAAATCTGACCCCAGATGAAGAAGAGAGGAAGAAGAAGTCAAGAAAAAATATCCTAGACAGCCATGCAATCTAATGAATGTTCGGCAAATATGTCAAAGGTTTTTTGAACCAAGATCGGCTGACAGTGGAAGCTCTTCTTTCTCAGGAAAGGGTCTGCCTTTGCTTCCCTGCAACACTCAGTTACTAACAGGGACCAACTTGTAGAAGGAAACGCCTTGGCACACTGGCAATAATGAGTAAAACATCTGGGGCTCTTTGTCAATTTTGCTTTCTGTAGAAGGAGACTTGAGAAACTAATTCTCATTGAACATCAGGAGAATATTCTAGATGTGAATGGAAAGACAAGAGTCAACAACTGAATATGTTGCCTCTCTACAGGAACTTACAATCAAGTTTGAAATCTGCTGTAACAATTCTCACTAAAATATAAATAAATAAAAATATTTCTTTAGCAGCTTTTATTCCTATCCAACCCCCATCCTACTTCTCTACTCACGTTCCAAAATGTATCCCCTATTCCAATCTATTGATAACAGGAAATGCATCTTCCTCCTTTGTACTACCAGTGAAAGCAGAACGTTTCTCAAATTTTGGTATGGTGGATCCATGGGGAAAAGAAAGGAGAAGTGGATATTTTTAGACTCCATTCATCATTCAACTGTCATCTTCTTAAGGGAAGTGATATTTTGGATTGTTTAACCCAATTGCTGTAATTGAATAACAAAGAGTTCTGGACTCTGTATGTACGAGAAAGAAGGTTTAGTGTGAGGATCTGCCTCTCTATATAATCCTGCTCCTTTTTTATGTGTGGGATATCTGTAAATCAAGTGTAAGTTGCACACAAAGGAAGACTTATGTCACCACTCTAGGTCTGCACTTTCATCATATCCCGTTAATTCATACTTTCAGCTGTAGAGATATTTCTATGTAGAACAATGTGTTTGTGTGTGTGGGAAGAGGTTGTGAAGGGGACTGGGGAACATGACAGAATCAGGAGTCCCTGACATTGCTGAATATCTGACAGATCAGTGAGAGACGAGCAGTCAAAAGTTGGGAAAATTCAGAGTAGAAAGAGTGACAGAATGGAGAAAAGTATTTAGTATCAAGGAAAAGTTCCAAAGTAGACATTAAAACATCTGAGTTCTAATCCACCCTGAATATTTACTAGCTGGGCGTGACTGTGGTCAAAAGCTAAACTAGAGGCTTCCCTGGTGGCGCAGTTGTTGAGAGTCTGCCTGCCGATGCAGAGGACACGGGTTCGTGCTCCGGTCTGGGAGGATCCCACATGCCGCGGAGCAGCTGGACCCGTGAGCCCTGACCGCTGAGCCTGCGTGTCCAGAGCCTGTGCTCTGCAACGGGGAGAGGCCACAGCAGACAGAGGCCCGTGTACAGCAAAACAAACAAACAAACAAACAAAAAAAAACAGCTAAACTAGTTAATATGTGTGTTAAATAATTCAGAAAATAATTGTGACATATAATGAACAAATATTTGTAAAAATCTCAAAACTCTAAGCTCTATGCAAATTGAGCAGATATAGTATCACATAATAATAAGTATTTATACATTATTAACATCAACAAACATATTTCAACAAACTGTATGAGTTAATTATTTGGTTAACAATATAAATGCTTTGTTTTGGGTAAACACATTCACTTATATTTATTACAGAAGCACAACTCAAAATAAAAATTATTAGTTCATGTAAAAGAGAGGTTTCTTTCAGGTACAGATAGATTCAGGGTTAAAGTGATAATTCCATGACTCTGCCTCCATTTCTCAGTTCAGCTTATTATCTGTGCTTCTCTTTTCATACTGGACTTTTTATTCTGCTGCAGATAAACTTTTTGAACAACCAAGAAGGATGACTCCTGGAAATCATACCCTATTTGTTTACAGCTAGTCATACAAAAAGAAGACACTATTCTCCATTATTTCCAGCAGGAAAGTTCACAGGATAATTTGCATTGGTCTTCCTGGGTCCTAGTGCCCATCTTCACATCAACCACTCTTCCAACAGGGATGAAGCATTATAATTGGCCTAAACTGGCTTAAATGCTCAACTTTGTTGCCATGTAGAATACAAGAATGACCATCCTGCAGGACCACAGATGAGATAAATGACAATTAACCAGTGAAAGAAAGCTGAGGAATGGAACTTATAGCTTAGCTTGAGTTGTTGAAAATAAAAAAAAAAGAATAAAATAAAAATTACACATATACTATTTGTAGTGGTAGAATTAGAAAAGAATTAGAAATTTGTTTCCATAGAGCAAATTCTTACAGGAACCTGTAAAAGCACTGGGAATCTGGGAAAAAAGTGAAAGGAAAGGAAACTGGGAAAGTGTTCAGGCATAGGAAGGCCCACGTGTGCCTTATGTTGATATTGTGCCCCTAATTTTAGTAACAAATGATATCTGATGTTTCAATGCAAATGTCTTTATTAATTAGGGATGCTATAAAATTCAACCTAGTTTTCCCAGCTGGAGCAAGTCCTACTTCTCCAGATCAGGTGGTGTGTGTGTGTGTGCATGTGTATGTGTGTGTGTGTGTGTGTGTGTATATACACACACATATATATGTATATATATATATTTATTTATTTATTTATTTATTTATCAAATTCCACTCCTTTGGGGGAGGAAATAAAGAGGAATAAAGAAAAATCAAGAAGAAATATAGATGCGCTCATGTCAAACCCATCTTCTATCTCTCCTACTGTTTCCTCTATGTTTTCTAAAACATTTTAAAATTCATATTTGAGATGTATTTAAAACAGCATGGAAGTTTTAATGTTCAGTTTTCTTGAAACATATAAATAAGCCAATAAAAATGAGGAGCACAACTGCTTAGAAAAGACCCTCTTAGTAGTTTCTAAAGTGTGATGGTAGATAGAACTGCTTTCTTTTGA
The DNA here is from genome assembly GCF_949752795.1 of Hyperoodon ampullatus. NCBI lineage: Eukaryota > Metazoa > Chordata > Mammalia > Artiodactyla > Ziphiidae > Hyperoodon > Hyperoodon ampullatus. The sequence continues at coordinate 125,788,010 of NC_136918.1, forward strand.
GAAACTCATATTTTGCCCCCTCTTTTCCTTACATAATTCAGTATTCATTTCTATAGTGATGAATGTATTATATACCTCAAGGCAGTTTTAACTTTGGTCAAATAAGTGGGAGTCTTCTAAGTAAGAAATTACAGTAAATCTTAAGTACATGTTGGTCCTTACATCATGCTTACACATCTATTCAGGGAACTAACTACTCATTTTGCTGTAGGTTCCAAATTTTCCTTCTAAAAGCCACTAAATTACAATGATTTTACACACATTTCCTTTCCAATGTTCTCATTACTTTAGCTGGAAATGAAATACTTAGAGACCCTAGTATAATGAGAGTCACACATTTTAAATGTAAGAAAATATCAAAGTTTGAAATAAAAATACTTCTCCTTTTTGCTATCACTTCATTTCCTGATTAATTACTGGAGAGTTTGAGTAGTGTCCAATAACAGAGAAAAGCGGTATTGCTTTTTAAAAAAAATGAATTTTCTTTTCAGCTTTCAAATATTTTTGTGAGATTTGGGTTTTTTCCTTAAAAAAGAAGTAAAGTTTAGTGTTTAGGTAGAGTGGCACCAGGGCCTTTATTTGGATTTGTTGTCAAAGACAACTTAAAACATTAATAAAGGGCAAAAAAGTTAAATGATTTTAGTGAGGTGTATGTTGAAGAATGGATGGATAGGAATCCATGGATCAATGAGACAAAACATCTGTCTTGTTGTCCCAGGGTTTTTAGTCTGTTCTACCTGAGGCTGCTCGTGCCCTCTCTATCAAATAGAAGGTTATTGACATCCTCTCCCACAGACGCTTTATCTCTCTCTCTGGTCCCTTTGTCATTCTTCTCCACAAAAGAGACTCTGCACAACTCACTCTGCCCTTTACTCTCAAGAGAGCACAAGGGACAGATGCTAGAGGTTTTCACATGGAAGGTTGACAGTCCTTAAGCCCTAGTAACATTTACCTGAGGAAGGTGCATGGTCCATTGGGTTCAATTTTAAATTTCATTGAGCCACTGATCACCAAAGCAAGTTAATCAATCATCATCACATCTGGTATAATTAGCACAGTAAGCATACAAAACTCAGCTGTCTGTGCTATGCATTTTAAAGGCAGGTATAATCCAAAGAGTAGATAAAACCAAAATTTGAAATATCATTTGGTAATTCTCCAGAAAATATATTTTTATTACAGGCTTCATGGGCTAATTGGCTGCATAGAATTATTTATTTTGATCTGAATTTTAAGGAAGTAGACTGATTTTGAACTAATATGGTGACAAATATGGTGTCAGCTAATGAGAACAAAACATTCTTTAGTTGTTATTTAATATTTAGTTCATCTTGCTGTATAATCAGATTAAGATATGTAAAAGACAATCTTAACAACATTCAATAAAAAGATTATAATAGAGAATTGCTATTGGATATGTAATTGTGCATAGACAGTATTTATTAAAACAGTTTATATTCTAATTAATGTTACATAGTTATAGTATAGTCTTCACTCAGTATAAGTTATACTGTCCAAAAATATGCCTGATGCCAGAAGAAAGTTGTGTCAATATTTGTTACGAATGATATATAGAATGACAGAACTAAATAAGTTGATTGCATATGACAGTATCTTAAGGATCTTCATTATCATCATCAACACCATCACCACCACCATCAGCACATCACAGTTATTATGCTCTAACTCACTACATACACTACTGTATTCATTTAATATTATCAATAACTCTTTGACATTTTTAATTAATTCCATTCCAAACAGGAATCAGAGAGATTAAGTAAATTGTCTCAAGACACAGCTAGAAAATGGCATGAGCTAGGATTTGAATATAGTTCTCTTTTATTCTAGAATTCTTGTTATCAACCACTACCAGGCATTCTACCACTTCTCTTAGGAACTCACTTAACAATCAAGGCATTCACTTGATTTTACTGGCCTCTTAACCTGACTCCGTTGTCCTTGCACGAACAGCCTCCTTGGAAGTCCTTTAACAGAATTCTCTTCTACAGTCTACTGTTTCTCTCAGTTGTATGTGAAATGTAACTTATGAATTCCTCAGTTAAGAATTAGGTCAATTTAGCTGAAACTGATAACAGAGTTTTGGCACATGAGCTTTACTTTTCCTATTTTTTCAGAGTATTATTCTTGCCACATCTTAAGTAGTTTTTATTTCTTACCTTATGCAAATTATCATCACCCAAATCCAATATATTGAAAGATTTGAAAATTAAATACTGCCCCAGATGTTGAGATATGAAAGTCAGTTTGATTTTCCCTACAGAGAACCCATTCTCTAGGGGCCACATCACTCTCAGATAACTTAAATCCTGTTACTAAAATATATGAACCGGAAGAGAGGCAAAATCCTGAAAAAGCTGGTTCAAGCTGTTCAAAGGGCAAGTCTCATTAGAAGGATTTACAATCCAATTACATAAGTTCTAAGAGACCAGCTAAATTATTGAGGTTATTCATGTTATTTTGCTAGAGCAGAATGTCACTGTCACTGCTAATAAAGGAATTATTAGCAAGACCTTGAGAGAACAGTTAGAGATCTTTGTTCTAATATGATCTGATGTGTTTATAAATGATTTCCTAAAGCTAGTAACAATTGTCATGCTTTATTATAATAATGTTTTCTTTTTTTCTTTAAGTTCAAATCTCAAACTAGACTTTTGAGTAAATGCACGTGGGATTAACCTTAATGCACTTACTGAGTGAGGATAAGATGCATTTTTTAAATTGTTTTAATGATCAACATTCTTTAAATAAGTACAACTCTCCAGAATATTATTTTACAAATAGGTATTATTTTACTTCATAAAGCATGAAATAATGAAGCACTCAAGAGATAGCATTTTACTGCAAATCATCAACCAACTAAGCTTCTCTTTTCATTGCTATTATGACTAAAACCCATATAGAGAGTAAGATGGAGAAAGCAACGTGGAAAAAAAGCTCACTTTAAAGGTTACAAAGAGTGTTTTTTGTATTAAACTTCAAAGTTTCTCTTGCCTTTGGAATAATAGTCCTCCAGCTTAGCAAAAATAATGGTGGTGGGGAGTTGATGAGGGAGGAGAGTTAATTTTTTTAAGAACCTATGTAGACATGCCTTTTGAGCAATTAGAGCATATTATATAAGGAAATGTTTGACTGCTAATTAGAACTGCTGCACACTTCTGAAATAATGCTGAGATAAGATGTCTGAAACTCCAGTTTCTACTTTCAGTCATCTTGTGACTCACTATTCAAATTTTGGAATTCTCCTTAATGCTTTCTTATGTTTCTTTTCACTAATTTCATCCACAAAGAAGAATAAGCTGTGTTAATTATATTTTTTTAAGTAGGAATGATGATCAGTTCATATGCACAGTGATTCATTCATTCAAAAATGTTTTTAGGGCTTCCCTGGTGGCGCAGTGGTTGCGAGTCCACCTGCCGATGCGGGGGACGTGGGTTCGTGCCCCAGTCTGGGAAGATCCCACATGCCGTGGAGCGGCTGGGCCCATGAGCCATGGCCGCTGAGCCTGCGCGTCCGGAGCCCGTGCTCTGCAACGGGAGAGGCCACAACAGTGAGAGGCCCGTGTAATGCAAAAAAAAAAAAAAAAAAAAAAAAAAAAAAAGAGGAAAAAGAGCAAGCGGGGATTAAAAAAAAAAATGTTTTTAGCTAAGTGCCCATGAGATACAGGTCCTTCTTCTAAGTGCTAATGTACAGCCTTGAGCATGAGAGTCAAGACTCCATTCTCGGGGAAGCTTAGGGAAATGCAGAGAGAAAAAAACAACAAATGAGTAAAAAATAAATAAATGGGTATATTGTTTTCAGATTGTGATAAGGTTAGAATAAATTACTTCCTGAAATAGAATGACAGGAAGTTGTTGTATTCCATTGTTAGGAAAAGTCTTTCTGAAGAATAGAATGCTGAGAAAAGACATGAATTTCAGAAAGGATTCAGCATGTCTTAAATAGAGGACAAAGCCAAACTAAAGAAGTAGGGGTGAACTTAAGTGTTCAAGAAACAGATCCCTGCCACTTCAAGCCTGACCAACAGAATTTCTTCTTTCTACGGACTAGATATAGGCAAGCAATGGAAATTTTGAAAGTTGCCTGTTGAAGCTGGAAGTACCAGTTCTTCAAAGGGCTTGGACTACTTAATCAGAATTAGAAGCAAAGTATAATATAATCAGGAAAATTGGTTTTAGATTTTATGTAGGCAAAAAATAGCATTTCCAGTACTACCCCACTGCAATTTTGAGACATATCTATTACACAAGCCAGGATTACCTAAATTAACAGAGTCAAGAATTTGGGCTTTGTTTTAATATACAAGAGAATGTACTAACAGATTTCAAACAGGTACAATGAGTGATTTGGTTTATGTCATTAAATTATGACTCTGCTATTTGGAAAGTGGTTTGTTAAGGAATAAAGTCAAGAAACCCATTAGGAATAAAACAATCAAGATCTGATGGTGGTTTGTGTTAGGGTGGTGGTCCTAGAGATGGAAGAAAATGAACACAGTACAAATATATTTGAAGGTTAAGTACAAAAGACCTGGAAGATAGACAGGATGTGGAGGTGATATACTAATAGCAGTGAAGGATCTCCTGACTCTGATTTTTATGTTTCGAGCAATGAGATGAATGTTTGTATTCATCTTTAAATGGGAAGACTGCAGAAGAATTCAGTAGAATCTTATTATATGAGGGCTTTTGTTGCATCCAGGGCCAGGAAGTTAAAGCAGGTCTATAGGTCTCTGTGCTGTGCTCCATCCATAGACATTTCTGTGAACTCTGTGGTCTGGGGTTTCAGAGACAAGGAAAAAAATCATCAAGAAAGAAACTACAGAAGTTTAAGCGAAATGACACCAAATGTTTTTCTTAATTTAGTGAATATAGTGAAATGAAAAAAATGCCTGCATATATTGCCCATAATGCAAAGAACAGAAAATTAGAAAGTGTAATTATTTAAGAAGTAACTAAAGAAGGCACTAAGACTACAGTTCAGGGTTCAGTTCCAAGCATAGCCTATGATCACCACTAGTTTTTTATCTTTAAGTCACTTATCCACTCTGATCAAGTTTATTCATCTGTAAATAGAACAGAATATAACTGACCTATTTATCTTAATAAGCTTATTATGATCATCAAAAAGTCAAAAAAAGCTATGTCAATTATAAAACACTATAAAAACGTAAGTTAAATTTTTAATTACTAACACTGTTAACATAAATAATACAAGATGCCCGAGTAACTTCCAAACTTTAAAATAATATACTGTATTTTTGTTGTTATTAAAATGACATTTTCACCATAAAGAAATTGTGTAGAAAACAGAATACATGAACAGTGAATATAAACATGAAGCTAATTTCTAAAGAAGAAAAATGAACCATAGCACTCTCTAAATGAATTAAAAACTAGGAAAAATACATACAATCTATTTTCAAACAACTCCAGGGAAAAATTACCCTTGATTTAATTAAAACAAACAAACAAACACACAAACAAACAAAAAGCACATGCTGGGCATGAACCATTAATTTAGCCCACTCTCTGGTAAAGACAGAGTCAGACATACACAGTGTAGGTTAAATGAATGTAACACGGTTGTTTTAAAAGTTCAATGTCAGGCCAGAATCCAAAACAGATTTCAAAGTCATACAACGCATGCTGCAGGAATAACACACTTGCCATAAGTCTGTTTTGTTTTGTTGCAGAAAGACATAGTGTCAAGAGTTTACAGTTTGATTTCAAGGCATATTTTATATATCTCCAGGTTGAACTATGGAGACTACCCTTACCAGAGAGTGAGGAAAAATGAACAAAAGCAAACAAAATAAAATATTGATTTGTATTAGCAGCTAAAATGGCCCCCCAAACCCTGTTCTTATATTTAAACCCTTGGGTGAGTCTCTGCCCTTGAGCATGGGTTGGACCTAGTGACTCATTGCTAACAAATATAAAGCATATCAAAAGTTGTGAGATGTCATTCAAGATAAGACTATTGTGACTTCCAGCTCCCTCCCCCCCTCTCTTTCTGAGACCTGGCTCTGGGAGAAGCCACCCTTATGCTGTGAGAAACCTTTTCGAGAGGCTCATGGGGCAGGGAACGGATGTCTTCCTTTACCCACCAACCAGTGTGGACCTGTGGCCAGCCAACAGCCTCATAAGTGAGCTCAGAAGCCCATCCTCCCTTACCTGAGCCTGGGGATGCTGCATCCTCTCCTCCAAACCTTCACTGCAGCCTCCAGAAAGATCCTGAATCAGAGGCACAGCAAAGCTACACCTGGGTTCCTGACCCACAGAAACTCAGAGAAATAATGAATAATTGTTGTTTTAAGCTACTATGTTTTCGATAATTTATTACCTACTAATAGATAACTAATACATGGTCTTTTCAACCAAAATTCCCTCGAAATATTTACCATGATACTTTACTTAAAACTATCCAATTTATTATAAAATTTTGTTTTTTAAAATTTTCTTCACAAAAAAATTGTTTAAGAATAGTCAAATGTATATATGACATATATATATATATATATATATATATATATATATTCTATTTTATACTATTATGTTTTTTCTCTTCATCAAAATCTGAAAACTAAAGCAACTATTTTTGTGAAAGAAAAAAGTATCATATTAGAGAAAAATTGGTAAGCAACTAGGGGTAATATCCATGACTACAGTCATCTGTTTAAGATTTTTAAATTATTTTTTCAAGAAGGATTTTTTCCAATCCTTTCCATTGCACAGTACATTACGGTATGAAGATAAAACAACTTCTGAAACTAAAGCATTGACATGTGAATATTAACAGAGCTTTTAAATGTAAGAGGGAAAAAGTCGTGACTATAAGATAATGCAGTAGTTTGATATACTTGAAAATTCTAAAGCAGCTTTCTGATCTAAATTTAGGGAAGCTGGCAGTTGATCAAATGTTAAATGAGGATTTGAGAAAGCAACTGTTTTAGGCACACATATGAGCCAGGAGTGTGTTGGCAAGATTAACCTCCCTGAAAGACTATCAAAAACAGAGAAGGAAACGGAGACTCCTGACATTTACGCCAGTCAGAGATACTATGTTACCAACAAGTAACACCAAATAAATATTTTAAAACAATTCAGTAATGGCTTCTAGACAGGTCGGCTCTTAAAAGAAACTCTGATTTCCTCCCATATTCTCTGGGTACTAGCACTTCCATCTAGCTTACTTTTCTGACACCAGACTCAGGAGGACATTCTAACATAAAACCTGATATCAGAATAAGATAAAACAGTCTCTGCACATGACAATTCCAGTGGTCTAATGTGGAACATTGGAGGAGAGATATTTAGGCCATATTCATTGTTTTCCCTTCCTTACTATCCTTGTCCTCTCTCTCTCTCTAAATATATATCTAGATCTAGATCTAGACCTATCTATCTATCTATGTATCTATCTATCTATATAGTTATCTCATTTATGAAATGGAAATAATACTACCTATCCAAAACCTTGCTGAAAATATTTTCTCATGTAATATTTATAAACTATTTAGAAGAGTGGCTGGTCCACACTAAGTGTTAAACCAATTTTAAATGTCACATGTGTTAGTATAATAAATTTCGAACACTATTTCATATAGATGGACTTGTGATATTCTAAAAAAAGAAAATGCAAATATGTATGTTATCTCAATTTGAAAATACTGGTTAACTGTTGCTGCATATCAAGACACCTAAACATTTAGTGGTTTCAAATATAAATCCTGTATCATAACTCATGGGTCTACAGGTTACTGTTAGAGGTTGAGATGACCTAGGCTGAACCTTGCACAGCTGCAGGTGGGAGTGAGCAGGTGCAGGCTGGGCCCAGCAACCTGGGTTCTGTTCCAAGTGTCTCTCATCTAGAACTGTCACACTGCCTGGGTATGTTCTTCTCATGGCAGTGTCATGGCAAGGAAAAATCACAAAAGACCTCCCACGGCTTAGGCATGGAACTGGCATATACTTAGTTCTGCCTAAATCTATTGTCTAGAACTTGTCATATGACTGAATAGAAAGCACAGGGTGGAGAAATATAATCTGTGGTGTTGGGGGGAAGAAACCATGATGTCATACAGCAAAGAGTAGGGCTACAGGAAAAAGTGAAATATTGGTACCAAAAATGCAGTCTACTTATCACCAAGAGAAAGGTCTTTGTGAGGACATTATGACAAAAACAGTAATATTAACTCAATGTTCCAGTACAAGAACTGGCAAGCAAAATAAAGACAAACAATAAAAATGAAATTATTTACTGCAAATTCAATGGAAGCTGCCATATTTCAATTTAAAAAGATAAGAAAGTCCAGTAGAGAATATGGAAGAGGAGATGGAAATATGGAGAAACCACCACTCTCAGATTTTTCGAGACGGGGTTTAAATAGGTACAAGCTTTCTAGTACTATTTTTTTCAGTGTAATATAAAAGTCATTAAAATTATTTCTATTGTGCATATTATTCCTACAATAAATTATGTTCTATAAATCTTACCTTAGGGAAGGGGTATCTCAGATGTTCACAAATATTGATGTATAATATCATGAATTAAAATGTATAATAGCACAAATCTTGGAGACAGGTACATTTTGTTTAAATAGGGTATGGTGAAATTTATCACAAGTAACCAAATGAATGGACATGTAGAAACAAAAATTTCTTCATATTTTTTTGTTGGCATTTTTTCAAAGTTTTTCAAAATTAGGTAATGATATTAAATATAAACACTACTCTGTGGATAGTCATAATACACATGAATCTATTAAAAGCTCTGAAAAGTCTTGCGGTAAGAATAAAATCAAAATCCCATTTCCTAAGTATATTTGGTATCATAATCACCAAATAGTTCAATAATACCTATTAGCATTTGATTAATTGTTACTTAGTAGGTCATGGTTTTTAGAATCATTGCACTAAATTTACCAAAAGCAAGCTATAAAACAAATAATTAAGTAAAATTATATGTGCTCACATGGTGATATCTTAACTTCAGAATACTGAATAAAATAATTAGGAAACGATATATCTGCACAACATAATTTATATATATATTTAAGATATACAGTATAGCATTATCATATATATGCATATATATGTGAATATGGAGAGTGCTTGAGAGAGAGAAGGAGAGGCAGGTTAGTAGATAAATACCATACCATAAAGAAGTTTCATATAAAAGTTAAAATTCAAACTCTGGAGTTGAACAAACCAAACTCAACCCCACCGCAAAGTGACTATTCCCTTATCTACAGTTTAGAGGTTTTCTGATTTTCAACAATGAATGTGTATTATTTATATGGTCAGAAAGTCGATTATTAGTGTAAAAGTATGTATATTTGGAACATGTATCTTTCTAAATGGAATTTATAAATGGAAATACATTGGGAACATGTTAGAAATTCCTAATGATAAGCTAAACTAGCTTACAATTTTGTGAAAATAAAAATGATGATAATAATAATAAAAAATGGCCTCACTGAATATTTCTTATTTAGAGATTGAGCTCTTAAGTAGAACTCTCAACTTTATTTACTGTCTCACCTTTATAAAAGTGTTTTAAAATATGTCAATAAAATTATCTACTTCAGTTTCTTCAATACTTACGTTTATTCCTCTAATTTATCCAGTGGTGACAATCTCCAATTTGTCTGAATTACTGCTCAATAATAGTCCATAGGTTGGGCTTAAAATTGTACCTTTATCATGGTTAAATCATTTAAAATGCAATAATCTAATGCTTTTGTATGTGAAAAAGTACAGCAATAGAGATTTTTGTGGGAATTCATACAAACAGAAAATGAGGATGTTAGCCAGCTTTGTTCAAAACTGCAGTGTTTCAGAGCTTCCTTTACGTTATTTTTCTCTCATGCTCTGTTAACTCCATAGGCGTCTCATAAAGCTTCACCTGGACAAAATAATGAAGGCAAGGGCAACAGCCAGAATCTCGATGCAGAGCTCAAAGAGGCCAGGTGTGAGGGAGAAGGAAGAAATTAAAATTTGCGATGTGTTGTGCTGAGTGGGAAAATACATTTTTTCTTGTTTCCTCACTCTTCAAGCCAACAAAGCTCACTCTAAAATATTTTAAAGTGGTAAATCGCTATGGAGGAACAACATTTTAAAAATGTTATGTTTGAATTTTATCTCTGAGATTATTCCTTTATTTATCCATTAAAAATATCCGAATGTCAACTGTATGGTCAAGAGTGTGCAAAAAGCTCTTGAAAGGAAGTGCATCTCTCACTTTTAAGTTCTAGACACAAGAAGTGGTTGACTGCAGTGTGTTTATTCTGTTCTGCTTCAGGGAGAAGAATAAATACACTGGAATGTAAACCATAGTGAATCTATGATGTTTCTTCAGTAAGGACGATGTATGAACCTGGTTTTTGAACAGATAAGGGGTTGGCTCCTGCCTCCTGAGAGTAAAGGGGAGAGGCAGAAAAACAGTGGCAACACACAGGAAAGATGCTGGCTCTTACCCACATCATAATCTGGCTTCCAAGTTGCAAGATCACAGCTTGAGACTCAGAGAGCTTGAAACAGGATTTTCATCTGAGCACCTGGACGACCAGAGGGCCAACTGGGTTCATACCAAGACCTGGAAGCTCTGACTTCAGAAGAGCTCAGCAAGACAAGATGACTTATTATCCCTGTGATGATTCTGAACCATGAAATTGGAAATTTAAAGGATTATTTTTTCCAGGATTTGCAGTTTCCGTATCTACTCTACAGATTAAATTATAGTTACTTTTTTCCTTAACTTTAAATTGAGAGTTTACTCAAGTAAGGAGCATTTGGATGTCCGAAGTACATTTTCTGAGACGTAATTATTGTGATGATAGCTAAGGGGTGTGTTTCTCCATAACCTATTTGTGAACTGACAAAGCCATGTTTTAGTGGTTCTATTTTTACTGTTGATAATGACTTCTCAGTGTTTCTCCCTCTCCTTCAGTTTATCTGGAATCTGGCTTACTTTAAAAGAAATATGATGTTAAGTTTCATTAAATATATTAGCTACAGAGTGTGGTAAGCACTTTTCAGGAAATACAAGATCTCTGGAACTTAAAAATTTTAAGTGTTTTGACATATGTTTTATGAATTATCATTCAATTTTTCTAAACAGAAGTGACCTTAAAAATAAGGGAAACATTTATTTATTCACTGGTAAATTTTCCATGCCTTGTTATGACACCCTTCTCCCTTTAATAATCCTTTGATGTTGGTCTGAATACATATGTGGATGATTTTAAGCTTACTGATTGAAGGCATCACAAACATTATGCTACTAGGAGTAACAGAGACCTGGGACATTTTTATTTTCCTGGCCGGATGTCTTGGATTTCACTTTGAGGTCTAGGGTTATTCATCTTGGCTTGAACACTCCTGTAACTGTGTTTGTTTAATCTTAGCTTAACCCATTTTGGCTTCTTGCTTCTGTGGCTGGCCAGTATCACTTACTAGAAAGCCTCCTGCCCAGGCATTATCTGCCAAATCCAACTCAATTCTATCTTACCTTTTCCAAGTTCTGTAATGTTTGACTTCTAAATAGGTATTTTTCTCAATACTACATTTTAACTGAGACACCCCTTGCTATGAGGAAAATCATTTTATCCAGGGTTCTATTACTTCATGGCCCTGACTGAGATAGAATTTTTAGTTAAGGTGCTGATTATTGTGTATAAGATCAGAGATATGGAGAGTCCTGATGGACCTTAGGGTTTCCCCAGGTTCAATTGTTTCCTTTCAGAGAACTGGGGATGCTAACTTGTTCCCAGTCATATACCTCATTATGACTAAAATTATGTCCAAAAAGTAGGACATGTGAGTTCAGTCTAACTCTATTTTTCTAGAATTATTCCACTGAAACAATATGTTCATTTGCTTTGATAGTCACATTCAGTTTCCAAAGTGGTGAATATAAATGAAGACACATAGAAATTTCCTATGTAGAGATTGTTCAGTGGAGTCTTCCTTCTGCCCTCCAAACATGTGGATGAACTTCTACCTGCTTCATTGATTCATACGCTCCCAAGTACCTGTGACATGGCTCAGCCCTAAGCAAAACCTGTAAAGTCAACAAGAGTTATCGTTGCTGTCTTATCACTTTTGTGGGCTCTGTACCATTGTCCTCCAGTCATTTCCTTTAATAAAACTATTATCAGACAAAGGTCTGATCTCTATTATGAATATCTTGAGAAAGGAAATAAGGAACCTCCTGACTGTTGTCAGATTGAAGCAGGTATAATAAGCTATTAACAGGATCGTATGTTCTCCTGTTGAACATAAACAACATCACAGAGTACCAATGGCAGACAAAGGCACTGTATGTTGGTGATGATAAAGACATAAAGACCACTCTGTAGTTATATTAGATCTCACCCTCATACCAAACACTCCAGAACACAGTCTAAATCACAAAAGTGACCAAATTGCTCATTCTTCTGGCCAACCTAAGGAACTGTTCCTTCTTGATCAATCAGAGCTTTAGACCCAGACTCATTCCATTCATCTTTCCTCTTAGATAAAAATTAAGACAAAAAAATCATGTAACTGCTTCCATTTTCTAACAGAATCAAATACATAAAAGTTATACTTCTTTGAAATATTCTCAAAATATCCTATCACATGCTCAAATCTTATAACAAACCATTCCTTACATCACTGAGATGCCCCAGAATCTCTCACGGTGTGGGTTCCCCCTCAGTTAAGAGTCAATAAACTCAACTTTGTTTAACTACAGGTGTGTTCAAGGTGTCTTGAGAAGAGGGAAATGACAATCTTATAGTGGAATTCAAAAAGTTACACCTGCAAGAGTTATTTCTATTTAAAACCATAATTTTACAATGTACTTTGTTTTTTTCAGTCTGAGAGAAGATACTAATTCACCATAGAATAAAGGGAAGTGTTTTGAGAAAACAGTTTATCCAATATCCCTGAAATGAATCATACTAGGTATTATTCTATACTACCTACCAATTTCTTTGGGGTCCTGTTGTATGAGGATGCTGCACAACCAATAATTCTTTACATACATTGTGGATAGAAGAGACTAGATTCTCAATATATACCTATTGTCAATACTGGTGATTTATTTTCCTATTTGACTAACAGTTACCAAGTACCTGTTAAGCATGTGGTATATGTAGCAGATTAGATTCTGCAGTAAAAGGCTTTAAAAAGAGACAATAGTTAGGGATCAACATGTGTAAAAAGAAGGTGAAGCAAGTAAGATTAGCCAAAAGAAGAAATTGAACGATGTTGCAGGATGACAATGTTTTGGCATATTAGTGGGTAGCTCTAGAACAAATATTGTCCATTAGAGTGTCCTACATTGGCCCAAAATGTTCACCCTTTATATTTCACTTGTCCCAGCTACTTGATACAAGATGCTTTGATGTCATCTCAGACAAAGTGACTGAATTTGCAACATACCTTAAAGGATATGCCAACTAGATGATGAGCACTCTTTCTGCAAGACCTTCCTTGAAGAAGGAACTGACTGACCCAGCATGTTTAGTTATACTATAACATATGAGTTATTCATTCAAAATGGACACAGAACTGGATAGTAATTAATAAAATATTGATAAGTAATAAGAAATACCAAAAACAAGCTAGTAAATTAACATAGAAGTAAATTTTAAAATTATGTTTGTTTTACTTATTTATTCAACAAAGACACCAGAGGACCCTCCGTATCCAAAGGTTATACATCCCCGGGTATCGTGGGCCAGCTATACTAGGCCATTCTATAGAAGGGACTTGAGCACCCGTGGAGTTTCGTATCTGTGGGGAGTCCTGGAACAAATTCCCTGAGGAGACTGAGGGAGGAGTGTACTTCATGTTGTAGGGATTTCTTTGTGTCTCTCTGCAGAGTTGCAATAGCCTGAAAGGCAACTATTAGTTCTCCACTCGTTTTTATTTATTTCAAGACAGCTATTGTTGATTTTTTAATTCCTTTATTTGTCACTCTTAACCCCATTGTGATTAAGCACCTCTTAAATTCATGGGCAATTTTCATTCTGTTTCACTGCCTCAGAATTATGCTGTCCCGAGTATTAAAATCCATGACACAAGTAATCAAAAGTAAGAGAGTAGAGAATCCTCAGATGACACCAACAAGAAAATAGGCAAATAATATCTGTGATGGGATTTTAACATTTACAAAGTCCTGGGAAACTACATATCAGAATTTGTATAAGTATCTCAATGACCTACCTTTGGCTTTTCTTTGCAGATTGTATTATTTATTCACAGCAGTATAGCAAAAGAAGATCTTTTAGTCTCTTCTTTAAAACTACAAAAAATACATCTGTTATATTCAAACACAAAAGCTCACACACAAATACTCACATAAATACATACTAACACACACACGCACTTAAGATATTGTGCCCACAGGTGGTGGGAATATGGTTATAAACTAATTGTTTAGGAAGTATATAAAAAAGAGGAAAGTGTATGTTGGGGGTCCAGCAGTCCAAGAGAGAAGAGAAACAGGAAGGGAAGCTGGGGTGATAGGGACCTATTTATTGAGCCCTGACTTGTGTCCTGACATTGTACTTGACACTATATATAGGTTCTTTCTCTTTCCCCTCCCCACCAGCTTTACTGTAGTATATGTAATATACATAGAATGTTCATATTTAATATACACATTTTGATGAGCTTGAACATATGCATACACTCATGATATTGTCACCACAATCAAGGTAATAAACATATCTAACACTTCCAAAAGATTTCTTGTATCTCTTGACTTTTTAAAGAACATTTAGGAGCTTCCCTGGTGGCACAGTGGTTAAGAACCCACCTGCCAATGCAGGGAACATGGGTTCAAGCCCTGGTCCAGGAAGATCCCACATGCCATGGAACAACGAAGCCCATGTGCCACAACTACTGAGCCCATGAGCTACAACTACTGAAGCCCATGTGCTTAGAGCCCGTGCTCTGCAACAAGAGAAGCCACTGCAATGAGAAGTCCGCACACCACAACAAAGAGTAGCCCCCACCTGCTGCAACTAGAGAAAGCCCACATGCAACAACGAAGACCCAAATGCAGCCATAACTAAATAAATTAAATTTTAAAAAAAGAAAGAATATTTAGCATGAGTTTTACTCTCCCAACAATTTTTTTGTAATAACTTTTTTAAAATTTTTATTGGAATACAGTTGATTTACAATGTTGTGTTAGTTTCTGCTATACAGTAAAGTGAATCAGTTATACATATACATATATCAACTCTTCTTTTAGCTTCTTTCATAAAGAAGATGTGGTACATATATACAATGGAATATTACTCAGCCATAAAAAAGAAGGACATAATGACATTTGCAGCAACATGGATGGACCTAGGGATTATCATACTGAGTGAAGTAAGTCAGACAGAGAAAGACAAATATTATATGATATTGCTTATACGTGGAATCCAAAAAAAAAAAAAAAGGTACCTAGTATATAACACAGGGAACTCCCAACAGGTGTTTAAATGCACAGCACAGTGTTGTTACCACTAAGTTCCATGTTGCACAAGAGATCTCTAGAATTTATTCATTTTGTATAACTGTAACTTTATACTATTTGAACAGCAACAGCCCAATTCCTTCTGTCCCTTCCCCTGGCAACCACCATTCTATTCATTGCTTCTGTAAGTTTGACTATTTTAGACACCTCGTGTGTCTAAGTGGAATCGTGCATGATTTGTCCTTCTGTGACTTGCTTATTTCACTTAGCATAGTGTCTTTCAGGGATAAACGGATACATTTCTAGAAATTAACAAGCAACCAAGATGGACTCATGAGTAAATACAAATCTGAGCAAACATAGAGCTAATAAGGAGGCTGAATCAGTAACCAAAAGCTTCCCAACAAATAAAAGCCCAGGACCAAATAGGTTATTTTATTAATTTCTCAAACAAAAGTTTATTAAGTGTTTATTATTATCTGTGTTTACAGATGAGAAAGATGAATACTAGAGATATTAAATAACAGAGCCAGGATACCACAAACACAGATTTCCTGACTCCAAAAATATATTCTCTACACTAATCTGTTGGTTCTAAAGCCTACAACAGGGTTATATGCTGCCTAACTGACTAAGCTTCCATTTTAAAATTTCAAATTTGAAATTCATTAAAAGTACCACTATGGAGAAAAGTATGGAGGTTCCTTAAAAAACGAAAAACAGAGCTAACATATGATCCATCAATCTCACTCCTGGGCATATATCCAGAGAATACCATATTTAGAAAAGTTGCAGGCACCCCAATGTTCATTGCAGCATTATTCACAATAGCCATGACATGGAAACAACCTAAATGTCCATCGATGGATGAATGGATAAAGAAGATGTGGTATATATACAATGAAATATTACTCTGCCATAGAAAAGAATGAAATAATGTCATTTGCAGCAACATGGATGGACCTAAAGACTGTCATACTTAGTGAAGTCAGACAAAGACAAATATCATATGATATTGCTTATATGTGACATCTAAAAAAATGGTACAAATGAACTTATTTACAAAACAGAAATAGAGTTACATATATAAAAAACAAACTTATGGTTACCAGGGAGGAAAGGGGGAGGAGGAATAAATTGGAAGACTGAGACTGACATATACACACTACTATGTATAAAATAGATAACTACTAAGAACCTACTGTATAGCACAGGGAACTCTACTCAATACTTTATAATGACCTATGTGGGAAAATATTCTAAAAAAGAGTGGATATATGTGTATATATATAACTGATTTACTTTGCTGTACAGCAGAAACTAACAGAACATTGTAAATCAACTACACTCCAATAAAATTAATTTAAAAAAAAAGAAAAAAAGATGTATGTATAGTGCCTCACAACTACATTAGCTCAAATTCATCTTCTTATCTTTCTCTGAGATTCTCTTAATAAATTTTTCTAAAATTTTGTCTGCAAGTCTCCTATTTGCATTTATTGACTCTCCATCAAAAGCTTCCTCACATCTATGGAGCTAGATACCTTTTAAAACATAACTTCAAATTCTTTGAAAATTCTCATTCTGACTGGCTAACTGTATAATATATGTTTTACATATAACTTAAATTTGATGTGTCCAAGTTTGTGCTCATAGACACTCCAACCAAAGCAAATTTTTCCAGTGACTCTCTCTGTTTCTGGTTACAACATCACCATTCTTCCACAGAGGAAGGTTTGGACCCTTCTCTACCTTGACTTTCTCTCTTCATTTCCTTCTTTAGGAAATTACTTGGCCTTAAAAGAGAAATGCATTTAAAATACACTTAGATTTTCCCTTTGTTTCCATCCTTACAAATGTCATCAAGGTTAATCGATAATTGTATGTTAACAAGACTATTGAAATAAATCTTTTTCTAGTCACTCTTTATCCAATTCATTCTACCCAACATTGTCAGATTGATTCATCTACATATATCATGTTTAAGTAGGATGTTCCTGTTCAAAAACTATCTGAGGTTCTATATTATCTTATATAATTACAAATCTTCTATCTCAGCATTAAAGAGCTTCCAGTATTATCCATGTCATTCCTTCTTCCCAGAATGTATTGATGCCTCCATTACCAATGGACGCTTCCCATTTTTCCATGTGCTGCAACTGAAACCTCATCTCCTCCGTGTCTCACCCAGCCAAGAATGATTTGTTTTTATTCTCCCCTAAATATTGAATTTTGTTTATAACTTTCTTAAATATTTATCAAATGCTTCCTTTGAGAATGAATGCTGACTTCTACTCTGCCATATACTAAAGGGCAGGGATGATACCATTCTTTACTCTTGCTTGGTCAGTCTCTCTCAAATGGATTTTCCCTACATCTTGTCATTAACATTAATTGCCCTGTATTATGTCCTGTATTATGTTGGGTTCACTAGAAACAGAGCCTAGAAATTTGAGGTATTGAGGAAGTACTTTCTGATAAAGAGAGTAAGTTGGGGGATACTAAACGTAGATGTTGTCTCAACTAGAGATTAGATTCCATCTGATCTCCCAAGGATCCGAGGAGTACAAATCTCACCACAGAGCTTCCCACCTATGGCAGGGAAGATGGACTTTAGTAACCTATGTGAATTCATCAAGGGGCTGGAGCTCCCAACCACTTCTGGAGGTAGAAGTGTGTAATCACCTAGAGGAAGCAATTCCTGTTGGGACATAATGAGTCTTCAGAGAAAATGGCAGCTGAGTCATTAGTAGCAGCTAGAAGGTGTGTGCATAAACCCGATATGGTAATCCAGCCTGGACACGAACAATGTCAACTACAATACATCTCTTGTACCATTCATATCAGCCTTCTTCTCTCATTAAGTTTCACCTTATTTATTTCATTAAGTTTACTTCATACAGGCACTGCTTCTTCAGGATTTTTGTTAATCACAATTTCTAGGAAAACTTACAAGAATCGAGTTCATGAGACAAGGTAAATTCCCTGCTGCAGCACTTGATTTTGAACTTTTAAATGACACTAATCATGCCCTCCTCCACTACACATTCTAGATTCCTTTCCTTTTGGTTGGCACTTCTCTGGGCTTCTAGCATGAAGGATCCAAGATGCTCAAGTGGGAGTCATAGATTTAAGCTTAATGGAAATCTTAATGTGTTCTCTGGTGGAAGTGTATCCTATGACAACTAAGACCTTAGATTTACAGAACCTAAAATTACTGGAATAGGAAGCACAAATACTCCAAGTGAATCATTAAGAGTGGTGATGAACCAAACACTTCCACCCCTATCCCTTGACTTCTAGAGCTATGTATTTTACTTGGAGAAATAACGTGATGCAATGATCACCTTTAAGACATTACCTTCAAGTAAGCATCACAAAAGTTCCCTCAACGTGTCATTCCACTTTTATATAAGGCTGGAAGTTTGTAGGTAAACTCAAGAACAATAACTGTATCCTTCTAGGAGATTGGACCAAATGCAAGCATCTTTGACTCTTGGATTTCTTTTACACATGCCACACATTCCATCATCACATCCTACTCGTTTTACATTCAAAATATATTCAAAGTCTGATATGTTCTCACTGGTCCCACTGCTAACAGCAGAATCCAAACCACAATAATCTCTCATTTCTGGACCATCACTGGGTCCTCTATATTGTACCCTTGTCCCAACACACAACTACATACCTGATAAGAGGTTTGATCCTTTCTAAAATAAGTCAGTTCATATCACCCTTCTGCTCAAACCTCACCAATGGCTCTCCTTCTTGCTCAGAATAAAATCCAAAATTTCTGATGAAAATCTACAGGACAGATTTTGTAACCAAATAACTTGATTGCAATCACAGATCTACAACTTATTATATGTGTTAAATAGACAAGCTAATAGAATTATTTGTGTCTCAGTATAGTATTGAGAGAATTACATGAGCTGGTGTTTGGTAATATAGCAGTGCCTTGTGCTGGAACAACACTATGTAAAGGTTAGCTAATATGGTTGTTCTTTCTGTTCTTACTATAACTGGTGTATTTCTTGCCTTTTAAAAAACTTATTTAAACATGAATGTTTTTCATGTCATATAGTTTTCAAAAAAGTGATATTTAATGGCTAATATTTCATCTTATATCATGACATTCCCATTTCTTTCATCTATTCATACAGTCATTTGCTTCAATCTAGGTATTACAGCAGCTGCTTGGATTCACTTGGATGAAAAACAAGTTTATCTGAGGTAGAAAGCAATAACACAAAACAAGGAATACATGCATGGAGTATATGATTGAATATGTCCATTATTCTCTCTGACAATCCCACAAAGGGGTATATTTTTTTTCCCTGATATCATGCCTAAATACTTATTGCTGTAGTAAAACATCATGCCTACATAAGTTTTGCTGTAGTAAAAACATTCTAATGAGACACTTTTGTAAATATGGGGAACACTGTGAAGAAAGTCTTATCCATTTCTTTCTCTCATGTGATATGTTGGACTTCAGGGGAAAATAGGGTCCAAGTAGAGGTTAAATTTTAGTTCCTTCTATATAACTTTTACATGTGTCAAGCGTGCAATGTGCCAGAAATAATGCTGCTGTCCACTCACTTCCCAACTACCAGTAGTCACAATTAAAGTGTAAATTGCATGGAGCTTCCCTGGTGATGCAGTGTTTAAGAGTCTGCCTGCCGATGCAGGGGACACGGGTTCGTGCCTCGGTCCGGGAAGATCCCACATGCCGCAGAGTGACTGGGCCCGTGAGCCATGGCCGCTGAGCCAAAAAAAAGAAAGTGTAAATTGCATGAACCTCACAAGACATCAGAGACTAATATATATATAAAGGATATCAACATCATTTGTTCCACTGATCAGCTCATGATAAAGAAACAGAAAGAGTGACTATTTCCAAGAATGAAACATTCAGTAAATCATAGTAAAATGAGTGCATATTTTTAAATATTAATATACATTGTCCTTTTAAATATTTATTTTAATGACTACCTAACTTCCCTAATATCAGAGGAAAATTAAATTCTGTCTTCATCACCATCTTCCTATTCATGCCAACAGTTTATCTCTTTGTCACTTGGTCACTGTAAAAAAGCTCATCATGTTAAGTGACTTACTCCAGGCATGCATCTGCAGAAATAATAATTTTAAGAACACTAAAATATTCAAAATATATAAAATAGATGTTCTTCTTTGTTGATCTTATAAATTTATCAAAAAGTTTTATTAATATTCACACATTCTTAAAGATTATTTGAGCTGCTGCCCCTCACCTAAACTAAGAAGATAAGGATAAAAGGTTTTCTGCCTTTACAAAGGCACTGTGTTATATTAATTTTCAGTACAATATTTTCATATCAATATTATATGTTTACATATGCAAATTAGTTATTCCCTTGAAACCTAGGAAATGGAGCCAAAAAGAAGATAGATCATTTACATTCTCTCACCTATTGTAGGACTTTCTTCTGAGCCTAGAGAAAAGGAATATCACAGAGTGAGTCAACCAAACAGAGAGATCTCTCCTTCAGAAAAGAATTTATAACAAAGATTAATGAGTGGACAGAGGACAGTCTGTGGAGACTCATTCTTGCTCTATTCCTGCTCTTTTTGGTCTTGTATGCTGTTGTCTGTAACTCGGACTGGAAACTTGAGCCGAATAACTTACTCAAAAGAAAGAAAGGTTTAGGTCTCCACCAAGCTCTACCATCCATTTGTACCCAACCTTCAGTGGGTGTGATTGTGCATGCACACACACACACACTTGTACCTAAACTTTTAGAAACTTGGTACGTGTGGTAGATTTTTAATATTTTTACTTTCACACTGAGATCAAAATAGTTGATTGATTTTTAGGCTAAAAGATTATTTGAGTTCCCACTCCCATCAGATGGAACAGAAGAATTTCTATTTCATTATGTCCTAGTACTACTACTTGAGAAGCTGACAGACTTAGGAAAGTCTACCGACTGAACTCTGTGATCTGTGATGAGTAAATATTTGCCCACTCAGTAGTTCTGAAGTGAAAATGGAATTAAAGTGAGGGAAATGGTGAAAAGAACAGCACTAATGAGGACAATTTTAATTTGGTGTGTATGTGAAATCAAAAAAATATGTCAATTATCATTTTTCCATTAAACAAACTATTTCTGGAATAACTGAATATCCTCCTCTGTTTGCTCCTTGCTCTTTGGAATTTAACTCATTTAGCATTTTTCTTTTACATTTTAAGAATTCGTTTCAAACTTTAATTGAAGTTTTAGCTGATATGCCATGTATATGTTATTATAACAGAACTTAAAAAGATCATTTTTAGGGGATAGAGAAGAGCATAATAGCTCTGAAGACAGTTTAAACATCAAGAGGCTCTTGGAAAATTAATTTGTTCATGAAAATAATATAAACAGAGGGAACTCAAAGCCAATAAATTGGGTAAGGTTTTTAAAACTAAGCTGTTAGAATCTCAGAAGAGGTATACAATTAAAATTTTAAAATCTATGATATATTTAATAGACAAAATTTTTCTGCTTCAATTTTTAATATTTTAGCAATGCTAAATAAAAGACAGAAATGTATTATCAGGGTATAGACAGATGTACTACAGCCAAGGGTATTAAAGACAGCTGCATGCTAATATTTCTTGCATTCAAACTGCTGTAATATGTTGCTTTGCAGACAGTGTATAATGAAAAGGAAGCATCACACAGAGAATTATTACAAAAGCAAGAAGCATTTAAATTTTTTAAGATAATTGAATTGTGAATATTCATCTTTCATGCTACACCAAAACTTTACAATTTACAACATAAAATCTGAAACAATATCATTTTTTAAACTCGATTTAATTTATTTTTTTAATTTAAAAAAATTTTTAAACTCTTTTATTAAAATCCATTGGTTTCTCTTCTACTTTGAATGCATCTGTGCCCACATATGATTTTATGTTTTCATTCATTATTCATTAGTAAAATCTGGGTTCTAAACCAACTAAAATAATTAGTTCATTAGAAAAATCACTACTGAGTAATGGACTTCAAACAGTGGCATGTGACTACAGAGCATTTGACTTGCTACCACCAATTTCCTGAATTGCCATTACACAGAGTACTGGGGACATTTCTTGACTTCTGGTGAGGTAGAACATAACATTTGAACATTGCAACTATTTGTAAACTGATATTTGTATAAAATATAAAAGTGTGTTTAATTGTTCCACCTATTGTTCTAAGAGGCCAACAGAGAGTAATTTGTGTTTGTTTGGTTGTTTAGTTGGTTGGTTGGTTCTAAGGGCTTGGATTTTCCTTGACTCATGTGTTTGTGTGTGTTTATGAATTTAATTTGATGCTTTATTGGGGTATAATAACATGCAATGAACTGTACATATTTTATGTGATAAACTTTAAAATATGTATCTCTTGAAGGTGATGAATATGTTGAAAAAGAGGCTTCCACTTAAGAGATGAATACCAATGTTCTTTTTCTTCTTTTTTTAAAAATATATGTCATATTTTGACTCGTGCATAATATACCAGAATAACTACTTTTATTGTCATTGGATAGCACAAGACTTCATAGCACATTATCTTACCTGAGAATTAAATACACAATATTAATTATTTTCCAAACTGCTTTCTCTTATAGAGGTTTAACTTAGACTTTTGTCTTTGTCCATCTTACAAACAGAGTGTATTCTCCAAACACTATGCATCCAATGACCTTCTTTGATACTAACTTCAACATAACTGTAACTTTAATTCATGTTAATTTCTTATTGAACAGGACAATGTGTAATATAATATCTTTTTGTAAAGTGACACTTTACTGTTTAAAACATATTATTCAAATGTTACACAGAAAAGCTCCATAATTAAGAATCTGAAGAAATATCTCAATATCATATTCTGACATTTTAAAATATATTTTACTAAAGTGACATTCTTTACATATAATTTTGAATATTCACAAATAGTTAGATAAGTGAATTGCTCATGGTGTTCAATATCTACTTTTGGATGAGAAGAGAATGTCTTAATATTAATTAATTTTGTAAATCTGGATCATACATTTTGGTATTTTTTTTTGTTTAATTCTTCCTTAAGAACCTAAATGTGGAAAGGGTGTCTTTGGCAGTGTCTTGATCTGAGGATTTAAGATATACATATGTTTTTAAATGAAGGTGCATAGCAGTAGTAGAGCAAAGTAAGCCATGTAGAGATTTGACCAGCAAACTGTTTTGACTTTTTGCTATACTATTTTTCAATTTTGTCCTCACAGTTCTACTTATGTTACTGAAATGGCTTCACAAATAGTTTGCCATGGAAAATATCTTTGACTTACTATTTAGAGAGCCCACCCACAAATCAAAGTTAAAACCTTGGCTCCCTCTATGATACTGGTCTATATAGATGATCTCTCCATGACCTAACCATCAAGACTTCCTTCAAGGCTTACGTGTCTATTCAGGAAGACCAAGTTCCTGTCCTAATACTGAAAAATATCATATCCACATCTAACTGGCTACTCACAACATAATTAAAATATATGCTCTAAGACTCTCAGCTTACTATGAGGATATTAGATGAAAAAAACAAAAATTTTATCAAAGAATATGAAAAAGTACATCAATATATACTGAAATAGTTATCATGCTTCACCATTATATTTAGTTAATTACATTCTGGAAGCCTGAATAAAAATGGAAACATGATAGATTATGTAATTCTCATTATCTGATAAAAGGAGCTTATACTAATTATTTAAGGGAGCTCATTTTTCCTGGTACTAAAAGATAAAGACAATGTATCAACCTAATGGATATTTTACTATTCAACTGAATTGCTAAGACACACTATGATGGCTTTTTTTGAGGGGATCTATCATATTCAAATTAAACTATAGAAGTAAGGTCGTATCACAGTGGTTTAATTGCGAAAAGTTTAACCCATTTGGCGACAGAAGAACAACCCTTATGGTTCAAGAAAACTCATTTTGAAAGTGGTTATTTAATTAAAAACAATTAACAAATGGTTAATATTGAGGGAAAAAATAGAAGTGTAATGCATGAAGTAGCCTTGTTCAAGCTGTAGTGTATATCATTTCCTTTTTTTATTTTATTTCCTAGTAAGAAGTATATTCATAAAAATGCTAGATTGACTTTCCAATTGTGACATTTAATACAGACTTCACATAGATTTCTCTTTCCTCCATGATTCAAGTATATATGAAATCTATCAGAATGAACATCTCTAAACCCATTATCATCAGTATTTTCCCAGTGCACAACTGGAAACATCACTTATCTCTCTGTCTCAAGAATCACTTCATCTAAACTAGTTGTTTCAGTGTATCAGAATCAGTCATACTTAATCCACTGATGATAACATTGGGAAGAATGAAATAAATCAGAGACTCTAATCCCTGCATCTTTCATATCTCTATTTTGAGAGTGGGGAGATCACTTGATACTGTATGTAGCCCTTGGAACATCACTGAGTAGATGTAGATCAAAAATATATGTTTCTGATCTGTAAACGGTACCAACTGAACCCATATTCCCATGACTTTCCTGCCACAACATTGAGCGTTCTCTTCATCATTCATCCAGTTTATTATAATTCTCTTTCAGCACAGCTTCCAAGAGTATGAATCTGTCATTTGAAGCTGAACAACATGAAGATTCACCACGGTTCTGGACAATTGGATCTTGGTAACACCACTTCATTCTGAATTGGATGCCAATAAATTATCTTTAAATTACTTAAAACTGGCTGATTGGCTTTAGCTCACTTAGAGGCATGCCTTTCTGCTATAACTGAGTGTTTCCCTGAAGATTTAAATTGGCAGCCTGAGTACATGCATTTGATAGAGATAATGCACTTGGTCTCTAAGGTTGGGTTTGACAACATTGCACCATTATGCATAGGTTATATACAGTTCCTTTTTATTTTTAATTGCATATAAAAATATATATAACAAAGAATGATAGACAAAGAAAGACTCCTTCCTATCAAAAATAAATTGTATATGTATTATTATCTGATTGATCTTCCAATAAGTCCACTTAATGTTATCATTTCAATCTAATTATGTTGATTTGAGATCTGCATAGCCAGATTTCTAATGTGTCAGTTCATTTAACTGGCCAAATGTCTTTGGAAGTAAAATTTTCTATCATCACAACCAAATTGGGGAAAAAAATGCCTTTAATCATTCAAATTCATATTCACATTGTAAAATATTTATCAGTCATTACTATATGTCAGGAACTGTGCTTCTTATCTTCTACATATTCAAAGATGAATTAAATGAGTTTCCTATCACCCAGTGCCTTGCAGTTTCATGGAGGAGATAAATCTATAAGCTAATACATCAAACGGAGATGCTCTACAACAGAGGCATGTGTCAGGATGATGTTGAAGCACAGAGGAGGAAGTTCCCCTTCCTCAGAATTCATAGAGACCTTCACAGAGGAGGTGACTCAAGCTTCAAAACACATTACTCATTTACCCATTCATTTGTAATGCACGTTTTTATTCAATGCAGTTCAGTATCTTCTTTAATTACATTTCTTTGTAATGTCCTATTCTGAGGCTGAGGTTTAAGGTTTATTTCCCTCTAGGTGAAAGGAGAAGGGTGGTCTGACTCAAAATATCTGTCATAGGTCAGCTTTGAATCTCAGAGAAGACATTTCTGACCTCTTCAGCAAGATGGTAGTATTGAAAATCAAGTTTTATGGTGGGAGAGGGGGAGGGAGATTTATTTAAGTTAGTATGTCACTAGCAAGCTCAAGAAACTAGGTAATAATGTTACTATATATCCAGGATAGAAAGAGGAAGAAGGATGATTGGGGTAGAAATAAGATAAAACATCGTGATTCCTCCACCCACAGCCATACTTGGGGTTAAGCTTTAAGAGATGAGTCATTTGAAATGTCCAGATAGGTATGTGCAGAGGAAGCTGGGTCACAGGTGAGTAGGGAGGACACAACTGGAGTCATGCCTCCTAGGGATTCAAAGGAAAAAGCCACAAGCTTTTAATGTGCATGTAAGTCATAATAGAATGATAGAGCAGAAGCTGTTGGAGACAGAAAGGTAGAAGGGCCTCAGGAAGTGCCCTGGGTTCCCTGGGGATTTCAGAAACCCTAGGCATATCTGAATATTCAAATGAAGGTACACAGGTTTCTAAGAAGGCTGGTAAAATCTCAGAAGCCTGGGATCATGACAAAGGGGACATCATCAACAAGGCCTTTGAACTAGGAGCAAGTAGCTGAGACAATGGACTTCGGCTGAAGGAACAAACATATCAGTTCTCAAAACCATTTAGGACTAACTCTCTCCATGTCAGCCAGTACAGGAAATGGGTCAGATCAGTCACTCTTCTGAGAAGGATGTGAACTAAATGTCACCCTTATAGTCTGAAAGACCACCTCTTCTCAAGGGCTTATGGGGACTGAAACTCTTTACACACTTAGCCACACTTGTAGAAAGAAGATGGTAAAATGTGGTGTGTATGAAATGAAGACAGTGAGTCATTTGAAAAACCTTATTCAAACCAGTTCTGATAGGGCATTAGATACTAAACAGATCGAGGACTTACACTTGAAAAATGCTTGAGAAATTCTTCAAATACAGGCTTAAATCTGGCTGTCAACTGGTGGAATAGTAGCTCTTCAAGGACATCAGATAAGTCATAAAATTAAAGAAGTCACACTTTTTTATTGATGTGAAGGTAGTGTGAATGAATATGCAATATCACTTTACATTTATTGAATATATACAGACACAGTTCTAACAACCAGAAATACAACTAGTGGATAAGATAAATAAAACCCTGTTTTCTCATCATACTGATGCAGGAAATGTAGACATTAAAAACATTATACTAAAATGACATATAAGACCTCCTATATGAAAATGAGAGTGTCTTATGGGAGTATATAGATGGGGCACTTAACCAAACCTTTTTTCCTACTGGCTGGGAAAGACTTCCAGAAAAATTTATTTCTGAGAGGAGACATGGAGGATAAGTCAAGGCACCATCAGACACACTGACCTGAGAATTCTGAGTATATACACAGATTACTGTGTCTCATGTGTAGTCATGTCAAAGGCATTGACCCTGTCTAGTTACACTCTCAGGCGTGGGCAGTGTCCTGAGCCATCTTTCCAGCCTATGCACCTTTCCCTCATTTATCTAACCAGTGCCTAGATGAAAGCAGATCTGACACACTGAATTGAACTGTCTAATTTATTACTCTGTCTCAGAGGAAGATGTCAGCTAGCTGGAGGTCTTGCATGCAAGGACACAGGGATCACTCTTTGGACCTGTCCAGTTCAATGTGGTCATCAATAATCACAAGGAAGATATAAAGGGCATGTTACTCAAATGATGACAAGCACAATGCTGAAGGGATAGTGAATACAGTAAAAGACAGAGTTAAAATCCAAAGACTTTTAATAACCTTAAGCTACATTATAGCCATAAATAGTTCCTGAAATTTGGTCCTCAAACATACAACTATGCAAGTATAAATGTCACAAGATAAACCTTAGCAATACTGTACATAAGAAAAGAAGAAGAACAAAAATAGAAGTTACAGATTTAATCAAGAGTATACTCAGTGAAAGTCAATAGTATGACACCTTTCAAATTAATTCAATGGAATCCTTTAGGCATAGTTAATAAAAATATAATATTCTGAAAGAAAAGAACATAAAGTCCTTTCATGTACTTTATTTTTCAGGTCTCATTTGGAATATTGGGTGGGTCTGAGCTCTATAATTCATTTATACAAATTGGAATATCTGTTGTGCCAATAAATGTTTCATAAGTGCTTAAAAATCATTGTACCACTGATTCAGGACATGCAGTCTCTTGGTCTTTAGGAGAACAAGTTAATAATCTTTATTGATATATACCAGAGAAACTCAGCTTGATTTGGGCAGAAGACACAAGTCTGTGAAATACCAGAGTTACAATGGAAGATACCTGCAATTTGGCAATAAGGTAGAACTTTATGAGGTTAAGAAATGGAAGAACAATAGGCATTTAAAGCTTTAAACACTGGACTAGAATGATATTTATTTTTTAATTAATCTGGTTATAAATGTAATATTTTAATTCCTTCATGTAATATTTTTATTTCCTACATGTACAAAAGAAACATTTCTTTTATATTAGAAAATCTATTCAGTATAGCATTAAATGTACTTCTTTTTTTCATTTGCCCTCAGTTCCAAATTAACTAGTGGGGTTTGACTTTAATGCTGTGAGATGAAAGAACAAAGAAAATGTATCAATTAAGATATTTATAAATTACGCAAATTGTAAAAATCCAGCAAATTCTAAAGACTCGGTTTATTTTCTTCAAGCATCAGTAAGTTGAGGGAACTCAACGATCTTTGTATCCTAGATGAAATTCCCCCAATACCACTTGGTGAAGCAAAACTTCACATTTTAAAAGATACTACACTAATTTTTCCTTAATGTAGAAGATTTGATTGCACTTTTCTATTATTTTTCTAACATTTCAACAAAATTCATTAAACAAAATTAAAAGTCAGTAACTTCATGAGCTACTTTGGATATAAAATAATGAACTAGTCCCTACCCTTGAAGAGATCACACGTCGGTGTCAGGATACCCTCACGACCTCAGATGATTACAATATAACATGATAAATGTTAATTGAGAGCTATACAGAAGATGTTAACATAGTATAAAAGAAGATTGATAATTCCTTCTGCTTGAAATATTTGAGGAAACTTCACAAAATAAGTGAGAGCTTCACATAGAAATATGAGAAGAGAAAGCCTCTGGAGAGACACAGAAAATATATCTAGAGTAGGATTTCAATCCAGGATCTATAGCACACATTCAGAATTCTCATCAAAGGGACTTTATACAGTCTGTCCAATTCATCAAATACATATTTAATGCTTATCAGGTTTGAGGTACTGTTCTAGAAGTGTAAATAAACAAATTAAATTAGTTATATTACTTTTTAGTGCTACCTGTTATCAACTACGCATTTCTAGGTGCTTGACATGTATTATGCATTTACTCTCCACAAGAACAATATTAATAATAGATGATTCTTTTCTCTAGCCCATGGAGCATACACTCTACTGACAAGAGGAATTTATGTGTGAATATAATGTCAATAATGTCTTAGTTTAGGCTAGTATAACAAAAATACCACAGATCAGGTCACTTAGACAACAAACTTTATTTCTCCCAGTTTTGGAGGTCCAGTTTCAAGACACCACCAAATTCAGTTTCTGGTGAGGTCTCACTTACTGGTTCATAGACACTCTTCTTGCTGTGTCCTCACATGGCAGAGAGAGTGTAAGAGAGCTCTCCTGGGAACCCTTTATAGGGGTGCTAATGTTATTCACGAGAGCTCCTCCCTTATGTCCTAATCCCCTCTCAAATGTTCTACCTCCTAGTACCATCACATTGGTGTTTAGAATTTCAATATATGAATTTTAAAGAGATATAAACAATCAATAGCAAATACCATGTAGTTAGTGCAATGATGGATGAACGTACAGGGTAATGGTATAAAAATACAAAGGATAGGATTTTTGCCCAATCTTAGCAGGGAAATAGGATAGGGGGTTTTAAGAAATTTTTGATGTTCACCTTCATATAAGATATGATACCCAAGCTCTCTTCCCTGACGGACAAAATACTGGGCAGAAGGCAAGGGTAGTAGGGTAATTGACAGGGAGAGATAATTCTGGAAAAAGCATGAGATGACTTCAGACAGAAGCAAAGGAAAACACTTAAAGCCACACAGTTAGCACATAGTGAAACAAGGTGGTCTGAGAAAAGAAATAATTATTTTTAATTTATAGTTGGGTCATAACTAATAAAATGAATGAGTTGATGTCTGTGTGATCAAAATATTTCTGCTTAATCAGGAAAATAATTCTTACTAACCAGTATACTAAGCTCTATTTTCCCTTTGTGTATAGCCTATTGCAAACCATCTTCTGCCTTGAGCCCACGAGTGTATGTGCCATTCAAACTTAAATGGGAGCAGTCATGTAGAACTTTGCTATGGAGAGATTCTGTACAGAGATTGATTTATCACTTCATGGGCGATAGGACCTATTTCCTTTTATCATTTATTGGGGGAATCCAACAAAAGAATAGGTAAAGTGCTTTGATAAATAATAATGTCACAGCTATACTTGTTTAGCTCTCAACTATCTTATTTTATTGGTCCAAAATACCAGAAAGAAAGAGCAGAGAGATTTCACAGCTCTGTTCTGTGCATGAGAAAATATAGGCACAGAAAAGTGATTTAATTTGCTTGAGAATGCTGGCACATGGTCTCCTAATCCAGTACTCTAAACAATAAACCCAGACTTCTTCTTTATCTCTCTTATATTGATTTGGGTTGAGTATGCAAGACCCCTTTACAAGATATGGATAGTTTATCCAATTTTATTATTTTTATTACAAAAAATAGCTATTTGAAATGGGAGCCTGGTTATTTTGGCTACTTATGATGAATTGTTTTTCTTATGAATAAAATGATTGATTCTTTGGTAACTTACTTTTCCAAAAATAACAAATCAGCTAGTTTAGTTAAGCTATAAATAAAAGTCAATGTGGAAAGAGACACCCCTGCAGCCATTAAGAACAATGTATTTATACAAACAAAGTGGAGAGACCACATTCTTTGATTCTTTGAGGCAACACAATTTATACTGAGAAACATTTATTTTGGTTTATCTTATTTATTAAACCACCTCGCAAGTGGAAATTATCATCACTATGGAGAGATAAGAAGGAAGGAAAAACATTACCTGGGAGCTGAAATTCAGTTTGCATAAACATGCATAGAAGATTTTAAATTCAAAGAGCACTGAAAGAGAAAGGAATATAGCATGGTGATCTCTGATCTATCTCTTTTAGACCTTCCCATGCCTTTCTATAAGAACCACGTGGCTAAGGAAATGCAAAGTTAAGAATGACTTTAAACTCTACAAAACATTCTTCACTTCCATGTCCCTTTACTGATTCTGTAGAGAATTTCATGAATTGTGTACTCATATTTTCAACAGCCATTCTTAAGCTTTGACAATGTACTGACACTTTCCTGGGTATTGGAAATACAAAGAATACAATGGTCCTTGCCTTTAGATATTTCACAGATTTCTATTCAGGGAAGTAAAAGATTATGATATAAATTTCATAGCACAAGCAAGGATTGAAGATAGGAGATCACAGAAGAACAAGTAACTCAGTCAGAAGAATGATCAAGGACAATGGAAAATCTCATGTGACCTGGGTCTGGAAGTGTAGGTGTTATCCAGGAGGAATTGGGGAAGGAAGTCTCTTCTAATAACACAGAAACCACAAAATCCCAAAGGCAGATGAGATGGCTAAATACTATTTCTCAGGGTATTGACTCTGAACTCACAAAATTCATCTCAATCAAATCAAGACTGAGTTTAAAGACAAATATATGGCAGACTCTACCTACAAGTGTAAGGCAAATTATCACAGATGCAAAGAAAGGAAGGACGTATATGCTGGAAATCATTTTATGCTGGAAAAATTTCAAACAGAAACTGAAGTTGACAGTATTACAATCACTGGTGTTTTATGTATTTTTGTAGTGGAATTTCACATAATTTTAATACTCCAGAGCAGACTTTCAAAATGGCAGGGATTAGTGAGGAAAGGGTGATCTATACACTCTATAAAATTTGCTTAAAATTCACATAATGCAAAAGAAGAAGAAATACTAATAGAATTTATCCCATATAAAGGAGCAATACTGCTAATACCAATACCTCATTTTCCCACTACCATGGTTGTCTCTGACTTTTCCTTTTTATTTATGTAAAAAGAAAGACAGAGACTGCAGAAGTAGGGTAAGAAAACCTTGTTAAACATTTTCAACAATCCCTGTTATAATGTTCAAAGCAATTACTTTTGCTGTCAGCAGTAATAAAATTTACAACCATCAGAGAGTGCAAAGAGTCAAATGTATTGCTAAGAATTACAACATAAGCTGCATGCAAATAACCCCACAAGTTCTAAGGGCTTGTCTTCCCCTATTTGTATAGCTGAGGCTTCAGTCTTAAGTTGTTTAGGCTTTTTTTTTTTTTAATTCACCAGAAGCTGGGGTAGAATATCCCCATCAATTTCAGTGAAAAACAAAAATCAGTTAATACCACCATGTTAAGGGGAAATATTACTGGTGTGCTTTTACAAGAAGAAATATTTATTTCTAAACAAATCACACAGTAAGGACACTGTCCAATCAAAAGTAATGGAAATTACATGAAAAATCATCTTTTTTCCAAACAAATATTTGGACTTGGCCCACATATTCAAGCTTGAGTATAAAATGCATGACTAAAGGTCAAGCAGATCTTTCAATGAAAACTGTTAACATTGTTCACAGCTCATTTCTGGAGGAGGGTACATTATAATGCTGAAACAATGGACTTGGCACCCCTGATATGACAGCCTTTATGACTGTAATCACTTAGCCCCAACCCCAAAGCCTTGTCCAGGTTAAAGCACAGCCATTCTTTTAAAGTCAATACTGGTATACAATGATGCATGCATATAGCTTAACAAGTCAAATAATTCCAAATAGCTATTAAACGACAGTGTTCTTTCAGAAGGAAAGATCCTTTCTCCCACAGATACGGTGCTTTTAGCAGTTTCACCTCAAATTTATGCCCATCTCGCATATATACCTTGAATTTGGTCAAGAAAATAGAATCCAGTTTACATATTCCATATGGATGTTTTAATACAGGGAATCAGAGGCTTACTCAATTGTTAGTCTGAAGACCAACAGATTGGAAAGGGACCCAAAATATCTTGTCCTGCAACAGGAAAGTGAATAGTATTCAAGGGCTCTATGTAAGGTCACCAAAAATCTCAAGCACCTCTGGAAGCTGCCATCTGACTGATACAGTATGTAAAACATTGACCAGTTTAAACTGGTTTTGCTTCCTTAAAACAGGTTGCTGATTAATCCAACCTGGAGTTACTTTACAGGGACGGCACTGCACTTCCTCAAGAGAGGAACCCATGTCTCCAGATGACCCTGGAACCAAGAATCTTCAGTCTATGGGACTCAAAGAATAGAAATGTTTCCATGGAGTCCTTTACATAACCAGAAGTCCTTCAATAACGAAAATCCAGCTTCCAGCAGCATGTGTTGCTTGATTAGTGTATATGTAATGAGACTAGCCAATCAATTTCCAAGTCTGAAATTCCCC
Organism: Hyperoodon ampullatus; assembly: GCF_949752795.1. Taxonomy (NCBI): domain Eukaryota; kingdom Metazoa; phylum Chordata; class Mammalia; order Artiodactyla; family Ziphiidae; genus Hyperoodon; species Hyperoodon ampullatus. The sequence goes on from NC_136918.1 coordinate 125,821,763, forward strand.
TAACCCCTAAATTTCACCCTGAACCCCAGATCAGGAGGACGGATTTGAGCTCAACCTCCTATCTCTGTGCCTATTGACCTTGCAGTAAAGCACTTTCTTTTCTCAAAAGCAGGTTCTATGTGGTTGCAGAGAGCCCTTCCTTGCTAGCTCACAGAACTACTTCAGTCTTCAGTTAGAGGACTGGGATTTACTAGTACCTCACTTGAAAGCTGGTAGACTTCAAACCTGTCCTGATATTAAGGCATCTCCTTTCCCTTTATATGTGTAAAGAGATTCTGTAAAATGTAATTCTAGGCTTCTGTGAAAAACAGACCTTGGAATGAACTTATGAATATGTACAAGTGATGTGCTTATGGATGTTCTATTCTATTACATCCTTTTTTTTAAGTGAATAACTGCTACTTTTTTTTCAGCTTCATATGTGTCTATAATTATCACATATAAAGTTCTTAAACACTTTCCCATGCTGTTTTCTACATGTAGAGTTCCATGGATAATTTATCACTTTCAATCCCTAATCGTGGAAAGTCCTTCTGGTGCCCTCTTGTTCCAATCTGGAACATGTGCTCCCTTGGTCTGATGTAAAGCTATCTTTCCTTCCTGTTCCAATCTGAATTCTTCATCTCCTTTTAGGTCCTACCTTCATCTTCCTTATTTGCTTCTTCACTTTGATGAAGCATATTTTCTACCAGTTTCCTAAATGAAGGAAATGTTAGTTTCTTATGCCTCTCATATCTCAAAATACCTTTAATCTACTTGATCTTGGATTAAAAGTGCAGTTTTAGTAGATTTTTAGGCTGGAAATCAATTTCCCTCCAGATTCAGAATACATCAGTCTTTTGTATTTAATCCTTTGATGTTATCCTTTGGAAGGTACAGGGATTTCTTTTTCCTGATTGTTCTGTGTGGTCTTTTAGTTGTCTATGTTGTTTTGTTTATGTTTTTATCTTTTTTCAAATAATTTAAGATTTCCTCCCTATTTCTAGTATTTCATAATTTCATAGATATACGTTAGTGTATGAGTGTTCAGGAATGTCTGGTAAGGGAAGGGGGGATTGTCCAGGCCACCTATTCAGCATTTATAATCTGGAGATTATGTCCTTCAATTAAGGGCAATGTTCTTCTTCTATTTGAGGATTTTACCTTTTTTTTTTTTTTCCTCCAGAACTCTGAATAGTCATAATGAATCTCCTGTATTAATCATTTACTATTTTATCATTTTCTTTTTTTATTTATATTTTTATATTTTTGTTCTTATTTCTGGTAGATTTCAGCCATTTTATTTATTTCTCTTATCTCATTTCTAATGTTAAAGTTATTATATTTTTTTCTGGTACGTATTTTAGATCCTGTTTTGGTTTTAGTGGTGGATAACTTTCATTTTTTAGTGGAAGATATTAGTTAATTTTCATTTTTGCCTTGTTTTGAAATTTTCTCCTGTATTGGAATTTTTGACTGTATTAATTTAGTTTTCTCCAATTTTCTCAAGATATTTGTACATTGCATTGGTTTCCCTTTCATATTTTAATTCTTAGTCAAATATCTGGAGACTAGGAAATTGATTTATGCTGCAGAATCAACTCTTTGTAAACTCTAAGAGCAAGGGCAAAAATTGTCAACTAGAGGACTTCAAAATGTAGTAGTCTTTATCATATGTGCTCCATTCATGAATAAAATGCTAGCATGATGCATATATTACCTTTGGGACAAGTTTTTTTTTTTCTATTAAATATTTTTTCTACTTTTCTTATATATGTGATGAAAGTGGGAGTGTGGGTGTATACTATGGGTGGATGAGCTCTAGAACAAGAGGAGATGAGTAGCTAGACAGTTTTCCTGCTCAATAGACAGGTTTCAGTTGAATTCCTTAAGTCCTCAATCACATTTTCGGTTTTTATTTTGCCTGAGGTCTCAATGTGTAGGTACTTACTGGTTCCATATTCTCAGAAGAGCAGCCTCTATTCTGAGTATGGGGATAGAGTATAAAGAAGAAGCAATTGCCTTTCTGTGTGGGGTAAAAGAGGACACATGGGGATAAAACTTCTCTCTATATAAATTATTACTGTCTTTCTAATTTTAGCACCACAGATCAGAACCTCCATGTCTGTTTTCTATGTGTCTTATTATAGTGGTCCTCAACCTATCCATTGTCTTGTAGCAAATTGTTTTCCTTTTGCCTTTTTTTCCATTTTCTGCCAAACTTTATGTTGTATCTTTCCCTGCTGAGCTGGTTTTCAGTTACATCTGCTCAACTAGAAACAGTGATCTTATGTTCAAATTGACAGTAAAAACAGCATAACATAATGGAGGCCCCATAACTCTTCCTCAGTGCAACTTCTGACGTACCAAAATTATTCTGAATTTAGTATACATGATTTTGGGAGATAAGCTGGAGTGGTGTAGACAAACCTTGCTCAGGAAAGCAGTCAATTCTTGAATCTCTTCAACTTTTATGTATCTTTTAATCACATATCCATTTATCTCCTTCAGGTTCAGGTGACTCATTATCATTCTGTAGTGCAAGCACATCTATGGATTTTTCATTAATTACAGGTTATTCAGTTAAAAAAAACATCATGTTTGGAACATAACAACTTCAGCAAAACTCTTATTCATCTTGGTCAGTTAGTCCTATAAATTTCTTAAGAGTTGCTAATTTCAAGAAACCAAGCTCCTCAAACAACTTTGAGGTCAGAGAAAATAATACAAAGCAGCTTTAATGTTTTTGGTGCACAAATCATTTCCTTACTTTCCTATTATTAAAAAATACATATTGACTTATTTTGTTTCCTTTTCCCTCTTATACTAGACTCATTGATCTTCTGAGTTTATCTATTTCTATTCTTCTTGTCATTTAAGTATAATTATTAAAGGAGATTTTGACATGCTTTTAATCTACCATGTATAACCAAAATATCCTAAGATTCAACAAATTTTGATCATGTTTTTAGGAAAAAAATATAACATTAAAGAGAAGAAAGCCTATTCTAATAGAACTTCCCATGGTTAGAGAATATAAAAATAGAAACCAAGGATGATTATGACTTAATATCCTTTCAGGTCTGCTAAACAAAGCATGAAAGAAAGAGCAACAGTCCAACAGGAATTTTGTAGACCAGTCTAAATCCAACAAATATGTCAAAGCCAAGTCTCATTATGAAGTGAATTAAATAGACCAAAGGCTTACTGATATTTAATATGATTCTTCTTTTGCAGATCCTTGAAAGATATAATGGGGCATTTGTAAGCTCATTTTCATAGGTTAATGATAAATAAAAAAGTAATTGATTATAAATTAATTCAGGATATTGTTGCAAACTAAGTATTGTCCTTAAATATTTCCTACAATAACACGTGACTTCTAATTTGCATGTTGCATTTCTAAGGAAACAGTAAAGTTGCCCTTTACTGAAAGTATTATCTTTCAAAAACCAGTTATTTTGGAAAACAAAAACAGAAGCAGAATGTACAAAATTGCTTTTATCTTCCATTTGAGACTCTTGGCAGAAGTCACACAAAAACCATTAATTGCCAAAATGCATTACATTACAATTTACATGATTTTGAACAAAAATCTAATATCAATGTAGAAAATTAACTGCAATTTTATAACTGTATCATAACAAATGAAACTAATTGTTTGAAGTCTGTGACATCAAAATCTTCTATTTAGTAAAAAACAAATTTCTCACTCAAATATCCAAACTGGCAAGTTTATGAGAATGGTATAGAAATGACCAATTCTCAGGCTCTAAATAAGATTTGTATAGTTAAACTCTGTGGTCCAAATTTTACCTCAAAACAAAAAACATTTTCACAAAGAGTCACATTTGGAGAGCTGTATCTAATAAAAATAATAAAATTTAAATATCCCTGATGATGGTTCAAATCATTACGTTTTAGAAAACTCCTAGCCCTGTGATTGCAAATTTAGCAAAACACACCAGAAACCTTTTAAATAGATTAGCTTATTGTGCCAATGTTTTATTAACTTAACAGATCTATTTATTTAAGAGGAACCCACAGTCTTATAAAATACATTTTATTTGGTACTCATGATGCAGCTATTTAAGGAAATTTGCGTACTGGCATTACTTCCATTGTTATCTTAGGAATTGTCATTTTACTCCAGTATAAAATTTCTATAAATAATATAGTTCAGAAAATTGAATTTGTTTTGTGGGCTGTTACCTGGAATTCACCAAAATACAAGGGAAGGGCACAGTCCTCCAGACTGCTAAGGTGTTCCCAAGAGTTCTGACACTAATGGCAATGTCAACAGTTTTCCTAACTATCAAAGTTTGAAAATTCCCTAGAAAGACTCACAGAACATACTGAAATCCAGTATACACACAGTCACATTTATTTATCTGTTGGTGGGTTGATTTCTTTCTATTGTCAAATGAAAATAAAACCAATATCTATCTTAGGTCTTGTCACATGCTAAACCTCACCCCTACCAAAGTTCCACCACTGCCTAAACTCTGCCCATATAGCCAAGTGTTTTTTTTTTTTTTTCTCCTTTAGATTGCAGTTCTGTCTTACCTTGTGATTCATTGTTGTTGATTCTTTTATATTTTTACTTTTCCTAATAAATCTTTTATTTTTCTAATTTTATTTTATTCTTTATACTTTGTTATTGTTATCTCCTTTTGGCTTGTTCTCCCCCCATCTTTTTTCTTTTTCTTTTTTCTGTTGTGGTTTTATTTTACCTTGTTGCAGTTGTTTCAATTATAGTCTTATTTTTCCTAATATATTTTTTATCTTTCTAAATTAATTTTGTTTTTTTTATCCTTTGATATTGTACTCCTCCTTTATTTCTTTCATTCTTTTTTTTTTCCCCATGCCACGAAGATTGCAGGATCTTGGTTCCCAGGCTGGAGTTTGGGCCCAAGCTCCTGTGGTGGGAGCGCTAAGTCTAAACCACTGGACTAACAGGGAACCTCAGACCCCAGGGAAAATTAATCAGAGTGAGGCTTCCCAGAGGTCCTTATCTCAGCACCAAGACCCAGCTCTGTCCAACTGCCTGCAAACTCCAGTGCTGGACATCTCAGGCTAAACAACCAGTATGGAATTGGTGGTAAGACAGGAATTCAGCACTACTCATCAAAAAAAAAAAAAAAAAAAAGAAAAGAAAGAAAGAAAAGAAAAGGAATGAGAAAAATATATGTTATAGTTGAAGGAGCAAGGTAAAAACCTACAAGACCATATAAATGAAGACAAAATAGGCAATCTACCTGAAAAAGAATTCAGAGTAATGATAGTAAAGATATCCAAAATCTCGGAAACAGAATGGAGATAATTTAACAAGAAACATTTATCAAGAATCTAGATGAACTTAAGAGCAAACAAACAGTGAGGAGCAACACAATTACTGAAATTAAAAATACTCTAGAAGGAATCAATAACAGAATAACTGAGGCAGAAGAACAGATAAGTGACCTGGAAGATAAAATGGTGGAAATAAGTTCCAGGGTGCAGAATAAAGAAAAAAGAATGAAAAGAACTGAGGATAGTCTCAGAGACCTCTGGAACAACATTAAACATACCACACTTGGATTATATGGGTCCGAGAAGAAGAGGGAAAGAAAGGAGTCAGAGAAAATATTTGAAGAGATTATAGTCAAAAAACTTCCCAAAGTAGTCAAAGAAAATATTTGAAGAGATTATAGTCAAAAACTTCCCTAATACAGGAAAATAAATAGTCAATCAAGTCCAGGAAACAAAGAGAGTCCTATACAGGATAAGACCAAAGAGAAACATGCTGAGACACATTCTATTCAAACTTTCAAAAATTAAATACAAAGAAAAAATATTAAAAGCAGCAAGGGAAAAGCAACAAATAACAAACAAGGGAATCCCCATAAAGAAAACAGCTGATTTTTCAGCAGAAACTCTGCAAGCCAGAAGGTTGTAGCAGGACATATTTAAAGTGATGAAAGGGAAAAACCTACAACCAAGATTACTCTACCAAGCAAGGATCTCATTCAGATTTGAGAGAAAAAATAAAACCTTTACAGAAAAGCAAAAGCTAAGAGAATTAGCACAATGAAACCAGCTTTACAACAAATGCTAAAGGAAATTCTCTAGGCAGGAAACACGAAAGAAGGCAAAGACCTACAAAAACAAATACAAAACAACTAACAAATCGGTAATACATACATACATATCGGTAATTACCTTACATGTACATAGATTAAATGATCGAACCGAAAGATATAGCCTGGCTAAATGGATACAAAAAGAAGACCCGTATACATGCTGGTTAAAAGAGACCCACTTCAAACCTAGGGACACATACAGACTGAAATAGAGGAGATGGAAAAAGATATTCCCTGCAAATGGAAATCAAAAGAAAGCTGCAGTAGCAATTCTCATATCAGACAAAATAGACTTTAAAATAAAGACTCTTGCAAGAGACAACAAAGGACACTACATAAAAATCAAGGGATCAATCCAAGAAGAAGATATAACAATTATAAATATTGATGCATCCAACATAGGAGCACCTCAATACATAAGGTAAATGCTAACAGCCATAAAAGGGGAAATTGACAGTAACACAATCACAGTAGGGGACTTTAACACCCCACTTTCACCAATGGACAGGTCAACCAAAATGAAAATAAATAAGGAAACACAAGCTTTAAAAGACGCATTAAACAAGATGGACTTAATTGATATTTATAGGACATTCCATCTGAACACAACAGAATACACTTTCTTCTCAAGTGCTCATGGAACATTCTCCAGGATAGATGATATCCTGTGTCACAAATTGAGCTTTGGTAAATTTAACAAAATTGAAATCATATCAGATATATTTTCCTACCCCAACGCTATGAGACTAGATATCAATTACAGGAAAAAAGTGTAAAAACTACAAACACATGGAGGCTAAACAATACACTACTAAATAACCAAGAGATCACTGAAGAAATCAAAGAGGGAATCAAAAAGTACCTAAAAAAAACGACAATGAAAACAAGATGACCCAAAACCTATGAGATGCAGCAAAAGGAGTTTTAAGAGGGGATTTTATAGCAATACAATCCTACATCAAGAAACATCTTAAATAAACAACCTAACCTTACACCTAAAGCAATTAGAGAAAGAAGAACAAAAAACCCCATAAAGTTAGCAGAAGGAAAGAAATCATAAACATCATATCAGAAATAAATGAAAAAGAAATAAAGGAAATGATAACAAAGATCAATAAAACTAAAAGCTGGTGCTTTGAGAAGATAAATAAAATTGATAAACCACTAGCAAGACACATCATGAAAAAAAGGGAGAAGATTCAAATCAACAGAATTAGATATGAAAAAGGAGAAGTAACAACTGACACTGCAGAAATACAAAGGATCATGAGAGATTACTGCAAGCAACTATATGTTAATAAAATGGACAACCTGGAAGAAATGGACAAATTCTTAGAAATGCACAAGCTTCCAAGACTGAACTAGGAAGAAATAGAAAATATAAACAGACTAACTACAAGTACTGAAATTGAACTGTGATTACAAATCCTCCAAAAAACAAAAGCCGAGGATCAAATGGCTTCAGAGGTGAATCCTATTAAAAATCTAGGGAAGAGCTAACACCTAACCTTCTCAAACTCTTCCAAAATATAACAGAGGGAGGAACACTCCCAAACACTTTCTACAATGCCAACATCACCCTGATACCAAAATGAGACAAAGATGTCACACACAAAAAAGAAAATTACAGGCCAATATCACTGATGAACATAGATGCAAAATCCTCAAAAAAATACTAGCAAACAGAATCCAACAGCACATTAAAAGGATCATACACCATGATCAAGTGGGGTTTATCCCAGGAATGTACAGATTCTTCAATATACATAAATCAAACAATGTGATACACAATATTAACAAACTGAAGGACAAAAACCATATGATCATCTCAAAAGATGCAGAAAAATATTTTGACAAAATTATTTATGATAAAAACCCTCCAGAAGTAGGCACAGAGGGAACCTAACTCAACATAATAAAGGCCATATATGACAAACACACAGCCAACATTGTTCTCAATGGTGAAAAAATGAAACGATGTCCTCTAAGATCAGGAACAAGACAATGTTGCCCATCCTCATCACTATTATTCAACCTTGTTCTAGAAGTTTTAGCCACAGCAATCAGAGAAGAAAAAGAAATAAAAGGAATCCAAATCACAAAGGAAGAAATAAAGCTGTCACTGTTTGCAGATGACATGATACTATATATAGAGAATCCTAAAGATGCTACCAGAATACTACTAGAGCTAATCAATGAATTTGGTAGAGTAGCAGGATACAAAATTAATGCACAGAAATCTCTTTCATTCCTATACACTAATGATGAAAAATCTGAAAGAGAAATTAAGGAAACACTCCCATTTACCATTGCAACAAAAAGAATAAATTGCTTAGGAATAAACCTACCTAAGTAGACAAAAGACCTCTTTGCAGAAAACTATAAGACACTGATGAAAGAAATTAAAGGTGATATGAACAGATGGAGAGATATACCATGTTCTTGGATTGGAAGAATCAATATTGTGAAAATGACTATACTACCCAAAGCAATCTACAGTTTCAATGAAATCCCTATCAAACTACCAATGGCATTTTTCACAGAACTAGAACAAAAGTTTTCACAATTTGTATGGAAACACAAAAGATGCCAAATAGCCAAGCAATTTTGAGAAAGAAAAATGGAGCTGGAGGAATCATGCTCCCTGACCTCAGATTATACTACAGAGCTACAGTAATGAAGATAGCATGATACTGGCACAAACACAAAATATCGATCAATGGAACAGGATAGAAAGCCCAGAGATAAACCCACGGACATATGATTACATTATCTTTGATAAAGGAGACATGAATATACAGTGGAGAAAAGACAGCTTCTTCAATAAGTGGTGCTGGGAAAACTGGACAGCTACATGTAAAAGAATGAAATTAGAAAACATGCTAAAACCATACACAAAAATAAACTCAGAATCCATTAAAGACCTAAATGTAAGGCCAGACATGGCAAAACTCTTAAGAGGAAAACATAGGCAGAATACTCTATGACATAAATCACAGCTATATCCTTTGTGACCCACCTCCTAGAGAAATGGAAATAAAAACAAAAATAAACAAATGGGACCTAATGAAACTTAAAAGGTTTTGCACAGCAAAGAGAACCATAAACAGGATGAAAAGAGAATCCTTAGAATGAGAGAAAATATTTGCAAGTGAAGCAACTGACAATTGATTAATCTTCAAAATATACAAGCAGCCCATGCATCTCAAAATTAAAAAAATAAATAAACAACCCAATCCAAAAATGGGCAGAAGACTTAAATAGACTTTTCTCCAAAGAAGATATACAGATTGCCAACAAACATATGAAACGATGCTCAACATCTCTAATCATGAGAGAAATACAAATCAAAACTACAGTGAGGTATCACTCACACCAGTTAGAATGGCCATCATCAAAAAATCTACAAACAATAAATGCTGGAGAAGGTGTGGAGAAAAGGAAACCCTCTTGCACTGTTAGTGTGAATGTAAATTGATACAGCCACCATGGAGAACAGTAGTGAAAGCCCGTGTGCGGCAATGAAGGCCCAATGCAGCCAAATAAATAAATAAATAAATGAATTAATTAATTTTTTAAAAGTGTTAAATTGTGCCTCCCCATAAAGATTTGTTGATGTCCTAATTCCAAGTACCTTTGAATGTAAACTTATATGAAAATAGAATCTTTGTAGATGTAATGAATTTAAGATGAATTAATTAGGGTGGGTCCTAATCCAATATGTCTGGTTCCTTACAAGAAGGAGAGAATGCCGTGTGAAGAGACTCACAGTAAGAACACCATATGACGGCAGAGGCAGAGATTGGGGTAATGCATCTCAATCCATGAAGTGCCAATGATTGATGACCTCTGGCAGCAGCTAGGAAGAGTAGAGGAAGAATTCTATCCAGAGTTGCAGAGGGAGCATGACCTTTCTCAGACTTCTCACTTCCAGAACTGTGAGAATAAATTTCTGTTATTTTAAGCCACCTAGTTTGCATTACTTTGTTATGACAGCCTTTGGAAACTAATACACAGAGTATTACTGGGTATATTAGGTGAGCACAAATATTAAAAGAACTTAAATTTAGAACCACTTTAGATTTAGTAATAATAAGCATAATCAGTATCCCATAACCAAAAAATATATCTTCAGATATGTCTGAAAAAGAGAATGTATTACACTTTTAGTATAAGTCAACCTGAAAGAGGCCAATTTAACAGATTATCAGCTTTTGCCTATGATTATATTAATGACCACGTGATGTCAGTTTTATGCACAATAAACCAGGAACACAAGTTCATATTGTTCCTTTATTATGCTGATATTCTCATATTTCTAAAACACAATAGAATGTAATCAAATATCTCCATTTCTTTGGAAGTGTTGATGAAAAATACAATGATAGATAGACAGCAGGTGAATTATACTCTTCTGTCATCTCTTTGGTGTGTGTAGAAATCATTGTTATTCAGATGACTGAAGGGTTTCCTCAATATTTTACTTGCTTTCATTACTGTATTAACATATTACTTCTTCTGCAAGATGTTCCAAAAAAACATATATTCACTCTTCATGAAAGCAGATTTAACATAGCCTGCTTTTGAAAAAAATATAAATGTGGAAAATTTAGAATTTGTATAGATAGATATTTGAACTTACATTAAATTCTGTCAACAAGTCTATTTTTAAATAAAGATTTTATTACAAGAAGCAGAGGTTTTTATACTATTTTATTTGATATAATTGCATTTAAAATAGTAATGAAAAACAATAGTGCACTTGAGTTCATGTCTCCAAGTAGAAAATGCTACAAAGTTTTCTCTCTACAAAAGATGTTATCTTGTTTCCATTTTCCTTTCTTTATTGAAATAGATGCTGTGAAATAGTTTATTAGAGTAGTACGAATTGTTTTGTACTTTTAGCACTTCACATTTTCTACTTTTTCCCAGATAAATTTGTTTAAAAGGAATATTCTAAGTATATAAGCTTTTATACACAATTCATTTTGATTCATAGGTCAATTGGGTTAGACAAAACAAGATCTGTCCTAGAAAAGAAAGCCTGTATGGGGAAATGGCACCTATCAAATTAATTTCACTAAATCAACACAATCATTCTATTTCAATAAGAAGTTAAAAAGAAGTGTTTGTGCATTGTAGCAATCAAAGGTTTTATCTAGTTATTCAAAGTGTTTTAGATTAATGTGCACATATACAGAGTGAGTGTCAGAACAATAGTCCTGAGACTCTATTCAGAGTATTTTCTTTCATACCATTAATAGGTAAGATTTTCTGTTTTGTCACATTTTGTATCCGAATTTTTAAAACATTTTTCAAGCTATTCCACAGCATTCACCGGGAAATAATACTAAAAAGTATTTAGCTAATCATGGGTAATTAATAGAATATACAGTAAACCTCCATAGGGGTAATACACCACTTCTTTAAGACTTACTTTGAGCTTTCAATAATAAATGTCATGTATTTAATGATAGAAAATGCACAATTTAATACAAATAAGAATAAAATAAATTCAGAAAGGAAACCAGGTAACTAAAGATATGGATTCTTGGGGAAAATAAAAAAAGATAAAGTACTTTGTAGCTAACGTTTTTGTTTTATGTGTGTGATTGTTGTGACTGTTTTTTTTTTAATTCATTCTTGTCTTCAAGCTGAAGCTCTAAATATTGTGAAGCAAGCAAAATGTCAGAAAGAAAGTTTGGAAAACTAGTTAATTTACTCACTTATAAAAACTCACCTCTTTTTGGAAACATTTCCAATTTTCATAGAGCTTCCAATTTTCCTGTCCCATGAGATTCTGTTATGGCCTCTGATTCTTTATTCTTTATCCTATACCAATAAAGATCTATTAAAAATAAATAAATTAAATTATAAAATTGCTTATAAATTATAACCTGATTAATAAGTCACTAAAATAAAGGAAGAATCTTTTCCATGGGAAAAAAGAAAACCCATTTGAAAGACAAAGAGGTACCTTATTATTGACAGTTGTTTGCACCATTTCTACTGCCACAGGACATCAGACGCTTATGAGGCCAGAAGTATGGCCACCTTTTGTGATGCAAAATAGACATTCAAATTGGAAGGGGGCAACACAACACACAACACAACTAACACATAAATTGGAGAATTATATTTCAGAGCATGCCAAAATAGAAATTGTGGGGCATTCACTGTATATATAATCAGATTGCTTCACTACACATAGGGCAGACTTATCCCATCAGTCATCTGAGCACTCTGATTCCCTACTGAGCAGAATAAATCAGGTTGTCTGAATCAGCTGTTTTCATCATGTTATTCTAACACTCTATTGGGCCAAACAGTTTCTGGGGAGTGTGATTTTAATACAACTGTAAATAGAGCCTATGGTCAGAGTCTACTCCAACACTATAAAGGCAGTTCTCTGGTTAAAGATTCTATCATGATATATGGATTTAATAAACCATAAGTCCCTACCTGAACTCTGTGAAAAAAAGAAAAGTAAATATTGATAGAAACTTAAAGAGTGCATCTATCCTTGGGAAAATAAACCATTACTCCTTCCAGGTTAAAAGGAGGCCAATCTGGTCAACTTGCCACCAAATAGTAAATTGATTTCCTGGAAAAACAACCCCATATTAGGAACTCTGACTTCTTCTTCTTATTGGAAATTTGGATATTCAAGGTTGCTGGGCCATGACAAGTGAGAATGCATGCTATTGGCTCCATCTATAACTTAACTTAGGCAAGTATGACTTCTTCATTTGTGTGACCGTCATGGCACCTGTACAGTGGTTCTTAATAAAAACTTGCTAGCATCCCATAAACAAAACAAAAAGACGACCTACAGAATGAAAGAAAATATTTGCAAACAATATGACTGAAAAGGGATTAATTTCCAAATATACAAACAGTTCATACAGCTCAATATCAAAAAAAAAACAATCAAAAAATGGGCCAAAGACCTAAATAGACATTTCTCCAAGGAAGACATACAGATGGCCAACTACCACGTGAGAAGATGCTCAACATTGCTAACCATTAGAGAAATGCAAATCAAAACTAAAAGTTATCATGTCAGAATGGCCATCATAAAAAACTCTACAAATAGTAAATACTGAAAAGGTTGTGTAGAAAAGGGAACTCTTCTACACTGTTGGTGGGAATGTAAATTTGTGCAGCCACTATGGAGAACAGTATAGAGGTTCCTTAAAGAAATTAAAATAGAGTTACCATATGATCCAGCAATCCCACTCCTGAGCATACATCCAGAGAAAACTAATTCAAGAAGATACATGCACCCCAATGTTCATTGCAGCACTATTTACAATAGCTAAGACATAGAAGCAACCTAAATGTACAGTGACAGATGAATGGATAAAGGAGAGGTGGTATATATATATATATATATATATATATATATATATATATATATATATATATATATATATATATATATATATATATATATATATATTACTCAGCCATAAAAAAGAATAAAATAATGCCATTTGCAGCAATATGGATGGACCTAGAGATTATCATATTAAGAGAAGTAAATCAAAGACAAATATCATATGATCTCATTTATATGTGGAATCTAAAAAACGTGATACAAAAGAACTTATTTATAAGACAGAAAAAGACTCACAGACATACAGACATGGAAAACAAAATTATGGTTACCAAAGAGGAAAGGGGTGAGGGGTAAATTATGATTAACAGATACACGCTACTATGTATAACATAGATAAACAACAAGGAGCTACTGTATAGCAGAAGGAACTATATTTAGTATCTTGTAATACCTATAATGGGAAAGAATCTGAAAAAGAATATATATATATATATATATATATATATATATATATATATATATATATATATATATATATATATATATATATATATATATATATAATATATAATATATATATAAAACTGAATCACTTTGTTGTATACCTGAAACTAACACAACATTGTAAATCAACTATACTTCAATTTGAAAAATACATATAAAGAAAAAGCAAACAAAAAAAATCTTGCTAACATCAACTTGCAAACTATTTTATATTTTCTGGTGGGCATTAGTATGCAAGACAAAGATTCTCACACTTTGTTCCCACTCTCAAATATCCACCCACATATCTTTAATCCAGAACTCATTATCCCCGATCGTACAATCTTTTTGAATTTCTAGGCTACCTGGACCTATATGTTGGTGATGCTCTTGCTTGGCCCTGGAAGTGTAATTTTCAAATTCCAATGGTTTGCAGCTGAATCTACTCAACTTTTTGACTTGTTACATCTAACAGGAGCCAGTTTATGATTGGCAGTTCCATATACTTGATGATTCCATGTTCCATGGTCAAGTCATATATCTTTTCCATGACCAGTAACAAAGAAGGCAATATTTTTTGAATGACACATATATCTGCTGATCACGTGGCCTTGCTCCGAATGCCAGGGCCCTGTGTAGTGTGTATATATATATCCTACTGGAGCTTGCTATAAACTCCATACCTCATCCCTTCTTCACTGAAGACATCTCCAATAACTTAGTATCTATGGATTGTGGTTACAGGCTGCAGCTAGGGTAAGGTTTTCCTCATAGCAGTTTGTATTATCTGCACTTCCCTGTTAACAGAACACATGCACTTCATTATAAAGTTTTCCAGGTGTGGGACAAAATGGAAAAGGGGAGAGATGGGCTTTAAAAGTTTTCCGGTCAAACATCAAAAAGAGTCAAATTATTTTGTACATTCACGTAGCAGACGCAGCCCAGATTTTACTGGACAGTGGTCTATCATCACTACCTTAATCACTGGGACTGTGTAGAACATAAGAAAATGTAATTTTTTAGAGGATTTTACTGTAATTTGAATTGATGTCTTCTATGTCACACACTACTTTATATCTCTACCAGTGCTATATGGTATAACAAAGCATTTGCAAGTTCATTTGTCATAAGCAGTAATTTTCCAGTATGAGAAAATATTTTGGGAAGCTGAGTCAAAGTCCCCAAAATGAATTGGCTAGGGAAGAAAATAAATTTAACTTTAGAAAAAAATATACATTCAATTAAATGTCTTCATTAAGACTAATAAAATAGTCCACATAATAGTGGATGATAGAGAAAAAGAAGCAAGTGTGTTATAAAAGAATATAGACCTGAGAAAATATGTTGGCCAAATTCACTGTAGAGGACATTATTCTTCCTCCATTGGATGTTTCATATCATGGTGGACATTGAGGTATTGGGCGCTAATTCTTAGTGTAAGGTATTGCATAAAAATGATCGAAGTCAAAAATTGAAAGGTGATAAGGAAATAAGATATTTACTGACATCAGAGGGTGAAGTGGAAAAGACAATTTTAAAACAGCTGTGCTGTGATCCACTTCTCCTTCAATTATTTTGGGCTGGGTGCTCTTGGGAGAGAAACAAAGAAGACAAGTGTCACAGTATGATAGTCCTACAAAAATGATAACTGAACCTCTGGACAAACAGACCAGTGAAGTTTGTTAGGAGAATATATCTATGGAATGATTTGAGCAATGATTTACTTGTTTTGGATATTTTTATGATAAACAAACCTATAATATATAAATTTATGAAACATGACTCCTTGAAGAATACCATGTAATAACTATCTGGGATTAACAAAAGAGGCTATTTAATAACTTAAAGAAGATCTCTGCTGTGTAGGGTGACCTACCATCCTCATTTATAGATCTAACTTGTCTGGTGCAAAAAACATGTGTCAAAATTGGGAAGGGACAATTTGTGGAGTCAGTGGAACATCTCTCTCTGCATTTTTTCTTGTAACCTCGTAATTGTTAGTAAAGCTCTTTACTGGGAAAATATTCAATATGTTGCTTTGTGTGAATCCAATTAGAGAATCAGATTTTTGTTTTAGCTTGTGTTCTACTTTTTAAGTACTTTGCTGAAAATGATTTTGTGATACTTTAATGAGAATTTTTCTATCTCAATTCATAGTTAAATTGGTTTGTACTTTTAACTTGTATATAACCTTTTTAAAGTTTGGATAATAAACATATTACTTTTATAAAAGAACCTGAGACCCTTTCCCTACTATTTAAGTTGAGGTATAGCTAAAACAGCATAAGAAGTTACATAGAGACGAGCATATACATGGTTTCTTATCACCACTAACAGTATTTAAAATGATAGAACCATCAGGTCCCATTTGGTTTCTCGCTGACAATAGGTTATGTAGGGATCTCACTGTAGATTGCAGATATCATGATGCCTTCTTCATAGTACCATGTGAGACTGTAGGCTTCCATGACAGTCCAGAAGATTTGCCTCCAATTGGTGCCTAGAACAAAGTCTGAGATTTTGCTTAACAAAGAGTTGTAACTGCTGAGATCTATGTAACTGCTGAATTGTGTTGACCCTGGCCGAAATAAAAGCAGACTGGACCTATGGGATGTTGTTCTTCCATGTCTGCACAGTTAATGAACAACATTCCCTTGCACTAGCAGGGTTGGAGATGAAGAGATACTAGAAAGTTGTGTGGACAGGAGCACTGAATGGAGCTTCATCACAGAATTTCAACAGAAATCAAGGGTTTGCTTGCTTGTTCAGCCCTCAATACCTGTGGCTATAACTGTGTTTCTGTCATCTTTACCTGCCTTTCCATTGTTTGAGAATGCTAATTACTTGAAAAACACAGGAATGCAAAATTTTAGCAGATAAAGAAATTTGCAACTAACTTGAGAAGACTCAGTAATCTGAAAGAAGACCAAGATAAATGTCCAGAATAGGTAGTTTCCATTATACGTAGAAGTGACAGAAGAAACTGACTTTAATTCAAGCCAAACTTAATAAGAATTTTAAGGAGTTAAACTTAAGATATGAAAAAGACTTTCTGAAAGTTTAAAGCAGCAATTTTAGAATTAAAAACTGCAAGAGATTAATTGAAAACAGGATTGTTACTTCTAAGTATCTGATTCACATGATTAGCTTAGTCGGTCTTATGATTTTATGCTCATATATCTCCCTTAATATTTTTGAAAATTATGGACCTTTTTGCATGTTTTAAGGTGATACCTATAATGAACTTCTCCAAGATCAAAAAGTTGCAAATAAATGTTACCATTTTAGCATATTGCAAATAGTGACTTTACAAAATAAAAATGTTCATACCATTCATTATATCAAGAAATAAAAATGCCAACGTGTATCCAAAAAACCACCAAAAACAACTTTCAAGTACACTAAAATAGTCTTTTCTAAATTTGGAAAATTTACATTAATCTTTCTTCTGGAGTTCATATTTCCACATACTTCTTTCAGAGAATTTTATAGCAATGTAAAATATTTTGTAATTGTAGCTATTTTTGATGATGATTCTATAATATTTATTTGCTATGTATATGTATATAAAGTAATTTTTTAAAAAGATCTTGTCACCATAAGGTTTTAAGTATTAAAATAATATACTGGTTTGAGGTACTATTTTAGTCATATTGCTTATATTTTAGTTATGTATTTTAGGCTATTTGTCTAGTATAAATATATTACTAATTTTAAAATAACAGAAATGTATACCGCTTATAAAGGTAAATGGGTCTTAATTCTCAATAGTTCATTTAGCTTTGTATGGTTATTTTTATTGCTTGTAGGAGACAGGTTTCAAAACTTAGTCTATTGCTAATTTCAATTTATATTAATGCAACATTGAGACAATTTGTTTAATATAAATAAATGCACACAAATGGGATGAGCTTCACTGTGCAATACCACTCAGCAATAAATCATGCCGTCCTCTGTTATAGAAAATTATCCATAATGATTATTCCATTGACAAATCAATAATTTATTCCATTTATTTTGAAAACACAGGACTGGAAATATGTGATGTACAAAATGATTTATTTCCCAGTTATTAGATACATTGATTAGACAATATTGTTTAAGAGTAAATAATAAAAGTGAAAAGAAGAACAGGAAAATAATTATCACAAAAATTAGGATAATGGTTTCCTCAGAAAATAAAGTTGGTTATGTTTGGTTTGGGGCACAGCAGAGGATTCCAGAGAAAGAAGAGCCGTAACTGGATAAGTTAGTTATACCTTAAAACGTTACACATACATATTATATATATGCTATATGTATTCTATGTATATGCATATGTATGTATATATGTGTAGATATATAACATTAGAATAAAATAAGACTTAAAAAATCAATAAATTAGTAACACACAGGCTAAAATTAGCAATAAGGGAATTTAGATAAAGTAATAAATTTGCTCAATGAAATTTTATGAAATAAGTACAACCATATAGTTATCACCCATGTCAAAATATTTGCATTAACTGAGCCTTTGGTGTCTCGCTTACTCTCCCAACAAAGTTTACTATCCAACAAATTAATAATCTGTTTTAAACTTAATATAGATGGAAGTATTAATATGTACTGTGGATCTTCTTTGGTTTACTCTTGTGCTGTGAGATTCACGTATGTTGTTGAGAGGTCAATAGTTTTGTTTCTTTTTATTTCTTTCATGTTTGTATAGCAGTTCTGTCCAACTATGAATAATGTAAGCCACATATGTACTTTTGAATAGTAATAACATCAAAATTGTAAAAATAAACAAAATTAAGTTTACAAATTTATCTTTTTTAATCCAGTACATTCAGATGGTATTGTATTAAAATATAACCAATATAAAATTAAGAATGTGGTATTTTACATTTTTTTAAAGTAAATTTTCAAACTCCACTGTGTATTACACTTACAGAACATCTGAAATCTAATTACTCTAGATTTCAAGTAATCAGTAGCCTCTTGTAGCCAGTGGCTGCTATACTGGACAATCTAGCTGTTTAGCACTCCCTTATATTAATTTATTTGTCCATTCAACTGTTAATTATCATATGCAATCTTTCTAGTTTGGGGCTATTATTATCAGCGTTGCTATGAACATTCTAATATATATTTCTTGTTGCTCATATATATGTAATTCCATTGCGTGTGTATTCAAGAGTGGAATTACTGATTTATAGCCCATGGATTTGTTCAACATTATAAACTTGTAACTTATAAGTTACAGGCAAACAACTTTTCAAAGTGGTTGTACCAATTTACCCTCCTCCCAGCAGTATGCAAGTGTTCTAGTCATTTCACATCCTCCCAAAGAGTTTGTATTGTCATTTCTTCTATTAATTTTAGTCACACTGGGTGGGTATGATTTTAAATTGCATTTCCTTGATGAAAAATGTCATTTAGAACTTTTATGCATTTATTAGTCATTTTGATATCTCTTGTGTGTGAAGTACCCATTCTGATTTTTGTCTAATTTAAAAATTGTTGCCTGTCTTTGGTTATTTGCTTTTATAAATGATTTACGTATTTTGATATATATTCTGAATACACATACACACACATATTAAAGGATTTACTTTACCAGATACCAAGACTTAGTATGAGTCTGTAGAAATTAAAGCAATGTGGGATGGGCAAAAGGACAGTTAAATAGAGTACAGCAGAGTAGGGTATCCTGAAAGAGTCTCACGCATATAAGCACCTAGCACATATCAAAAGTCTATGTATATACTATATGTATGTATATATATATATATATATATATATATATAGTATATATATATACACATATGTATGTATGACGTGCATTAGGGAAAGGATGGCATTTTTCGTAAACAATGCTGGATAAATGCATAAGCCAAATAGATTTTTGCGTATCAATATAAAGCAAGAAAATGTCCTCAATCTCTCCCTTACACCATACACAATAATAAATGCCAAATAAATTGTAGTCCTAAATATAAAAAATGAAATAAAAAGCTGCTTTAAAAATGTTTTAAAGGGCTTCCCTTGTAGCTCAGTGGTTAATAATCCACCTGCCAATGCAGGGGACAGGGGTTCGAGCCCTGTTCCAGGAAGCTTCCAAATGCCTCAGAGCAACTAAGCCCGTGTGCCACAACTACTGAGCCTGCACTCTAGAGCCCGCGTGCCACAACTACTGAAGCCTGTGTGTCTAGAGCCCATGCTCCACAACCGGAGAAGCCACTGTGGTGAGAGGCGCTCACAGAGCATCAAGTAGTGACCCCCCACTCGCCGCAATGGGAGAAAAGCCTGCACGCAGCAGTGAAAACCCAACACAGCCAAAAATAAATAAGTTAATTAATTAATAAAATAAATTTATAAAGAAAAAAAGAATGAAATAAAGGTGATAAAAAATTTGAAAAGATGAAAAGTTTAAAAAAAGTTTTAAAAACTTTTATTGAAGTATAGTTGATTCACAATATTATATTAGTTTCAGGTGTACAAGATAATAATTCAATATTTTTATAGGTTATACTGTTTTAAAGTTATTGCAAAACACTAGCTATATTTTCCTGTGTCATACAATACATCTTTTTTGCTTATCTATTTATACATAGTAGTTTCTATGTCTTAATCATTTACCCCATCTTGCTCCTCTAGTTTGTCCTCTGTATCTGTGACTGTTTCTGATTTATTATATACATTTGTTTGTTTTATTTTCCCACGTTTTGTTTGTTGGTTTTCCACAGTGAATTCACCAATTTACATTCTCATCAACATTGTGCAAATGTTCCCTTTTCTCCACATCCTCACCAACATTTGCTGTTTGTGGTCTTTTTGATGACAGCTGTTCTGACAGGTGTGAGGTGATATCTCACGGTGGGTTTGGTTTGCCTTTCTCTGATGACTAGCAATGTTGAGCATCTTTTCATGTGCCTATTGACCATGTGCGTATCTTCTTTGGAAAAATGTCTATTCAGGTCTTCTGCCTAGTTTTTATTCAGGTTGTTTTTTTTTGTTTTTGTTTTTGTTTTTTGATGTTGAGCTGCATGAGCTGTTCATATATTTTGGATATTAACCCTTTATTGACAATATCATTTAAATATAAATTTTCTCCCATTCAGTAGGTTGTTCTATTTTGTTTTGTTTATGGTTTCCTTTGCTCTACCAAAGATTTTAGTTTAGTTAGGTACCATATGTTTCTTTTTTAAATTGTTTAAATTGTTATGCCTTAGGAGACAGATCCAAAAATAGTGCCTGGATTTATATCAGGGGGTGCTGTGCCTATGTTCTCTTCTAGGAATTTTATGGTTTCAGGTTTACATTTAGGTCTTTAAACCATTTTGAGTTTATTTTTGTATATAGTGTGGGGAAATGTTCTAATCTCATTCTTTTACATGTAGCTGTCCAGTTTTCCCAGAACCACTTATTGAAGAGACTGTCTTTTCTGCATTGTGTACTCTTGCCTCCTTTCTTGTAGACTAATTGACTATAGGTGCATGGGCTTATTTTGGGCTCTCTATTCTGTTCCATTGATCTGTGTGTCTGCTTTTGTGCCAGTGTCATGCTGTTTTTATAACTGTAGCTTTGTAGTGTAGTCTGAAGTCAAGAAGCATCATTCTTAGAGATTTGTTCCTTTTTTTTAAGATTGCTTTGGCAATACAGGGTCTTTTTTGGCTACATAAACTTTTTAGGATTATTTGTTCTAATTCTGTGGAAAATGTCATGGGTGTTTTGATAGGGGTTGCATGAAATAATAAAGCTTTTAAAAGATAACCCAAGAAAATACTTTAATGACACTTGTATAGGAAAAAGAGAAGGCATAAAGTAAATGTTGATTGGATTTCAACTTTCTAATGTCACATGTTAACTTACCTCTGAGTCTTTTGCTAGTCTTTGATAAAATTTTATTTGCAAATTCTGTAAATTATTGAACCCATTGTTAATAGACAATAAAATATTTAAAGGTTGCAAAAGACTTTATAGTGAATAGTAGTCTCCTTTCTAGCCTTTGTCCTCAATCATCCAATTAACCTTCCTAGAAGTAATCGTCACCCTTTTCTCGGACATATTTCAGAGATTTAAAGAGAAATTTATTTACTTCATTTTTGTTTCACTCTCTATTTTAGAGCATAATTTCCATTCAGAATGTAAAATCCAAATGTCAAATAATAATTCCAGTTACACACAGAATACTTGGACATCCACCCCATCAGAATATAAAGTTATTGTACCTTTCTTTCATTGAAGGACTTCATTGCAAGTTCAAATATCTCTGCATTTAACTGTGGTGATAATTATGCTTCATTTGGATATGAAGTTTCAGGGAAAAGAAATAAAACTCTAGGACCATAAATTCCCCTAAAGTGACAATTTATGAAAGACTCTCCACAAATACTTTTAGAATCCCCAGTTCCTGACATTGATCCTTAAATTCTGTTCCTCTTTGTGTATGTACCTTTTCATTCAAATATATTATTTTATCAAGAATTCCATGAACATGTGCTATTACTTAGCATTATACTTGATGTCAAAATATATGAATATAAAGAAGCTCCTAGTTTATATAAGAATATCATAGTGAGTGTTATAGACAAATCCGAAGGCTTATACTAAAGATCATATTTAATTTAGAAGAGACTAACAATAAAATTCAGAGAAAACTTAGCATAGTTTAGACTTGAAGTTTCTCATGGGAGGAAGAAACTTTTGGCCTGGACCTCAAATAATAAACAAAAAGGAATTCAGCTGAAGACTAGGACAGGTTAATCAGATGAACTACATCGCAGAGAGGGCTGTTCACCATTCATTTACTTATTCATGCACTAATGCCAACATTTATTGGTAAACCACTATATGCTAGTTGCTTTGTAAGACACTGAAGATACAAAAGTTAGTGATTATACAGGAGTCTACTGCATAGTGAAAAAGATAGTACTTCAACAGATGATAGTAATATAATTGTGATGTGGTTTAGATATAAAAACCAAGAAAACTCTTCTTAAGTAAATATTATAGACCACTACTCCTGTGGAAAAATGTAGAGAGAAAGAAAATAATTATCTTATTATGTAATTAATATGTTTTTATTAGTATGAGTGTTATATATCAGTCTTTTAAAGTCAACAGCTCTGGTAAAATGATGAAATTTGGTAAGGCATAATTTCTCATGTAAATAAATGAATATTTTATTTCTTTTCCCCCTCCACTGATCTTTCATTTTCCGCAATAATTTCACTCAATTAAATGAATCAAAGTAAGACTAATACAAGGTTTTTTATGGGAAACTCATTTTACTGAAGACCTATGAAATTATAACAGAGAAAACAAAATCTTCTCACTAAATATACCTGAATTTCCAATCCATACACCTACAGGAAGTCCTCTACTCAACCTCTCATTCTCCAGGGATCATATTGCAGGGAGTCACTGTCTATTTTCCAATTGATTGTCCTCTCAAATTCTAGAGATTCCCATAACTCCTGCCTTGGCAGCCTGCAAAGAGAAATGAAACATTCCTTTACATTACAAATGTGCCCATCCAAGGAAGACATGGTGTGAACTAGTTAAGCAGAGTGATTTAGCACTTCATTGCCTTGACCAACCTATTTTCCTTTGAATATAGGAAGTAATTAATTAAACAAAATTAAATTAGTTTAATTTGAAATCAGCCCTAAGAATTTTAAGCTTACACAAAAAGTCAAAGGACTCATTAACTATGTTCCTTTATAAAAGGCCTGTGCTCCTTCAATGACCCATTGTGAAGGTAGTGAAGGTTGCAGTTAGCACAATGAGGATGAAGTGATCTTTTCCTTTAGGTTTGGGAAAAAAAAATTAACCCAGTAAAAAGGATGCATGGACTGGTCCTACGTGCTACTGTAAAGGCAACTCACTTCACTAAGAGAAGTTAATTCTGGGACTCTGGGTCAGAGCTGATCTGTTTTATCAGTTGTGACCAGCAGCTTATCACATAGCCAGATCCACATAACCCAAAGGCTGTGCCTGTAAATGTTGGCTGAATTGTCTTTATTTCCTTACTAGGTAACAAAATTTTTCTAAATAAATATATGTCAACAATTGATACATTATAGAATACAGATAAATGTTAAGAAAGGATACAAAATATGAAAATAATATTATTTTCCATAATTTTTAAGTTATTTAAAAAATCAATCATAAAAATTTTCAATTGACCATGGAAAATAGAAAAGTACACAGATAATTCACAGAGAAAAAATAATAAATATCAAAAAATAATCATATAAACCAATATAATTTCCATTTGGTAATTAGTGAAATGCAAATTATATGCAGCAAATTATAGTAACACGGTTATATAATTTTTCAACCATCCCACTGGACAGAATAATAGAAAATAAAGCTCAGTTATTGTAAAGGGAGAGAAGATCGATATCCTCAAAAATTGTCGGTTGGAGAAAATATTGGTTAATCTGAAATAAACAAACAAAAAACATCTAGTAAGAACCTGAAATGATTTTTCACTTGATTACATTATTTTATTCAATTTGTTTATCCTGAGGAATAATCATGACTTTAGAAAAAATATTTTAACATATATGAACAGTAATAAATTATTTTACCAAAATTAGAGAAATAACTATTATAAAATAGCAGTAAGTTAGAATAATTTCAACATTAAAATGTTATTTCCTTGAGAGAAATTTAGTAACATGGGATAATATTGATAATCATATTATAATTTTAAGTTAAGAAATTTGAAAGCTGTATCATCACTCTCAATCACATTTTCTCCTTTCCAGTAAGAGGATTAACACCTTACTGTTCTTTCCCATCTGACCTACAGGACTACACTGTAGAGAAAATATGATTCTCCACCTCATTGTTAGGTTGCCCACATGATTTGCTTTGCCAATGGAAAGTCGAAGTCATATACACCAATCACCAGAAAAATTTTAAAAGCTACTATATGTTTCCACTCCTCTCTTATAATTTATCAGACTCATATATAAGTGTATGTGTGTGTGTACAAACATGTGTGTATATATAAATTAAATGAATGAATTAAATTATATATAATAATAAAGCACTAAGTTAATATATATTAACTTTAATATATATTATATATTTAATTCAATAGCATTTGACTTCAAAGGTAGATGTAGGAGAGCTTATAAAATATATATAATATAAAGAGATTATTGATAATATTAATAAATGTATACAATATTATGTAAATCATATTTATAAATTGTTTCTTGTTATAGATTAATACACATAATTACATTTTAATTATCATATTCATGAAAAATAGCTTTATATGCATTTGCATCCAGTCATTAGTTTTATATTCATAATATGAATATGACAAATATTTTAACATCTATATGCATCTTATATTGTAAATTTTTTATGTATGATTAAACTAATTTAATTCATAATATATAAAGTGTGAATTTTTTTCAAAACTTTTTTGTAAATTTTGTAATATTTTATTTATAGCATGTACTTTCCTAAAGACATGCCAGGTATTTACATTTTTGACTATGTATATATGAGAAAGCCAGAAGTATAGAATGTGGTGTTTGAAGTTTGCAATTCTGATTGGTATAAGATTACCATAAGTCTGTATTCCTATTTTATGGAGATTTTCATGGTAATTATATTCTATGGTATATTTTAAAATTTACAGATACCATTAACAAGACTAAGAATGGTTCATTTTCAGCACAAAATTGGCAGAATACGTAGATAATCAATATACGTTTCCAGCATGGTATTTAGTTGGTGTTTACTCACCTTTATATACAATCTATCCAGATATCTAGATCCAAGCAAAACTTGGGTAAAAGACCTGAAACGGTTCCCTTCCAAATAAACTTAGCTATATAGTCTGTTTTCTATTTATTTTACATTCAGTCTCTCATCTTTCATGTTTTAACTTTTTTTCTGTATTTTCACAAGTTAAATTTTTACTCTCAAAAGAAATCTTTACAAATATTGACTTGATATTGTATTTCTTTTTGTCTTCTTAATGCTCTTTTATCTCATTGCTTTTGCCATTCAAGGTAGTCCCTGAAAAAATGTGAAACTACTGACCTCTATATAGCTGTTAAATAATATTTATCACTTCATCATAATTGTGTTTAAGATGCTATAACTACAAAGCATGAAGGCCATAAAAGAAAAGAACGGAAACACAGCAAGTGAAAGGGAAGTGTAATAGTGAAAGAACTTTGATGAAATGAATCACTTGTTTAAAACATGTTTATTTTCCTAAGAAATAAAAATCATAAATATTTTACCTCACATTGACTTTTTATGAGCAGTACAACTTTAAGTGACTTTAGTAATAATTTGCATAAAACTTACTACAAAATAAAATACTAATGCATGTATTTATGCAGCATTTTAAACAATTGCAAAGCCCCTCTTATGTGCTGTCCCACCTCTAACCTTTGGGAAAGGAAAGGCTGATCCCTGATGTCTAGTATTTGCAGTCTGGATCATTGGAGAGACAGCTAAACAGGTAATGACAGCATGATGAAGTTAAGTGCAAAGGTAAGGTTAGACAGTTACTTCCTTGTGTTATCTACTCAAATTGCTTTGAGTACACTGGTCCTTTCCAGTCACTAAATACAGTGCAATTTGGTGAAGTCTGTGTAGAGTGTCACTAGTACTCCAATCACTGTTTGCTCTAAATCACTGCTTAATACCTCCTTTTAGGTGCCCAGTGTTTTCTTCCATCAAATTCTGCTTTTATATCTGTCACTTACACATCAGAACTAAGGCACATCATTGTGTGTGACATTTGTCCATTACTGCAGGGTAGAACATAGTACTAAGAAGCTGAGGCTTTAAGGTATGGGGTCACCCATGTCCCTGTCACTTGCCAGTCTTCATTTACTATGCCTCAGAGATTTTTCTTCCTGATAAAAAATGAATGATAATAATACCCACCTTAGCAAATTGTTATAACATAAGCAAAGCTTAGCAGATAATTTGGTATATGGTACTCATTCACTAAGTCATAGTAATATATAAAATATATTTTTGTAGCTGGTGCTGCCAACGTTGATACTGTCATTATTATTAGATCATTTTGTTTTATATTGCTGTAATAATTGCATCACAATTATGTAATTAATAAAGACATGCAAATTACAAACACCAAAGGAAAATTGTTAATTTATAAATGATGAATATGTGAGGCTATAGGTTTAATGGTTAAGAACATGGCTTTTGGGGGTAAATTGTCTGGATTAAATTCCCATTTTACTTGCTAACTTATGATGTAAACTTTGTAAAAACATTTTTATTTCCTCCTCCTTCAATTTCCAGATCAAATAAACTGAAAATATATAGTGCCTCTCTCATGGAAACACTATGAAATTATATTAGTTGAAATATATAAAGTGCTTAGCATGATACCTAGCAGGTAAAAAGCACTATGGAAGTGCTTAGTCATTAACATTAGTATTATCATTATTATTAATAATACAATTAATATTCTCTTGGAAAGCATGTGAAGTATATGAGTTTATTCTGATCTCCTAGACTCCTAATATCTAGGTCTCTTATTCTCTGCCTCTTTGTACGGGGTGCTTTTTTTCAGCTTCTACTACCATGAGGGTAAAGGAATTCATCCAAAAGAAAGGTCTCTGGGTTCCAAATTTCTTTTCTTTCTGAAATCTGGTAAATCATCTTTCTAACCATGTCTATATGAAAGAGAACATATGCAAGCCATCAAAGACATACAGAATTTTTATCACTTTAAAGGAAATCAGGGGTAGTTTTTTTGCTAGCATTGCACTTTGAACTTACCAAAAACAAAATTGTGAGACAATGTGTTCCCAAACAACTAGAAATTATCTATAGAAAACCACCTATAGGATTTACAGAGGCATAAAAGAGAACTTGTAAAAGTTACTGGTTCATTATATTTTTTGACAATTTTAGGAAGACTTTATTGTGGTACCATAGGAATTCTTAGCACATGGAATCTTAGTATTTAAAATTACCTTAGAGGGCTTCCCTGGTGGCACAGTGGTTGAGAGTCTGCCTGCTGATGCAGGGGACATGGGTTTGTGCCCCAGTCCAGCAGAATCCCACATGCCACGTAGTGGCTAGGCCCGTGAGCCATGCCCGCTGAGCTTGCACGTCTGGAGCCTGTGCTCTAACATGAGAGGCCACAACAGTGAGAGGCCCGCATACCACAAAACAAAAACACAAACAAAACAAAGCAAAACAAAAAAGTACCTTAGAGGTTACAGTGCCCAATCACCTGTGGGTGCAGGAATCACCTTTCTAACAGTACTGGCATGTGGTCATTCAAATGTAATTTGAAAAGCACTGAGAAATGGAATCAATTTGCTATTGCTAGTCATTCATTCCATTGTTAATTAATAGTAATATTCTCTCTGAAAATCAATATAAATGTTGTTATAGCTGTGCTTAGAAAAAAATATTAAGAAACTTAGAATTATATACTTTTGCTATCTATGTGTTGGGATAATGAAATTTACTTAATTGTTTTCCAAATGGTTAAAGAGTTATCCAATTTCCTCAAATGAGTTTAATTTTAGAACGAAAGGAAGAACTAAAGAATGAAAGGAAGTTAGATAAAGAGAAAAGTGGGATGTGAGAAAGAAGAAAGAAAGAAGAAGAAAGAAACAGAGAGAGAAGGAAAGAAGGAAAGAGGGGAGAGAGGGAGGGAAGGAGGAAGGAAGAAGAAACGTAGGAAGCCCATTCCTGTGCTGAATTGAAAGTTTTCTCTTTTAAAATTATGTTAACAGGACCTTGAACCACATAGAAAGGTTAAGTCTACAATGAATATAATGAATACCTACAGTCTTTATAGCTCCTCTTAGATTTCTCTTTTCCAATTAATAGTGACCTTTCCCTTTAATGTCTATCCCTGCATTTATTTCAAGAAGTTCCCTAAAGTGATGGCAAAATGTCCAGTATTATCAAATGGACTTTTTTCCTTCTGTTTTATTTTTTGAAAAATAAAATAAACTAAGTCTATTTTTAAAAGATAGAGATATTTATTTATATAACATGTAATTTTATAAATTATACATGAAAGGCAAATACATAGAATAAAAAGCAAATTTGTCTGAAAGTTTGCTGATTTGTTGACTTCTGTGAAGGAAAAAATTATAAATTAAAATTATAAAATATTAAAATTATTAAATTACTGAATTATTAAAAATATTAAAATTATAAAATAAAAAATAAAAAATATATATGTATAAGTAATTCATAAATTAACAATTATGAATTTACTTTAAAAATTATGTGGAAATTTTGAGTTAATATGTGTTAAGATAGAGAGGAAATGATAAATGTCACACACTCAAGTAAAACTGAGTCATGATTTCACTATTAATAAGCTTTTGAATGCAGTAATGAAGTAAGATGACATTCGTTCAATTAAATGTATTAATACTAGTGACAATAAATAAGAAAGTATGATGCTATTTAATTAATGTGTTGGTGATCCTGACATATCAAGGATCTCTTACCAAAATAATGATAGGTATGAATGACTTTACTTACTAATTTATAAATCCAACTAATAAAGAGTATTATATCAGTGACAACTTAATTTTAGATATTGTATTTCTTTAACGTGGGCCATGTACATGAGTGTATGATTTTTTTTGTAGTTTTTCCTTTTATTTACTTAGTTCATATGACAACATTGATTTGCAGTACTTTTCTTGTCCCTAAATTAAATCTCACCATCTGAGAAAGAATCAGGTAGAACAACTACTGCTAATGAATAGCTAATGCTGTTTTTCTTGTCTGAAATAACAGGACTTAGATACCTCAGTTGACAGGATCATTTATGGGATATTATACCCTTTTTGTAAGGATTTTATCTTAAATCATACAAAGTACATTTTGATAGAATCTCTAATTATCTTTAAAAAAAACCTTCCTTTTAAAGCTTGTTTTCCATTACATGTTTCTCTCATGCTCCTTTTCCATATATTTTTTCCATTTGCTCCTTTTTTAATTTTTGCTTTATCTGGAAAAATATGTAGCAGCATAAAGTTTAATTTTGAGAAAATTGATAGTTTAAGGAGAGTTCAGTCACCTTTAAATGAGACATGCCAACAAGAATATTCCATGGCTTATTAAATTCCTTGACATTAATGATCCATTTGCATACACAGACAAGACAAAACAGTTACCTAATGGTAATAATAACAACAACAGCAAATAATGGTGGTTTGTGGTTATTAAGCATTTAGTATTGATATATAAGAAACACTGTTCTAAGCCCTCTACATGTGTGAATTTATGGAAAAAATTATCTGGCAATGAATCAGATTTCAGAGAATGTTTTAACCATTTTGGTCCATAACCATTCTATTATTTGACATTGATGGGTCAAGCAGATGAAATTGCTCATTTGTCATAAATTTTTATATTTGAGCAACAATATCACTTTAAAGAATGCCTGGGTCATTTGTATGATACAATTCAACCAATGCTTTAAAGTTCACAGCATATAATTTCTTCCAATTCCAACATTTGTTTTTTTCTATTAATGCTTGCATCAGTGTTATTTTTGGCAGGCTCAGAAAACAGAAATACTGTGGTCATGAATGATTTTAGAAAAGGGGTTGAATAAAGTTAGCTATATTTTTCTGTCTGTGGATTTTGTCCATTTCTGATATGTAAAAAGTAATACACATTCAAAACAAACTTAGGATGCAGACATTGTTCTGAACCTATGAAGCAGATTTGCTTATACAGCAAGCACACTCTTGTTTCTTTTACTTCCAGCAGTTGAGATTTTGTTATTGGTTTGGCCAAAATTCCAAGGACTATGTTGTTTTCCTATTCCAGAAAAAGATATATGATTTATAACAAAGATTATAATGTCAAGCTAATCAAAAGTTTTATTATAGTGGTGCATGATTTTTTAAATTCACATTTTCATTAATTTTGATTACTTAGATTTATTTATTTTTGTAAACATTATTATGGTGATATCCTCCCATTTTCAACAAATCTTTGAATACAATTTTCCTTCACAGTTAATAGTCGTTCTTCTCAAGAAGAGAAATAATTTGGGAAATGATACAGCATGGTATTGCCATGCTGATTTTAATCCAAAATGTGCTTTGAGGTGAAACCCTCCTGGGATCCCTGCTGATCCTTAATATCCCATCAGCATTGCAAGGGGTCACTTATAACCAGTAGTTATAGCTATTTTTCCACACGGTAGGAAATATAAGTGTTTTATTCTTGAGACTTTCAAAGAATGGGAAGCCTGCAGCCCTGAAGACATCTGAAGATTGTAACGTTTTTAAAAAGTTTATCATAATTTATTAATTCATTTGTGGATATATATATATACACACACACACACACACACACACACACATATATCAATAGTTCTTTCTGCTAAGGCAGATGTTCCATGGAAACAATGGCTTCTTTGATATTTGAGGAGACTGACCACTTTTATTACCCACTGATATGTGATTTTAGTTAATATGATTAATGTAAACTACTCAAAGACTCCAGAGAAATCTATCATATTATTTTTAAACACAACAAATTATACTTTCAATTTTTATTTCTGTGTAAAACAAAACTTAGAACATCTCTGAGTCAGGTACTAGACATTACATGTTTACAAAGTTAAACACAAGCATATACAAATTACATATATGAGATATATATATATATATATATATATATATATATATATATATATATATATATTCTTAATGGTACTGAACTTATTTGTTCTTAATTTTAAATGCATCCGCTAAGTGCAGAGTAAAGGTGAAGAAATTTTCCCCTCCTTTCTCTTGCCTTAAGATTCTCTGCTTTCAACTTATCTTTATATTCAAAATATTCAGTGTCATTTGTATGGTAAATCCACTCCTATGAATAATAAAACAAGAATCGAATGAAATAATGCCAATTAAGACATTAAGAACAATTAATTTCATATTCAGAGATTTTTGCATTTTAAAAATGAGGAGATCCCCATATCTCCTCCCTGTTGTGTCTCCCTCTCACCCTCCTTATCCCACCCTTCTAGGTGGACACAAAGCACCGAGCTGATCTCCCTGTGCTGTGCGGCTGCTTCCCACTAGCTATCTATTTTACATTTGGTAGTGTATACATGTCCATGCCACTCTCTCACTTCATCCCAGCTTACCCTTCTCCCTCTCTGTGTCCTCAAGTCCATTCTCTATGTCTGCATCTTTATTCCTGTCCTGCCCCTAGGTTCTTCAGAGCCACTTTTTTTTTTTTTTTTTTTAGATTCCATATATATGTGTTAGCATACAGAATTTGTTTTTCTCTTTCTGACTTACTTCATTCTGCATGACAGACTCTAGGTCCATCCACTTTATTACAGATAACTGAATTTTGTTTCCTTTTATGGCTGAGTAATATTCTATTGTATATATGTGCCACATCTTCTTTATCCATTCATCTGTCAATGGACACTTAGGTTGCTTCCATGTCCTGGCTATTGTAAATAGAGCTGCAATGAACATTGTGGTACATGACTCTTTTTGAATTATGTTTTTTTCAGGGTATACGCCCAGTAGTGGTGTTGTTGGGTCATATGGTAGTTCTACTTCTAGTTTTCTAAGGAACCTCCATACTGTTCTCCATGGTGGCTGTGTCAATATACATTCCCATCAACAATGCAAGAGGGTTTCCTTTTCTCCACACCCTCTCCAGCATTTATTGTTTGTAGATTTTTTGATGATGACCATTCTGACTGGTGTGAGGTTATACCCCATTATAGTTTTGATTTGCATTTCTTTAATTATTACTGATGTTGAGCATCCTTTCATGTGTTTGTTGGCAATCTGTATATCTTCTTTGGAGAAATGTAAGGCCAGACACTATAAAACTCTTAGAGGAAAACATAGGCAGAACACTCTATGACATAAATCACAGCAATATCCTTTTTTGACCTACCTCCCAGAGAAATAGAAATAAAAACAAAAATAAAGAAATGGGACCTAATGAAACTTAAAAGTTTTTGCACAGCAAGGGAAAACATAAACCAGACGAAAAGACAACCCTCAGAATGGGAGAAAATATTTGCCAATGAAGCAACTTATAAAAGGTTAATCTCCAAAATTTGCAAGCAGCTCATGCAGCTCAATATCAAAAAGACAAACAACCCAATCCAAAAATGGGCAGAAGAGCTGTAGCATCTTCTGACTGGAGATATTTTGGAGGATGACCTGACTTTCAATTGTAATAAGAAATGACTGTTATCATTAAAGCCAATGCAGCATCTTAAATGAGGCTCTGTTTGTGTAAAAGCAAGTCATTCCAGGAGGAAATAATTTGATGTGTGTTGGCAATTATGTCTTAACAAGAAAATACACTTGGGCATATACCAACCTAAGTCAATCTGGCCCCAGCAGATTTTTCAATTTTATTCCTTTAGATGCATGTGCACTACGGAACAGAGTGTGATTCTTAAATGTTAAATTAGGTTTGGGCTCTGTCACCTAATGCCCCCTAACTTTGGCCAACTCATGTAGGGTCTCTGAGCTTCAGTTTCCTCCCTGCTCTGTAAATCACCAAATCTAATAATCACTCCTCTTTTTGCACACACATTGGTTTCTCTCTACGTTTTTCTTTGTTGATCAGTACCTCTTTCTTGAAACTTCTCTTGGAATTCTTATGAAAAGAGAATTTTTCTCTCAGTTGTTCACTCTCCTCTCTCATTTCTCCTTCGACCTCTAACAATGTTTTTATTTTGTTTTTGTTTTTTCCATTTCCGTGTCTCTTCCTTAAATTCTGGTGTTTGTGAAAGTTTCATGCTTGGTTTTCTTCTCATCTCAAATTCAAAGCTAACTCTAGACTAGAAATTCTTGACTGTTTCTTATGTTATGTACCTGTTTGGCAGTTTTGTATAGTCTTTGAATCCTTTCTAAGATGGTTTTTGTAATATATGAAGTAAAATACAGACGATAATAGAGAAAATCATTCAAATTCAGTTCCAAAAAATTATTTTTAAATACTTTATTGAGAGAAATGAAAAGATCTAGAGATAGGTCTAATAGGTACTATCATTTAAAAATAGGGATACGCACCAATAATATTTCAACATTTTCTGTGATACGAAAGTGTCTGTGATTTATGTTGGTAACAAAGAAGAGACACTGCTAACACTACTGTGATCTACTTTATGTATTAACAAACTGAAGGAAATGATATTTCTAATAGATTAGTGAAAATAACATGAGTGTTTTTCCCTTCAAGGCCATAGGTCCCTAACTTCTGTCCATGGATCCCTTAGGTTAAAAACATCTGCTCTAGATAACCTCTTCCCCTCATTCTCTACTTACTCACAGTTCTTACAATGTTTCATAATAAATAACTTATTTTCTCACTGATGTGATTGGAAATGTTTTGAGGGCATCAATCTTTTTGTGTTTGAAAACTTTGCCAGTGTCGAATCAGGATATATTTTTGAACAATTGAAGAGATCTTGATTTCTACTCCCAGTGTCTCTCTTGTAATCTAGATCTGCATAGGCAACTGTTAAGATTCATCTATTCCAGTTTTGAGGGTGAGATGCAATACAGCATGAGAGCTATGACAAAGCCTTAAGGATCTAATACTCTCAATACATTGGTACCAAGACTACTTGTTTAGGTTCTCTCCTATGATCACTCTCAAAGAAATAAGCCTATTTGTGTGTGTAATAAATCAAATAGGAAAAATTAAAATGTTCTTACACAAAGAGAGGGTGAAAAATCAGAGATTATCTCTGCTTAGCTCTGCTTTATTACACAGAAAATATAATATAAAAGAGATATAAGAATAGGTAATTTGGGAATATAGATGGGGAAGGGACACTAGCCAAGGAATATTTGGCCCTGAGGCTATCCAACTTAAGAAAGAAAATCGTAAAAATGACAAAGCTCTAATATTTCTGATAGGCACGTCCCTAAATAAAAACAAGTTGTCAAATGCTTAGGAATGAGTTACCTCAATTTGTTTCCATATATAGAGGGTCCACAAAGCTATAGGTTCCTGTGTTAAGAGTCTCAGAGCATAACTCTACTGAAGAAATCATGTATCATATGATATTCAAATCAATCCACTGGAAAATACTTCAAGATCAATTACCAAAACCTTAAAGGACCACCCAGAAACTGTGAACAAATTAAACATCAAGCAAGGCTTAAGATTGTAGACTCAAGATTGGGGATGGTATTAGGAGTAAGGTTGAGTTCCTTTCCTCAATGCTTTTCTGAAAATCCTCAGTGTTTATTATGAGCAAGGTCTGATTCAGAAACATTACCCAACTTGGAATTACAACTTGTGCTGTTGGGTTTGTTTGCAAATAAAACCAAGGAGAAAAACAGAGACATGATTATAAAAGATGCTAGAATGTGGAAAAGAGATTAAACATTATTAAAATATCATTCCCAGGAATTAGAAACAGTTTTATAATTAATAGCCTAACAGTTGACTGCGTGAAATGCCAAAACAGAAATTAAATTTTCATTTGTGAACAGGAATAATGAGAGAACATAAAAAAGATTGGGTTTGGGTTTCTCTGTCACTGAAGATTAATGATTGCCTAAGGTCTACATTCAAAATTTAGACACTTAATTGGTTGTAGAGAAAGATACTTCATTGGATGTGCAGACACTCTAAAGCTGGACTTCAATCAGGGCATGAGCTGAATTCCCGTTTCACCATCACTGGAGTCAGATAATTTCAACTATTGCTTATTTCATTATATGTACTGGAGAAAAGTAAATGTATCCTTTTCAGAGAAAATGCAATATAAATACAAGATTATTTAAAAAATAATAGTCCTCAGCAATATAAACATTCTGCACTGTGTCATCAAGTTAGTTGTTGACAGAGATTAATATCTAAAAGATGGTCTAGCCTTTTTAGAAAGAACAGGTTATAAGAAAGAAAGCCTCTTGTGAGATTATTTTTAAAACTATATTATGTTAATGCAGTGATTTACTATGGTTTTATCTTTACAACACTAAAAACATTGTTTATTATGTTTATATCTGCATATTAAATATGCCAAATGTTACTTATTTTATTTCCAAAGAAAAAATGTGTAGACTTTATCTTTTTTTAATTGAATGTGGCATGTCAGGATTTAGCTCACAAAAAAATGTGTGAAACTGATAATAGTACATATATATAAATTATAATATGTGGGCAGTTTCATCCCT
Organism: Hyperoodon ampullatus; assembly: GCF_949752795.1. Lineage (NCBI taxonomy): Eukaryota > Metazoa > Chordata > Mammalia > Artiodactyla > Ziphiidae > Hyperoodon > Hyperoodon ampullatus. The sequence continues at coordinate 125,857,867 of NC_136918.1, forward strand.
AATTTTTCAACTGTAAATTAACAGTGCTACCGGAAGGTCTCCCTGTAGATGGGATATCTCTTTTAGTTAGATATCCCATCAGGCTAACGGAACAGAGAGGGAAGTTGTACTCATTAGAGTACCAGGAAGTCACCACTTTTCATGGTGCATTCTAGTATGTCTCCCATATCACTATGAAGTAGAATTTTTGTATCCATTGTTATAAATGAAGAAACTAAATCTAAGAGAGATTAAACAATTTAACTGAAACAATTGTAATCCATATCTGAGTCCAGAGTGTACATTCACTTCAGTCTACTATATGATACATTTGGTCCTTAATGTGCCTGAGATGTTGATAGCCATCATTTCAACAGTATCAGTATTTATTATTGTTTATATTAAGTTTTTGAAAAGACATTTTCTCTCCTCTTTGACTAGAATCATTGGAAAATTATGGTGAATATATTTCTTGGTATTATCATTCTTAATCTGGAACTTAGAATCTTTATACAAGCAAGATATGAAATTCCAGAAGCTAAGGATTCTCATTCCTCAATAAGGAGTTTTCCCCTATGTTTTCTTCTAGGAGTTTCATGGTTTCAGGTTTTACATTTAAGTCTTTAAATACAATTTTGGGTTAATTTATTTTTTTTGAGTGGTGTAAAAGTAGGGGTCCAGTTTCATTATTTTGCTTGTGAATACCCAATTTTCCCAACAGTATTTATTGAAAAGACTATTTTTTTTCCCATTGAAAATTTTTGGCTCCCTTGTCAAAAATTGTTAGCTGTGCAGTTAACTGTATATGCATGCATTTATTTCTATGCTCTCAGTTCTACTGCATTGGTCTGTATGTCTGCTTTTATACCAGTATCACACAGTTTTGACTTTTGTGACTTTGTAGTGTAGTTTGACATCAGAAGTGTGATGCCTCCAGCTTTGTTCTTTTTCAATATTGGTTGGCTATTAGGGGTCTTTCGTGTTTCCATTTCTGTGAAAAAAATGGCTACTATCAATAAGACAGGAAATTACAAGTGTTGGTGATGATGTAGACCAATAAAGGAAGCCTGGTACACTGCTGGTGGAACCGTAAATTTGTATAAACATATGGAAAATAGATGATTCAATAACATTATATATAATTACTTTTAAATAATGAAAAACATAAAAATAAATAAAATATATAAGAAAATAACAAGGCAATGTGAAAAAACTGGCACATTTATTAAATTTATATACATATAAATATATACACACATATAAACATGTATCCATATGCTAACCAATTTCTTTGCTCATTATTTTTTTTAATATTTATTTGACTGCATTCAGTCTTAATTGCGGCACATGGGATCTTTTTTTGCGGTGTGCTGGCTTCTCTCTAGTTGTGGTGCTTGGGCTCTAGAGCACATGGGCTCAGTAGTTATGGCATATGGACTCTCTAGTTGTGGCACACAGGCTCTAGAGCACGTGTGCTCAGTTGCCCCACAGAACATGGGATCTTAGTTCCCCGACCAGGGATCAAACCTGAGTCCCCTTCACTGGAAGGCGGATTCTTAACCACTGGACCCCCAGGGAAGTGCCTTTGCACCCAGCATTCTGCTCCCTTTCTCTAAAGAAATACCTGAGTTCTTTCAGTGAAATCTAGTAGTTGCAAACAATATCTTTCTTTGAAAATGACTTTCTTTTATATTTACTAGTAAGTGATATCTCAGCTAAGGATAGAATTTTCATAGATTGGTACTATGACTAATTAGTCCTTTAGTCTCTATTATTACTTTTAAGAAAACTAAAGTCAGTTTCATATGTTCCTTTCTTATGAATATGCCCTTTCTTTCTGATAGCTTATAAGATTTCTCCTTTGTCTTTGATATGTAAAAAAAGAGAACTCAAATGATATGAATAAAATGTTCCAAACCATATAAAGTTTAGAACAATGTTTTGTGTTGTTTATGCATCATTCATAGCTGAGTCTGATTCTATCCATGGGGCATGGCAGTAGGAACTTATAGTCAATGGGTTGTAATCAAATAATGTAAGCGGTGGTATCTATCTTGATGATCTCTCTATTCAGATCAGGATTCCAGCCCTACCGTCTTAAGTATACAGTTAACATGAGTTAGAAAAGATCTCAGAGCATCAGTCAAGAAGCTGTCATTCAGGCTTCCCTGGTGGCACAGTGGTTGACAGTCCACCTGCTGATGCAGGAGACACAGGTTTGTGCCCCGGTCTGGGTAGATCCCACATGCTGCGGAGCACCTAGGCCCGTGAGCCATGGCCTCTGAGCCTGCACATCCGGAGCCTGTGCTCCACAAAGGAAGAGGTCACAACAGTGAGAGGCCTGCGTACCACACACACACAAAATAATAATAATAATAATAATAATAATAATAATAATAATAATAATATAATAAAAATAAATAAAATAAAAGAAGTTATAATTCAATGCCCAGCTACTCCCTGGGAGGATGGAGCTGGGGATGGTGTTGAGCTAAGAAAATGCTACAGATATTTCAGTATAATAATAGGCCGACATAGGAGGGGGTTACTTTACAATTTTACTTGGTATTTACCATCAAGAACTGTTCAACAAGCTGAAAGACAACAATGAAGAAAAATAAAATCCTTGCTTCCGTGAAGCTCACATTCTCCAGGGATGAAAGTAATATGCAAAAACATATAAATATATAGTGTGCATGCAATTATATGATGTAAGGGCTATGGAGAATAGTGAATCAGGATGGGGAACAAAGAAGAATGGTTCAGCAGTTGGGAGCTCTTTTCTTGGGGGCTGTTGGATCCTCCTCGAGCAGAGACATAAAGGAAGTTAGAGAACATGTCTGGTGGATGGCTCATAAAACTGCTGACAATGGGACTAGCAAATCCAAAGGCTGGTCCTTCCTCAAGTGGGGAATCTGTGTACTTGGCATGTTTGATGAATTAGAAAGAGCCAAGCGTGGTTGGAGATGAGGTCAGGAAGGTAGAGATATAGATCGCATAAAACTTTTTAAGCCAAGGTGTGAATGGTGAATATTTGTGAACGCCCACATGGCACAAAGGACTGACACAAACACTGTGTTTAGGGACTCTGCCAAACTTTAGCCTGTATTCTGCCTGCACTAAGTTTCCCTAAAGATAGCCCCAGCCCCTGTGCTGAGTCTTTGCGCAAGAAAATGCAATGTTGCCACATGGCATATATACTTTGTCTCTATCCACATTGCCAAACCATTTTCAGTAATTTTCCAATCACCCTCCTTCTGTAATTTTCTTTTTTCCCATAGCCTCCTTTTCTGTTCTCCATAGACCCTACTTACCCCTTGTGTTTTATATGAATATCTCTGGCTGCTGGAGGAGAAAATGGGGGAGTCAGGAGACTAGAGGGACAATTTAAGTGGCCCTGGCCTTGTTACTCTGTCCTGAGATAAGTCTCAGGCCTCCTGATGACCTCAGAAGCACTTCCTAGACATTCAGTAAAGAAGTTGGAGTTGATTCAAGGACTAAATAGAGCAGAGGCCCAGGAGAAGGGAATTGTCAACTGTATTTGTTCAGAATTCGGAAATATGTTGGGAAAATATCTGCAAAAATTCATTCAATATCACCGAGTCCACTCTATTCAGCTAATTGATGATAAACTTGGGACCAAAGTAGCATACATGTGATAAGCAGGGTTAGCCTTGCAGATTTGATATGGGTATTTGCCTTCTGTGATTTCAGAGATACTGCAAAGGACAAATTATGTAAAAACTTTGCCCCCAAATTCCTAAGAGTGAGATATTTATGTCTTTGTAGTTAGCATTGTCTTCTCTGCAGTCCACTGTTCTAATTTATACACATCTCTAAGAGTATCATGTTAAGCTCTCAATCTTTTTACTGTGAATAAATGTGTAAACACAAAGGAAAAGCTGATCATAAAATAATGATTCTTGAAAGATGGGAGTAAAAATACAGGGAAATAAGGCCAAAATTTTAAAAGACTGGAGAGTGAATGAACTAAACTCAATCTTTGTCTACTTCACAGTTTTGCTAAGGGCTATCCAGAGAGCAGACTAAAATCTGGAACCAGCCATCATCAAGAAAAGAGTTTTCTCGACAAATATGAGCATAAGCAACAAATTGCCAGCCAATTGATTGGAAGATCTCTGTAGCAGAAAATATTTAACAAAGTTTTTTGTTTTCTGAAATAATTGTAATAATGGTTGGCATGTATTAAGCTTGATCTGACATGATCAGTTATTATGGGCTAGTTACTATTGTATGATATATATGTATGTATATAGTGTATGTATATGTGTGCGTGTATGGTGAATACATATAATGTATAGGTGTGTGTATATATATGTATGTATATATTCATCTTTTTCATAACCCAATGAATTATATAATATTATTACACTAATTTATTACTTGTAGAAATTCAAGCATGAAAGAGTAAATTGCTTTATTAAGACTACATAGCTAATATCTGATTTAGGAGGATTTGAACCCAAGCAGCCTTACTCTGGAGCCTATGAGTTTTAACACCGTGAATAAACAACATAATATTTTGTGCCTGCAGGTATAGAAACTTTTTATTTCCTATTAACAAAATCATTTACTTTTATGTAAATACAGTCTTTACAGTATAATTGTTAAATACCATGGTCACAATAAAATTACACTTACACAGATAAACTTTCTATTTTTATCTCTCAGGGAAATAAATGTAAAAATGTCTGAGCATCAGATCATAACTTCACTGGGAGGAGTGACCCAGTGCCATAAAAAAACTTCAGGAACTGAGTTTGAAGTCCACAGACCAAAGAGCAGTGTGAAAATGAGTAAGTTACTTTACTTTTCAAACTTTAATTTTTTATCTATAAAATGTGTAATAATATCTATATTGCAATATTTGGTGAAACAGAAATAATACATGTAAAACAGCTGGCATTTAGTAGACAAACTGATGAAAACTTACATCAATGAAATTAACTAGCAAATTTGTCTCTTTCCTCCTTTTAAAGTGAAAATAAAGTCACACTGGAAATGGAGATTTTAGTTTCTATGTTAGCTTTTTGACAAAAGAGTAGAATATCTACTGTGGACTCTTCCCCAAGGAGAGCCTGTTAAAAACTTGGAAAGTTATAGGCTCTCTTATAATGGAGAAAGAGAGCAAAGAGTCTCCAATAGGAAATATGCCTTCATGTTCTCAGCACATTTTGAATTATAGTAGACCACAAGGTAAACAACACCGATTTATTGAAAGCACTAAGTTAAGACTTTATGATCACTCTGCATAAAGCTCTATTTGCCCTATATACAATGTAAATAAAATGCCAGCATTTATTTCATATATTTTAGTTGTTAGAAAGCAATCGGGATCTCAGGTTCTAAAAGAAATGGGTTTCTTGGCAGTAAGAATTTGTAATATCAACTCAAAATAAAATAGCAATTTCTCCACCAACCAATCACACACTAGGGAGAAAACCATTGTTCTAAATTATGTAAAGAGAATAAAAATGTGGTTCTAAAAAACTTCTAAAGTCATCACCCAGAATGAAAGCTTTAGAATTATCTATGGCTCCTATAGACTTGTAAGATAACAAAATATTTTCAAAGTGCTGATCATGCCCCAAAGTTGCATATGTATCCTCAGAAGTATTTGAGTTGGGATATAGGAGAGCAATGTTGAGTGTTTCTTGAATTTAAATCTGCCATATTTGTTGTAGAAAAAAAAAAAGAAAGAAACATATGGCCCTTATCTTAAAATTATGTTCCTTGAAGACACCATGCACCATGTGCATTTGTAACTTTTTTTTTTTAATTTAAAATAGGCAGATATGGTCTGTGTTTATGTTAAGTATACATGGCTGCCTGACTTAATATTTGCAGATTCTGATTAAAAAAAAATAGTATGCTTCTTGTTGTTTTATTCTGTTGAAAAAAAAAGACAAAAGACGTAGAGCAAGAAAAAAATGCATAAAGTTCTAATGGTGTGGCTTTTATAAAACCATACTGATTTATGGAATGGGGCAAAACAGATTGCTAGCATTTTTAAATATATATATTTTTTGGTTTTCAACAATTGCCTTGGCAAAACTCCAATGGTTTTCAACATATACCATTGGTAAGGCTGTAAGGGAAATACTTTTTTATACATTTATTGGCAGGAATGTAAATGGTTTAATTTCTATTACAGGAATTTGTTGATATCCAACAAAATTACATTTTTCCCCTTTGATTCAGCAATCTCACTTCTAGCAAACTGTCACCAAAATACAAAATGACAATTGTACCAGATTATTCATTGAAGCACTGATTATTAAAGAAAAATAATGAAAATAACTCAAATGCTGATATAAAAGGAACTGATTGTTAAATTATGGCACATACACACAATGGAGTACTGTACAGCTAAAAGGTAGAGTAGAAATATCTCTATATACTATGTAAGCGTGACTTCCAGGATACATTGATAAGTTAATAAAAAGTGAAGTGGAAATAAGATATTTCTTATTTATAATTCAGAATGTATTATTCTTAATTATGTGTTCATAAAGTTCTACAATGTTTGTAAAGTTTTTAATACTTTGGCTATGTCTCTGTTATGGCATTGAAAATGGTGTTTTATAAAGATTTACCTAATTGTTTTGCACAATGAGAATTTAAACTTGAAAAAGTAGCTTATGAGATTTCATTTTACATGTCTTCATATACCAAGGTCCAAGTACATTTTGTTGGATGTGATTTTCATCTTAAAACTGCATTAAACAGTATCAAATCCAAAGTCCAATGCTTATTTATGTATGAGTTTTTTCTACCTTACAGTTAAATTTTACTTTCCTCTATTGTTCACTTAGACTCTGTACTTTATCTCCACCCCATGTAATAAATTTCTGATTTTGTAAGGGAATGCCATATATACTGTCAAATTTCATTACCTAATCAGCCTTCATGAGAAATTCATCTCACCAATCTTTCATTATTTCTCAGTTGTAACTATGAACAAGATTGCAATGAACCATCTCCCAGTTTGTCCAACCATATAAATGCTTGTTATTTTTTATTGATTATACAAAGCAGTGTTTTACTGTTTTGGCAAACAACATAGAAAGGCTATAAACCATAATGAGCCATGAATATGTTTCTAAGTTAAGCTCCATTAACAACTTGAGAATGTATGTAAATTTCGATTACATATATTTTTGAAAATAGTATGCCAATTTTGATAAATTTGATTTTCTTTAATAATAACATAACAGATCTACTGAAAAAAACATTCAGCTAACTGATATTTCAAGTTCAGCCTTCTTTCAAAATGTTATTGATGTCAGTTTGTTTCAGCGGGAAGATAAACACAGCAGTATGTGGAGAGATTTTGAAAAAAATGACATTTTCTAATCTCTGATCAAGCAATCTTCACTGGCTTCCTTCTTGAGCTGCCCACTTACCAGAATGATTCAATGGAGAATTCACAGACCACGTAAATTTGACCAAGGTGGACAAAAAAAGGAAGTCCTTTAGCCATGCAAAATCTTCATTCTTTGTTTATTGTATTGATTAATATTATTCAATTAGATAAGCAATTTGTTAACTATTATTTACACATTGTTAAAATCAACTATTAATATTTAATTATCCAGATTATTTTTAAGTTAATAGTGAAATTCTTCTAGGTTAGCAAATCATTTCAGTTGATTTGATAATTTCCACTCTTCTGCTGTACTTTATATTACATTGACCACAGCTGAATTTTGGATTACTAGAAAGAAATTTAATTAAGCAATCACAGTCACAGCTACACCAATGCCCAAAATATTATTTTAAAATAAAGTGTTGGGCTTCCCTGGTGGCGCAGTGGTTGGGAGTCTGCCTGCCGATGCAGGGGACGTGGGTTCGTGCCCCGGTATGGGAAGATCCCACATGCCGCGGAGCGGCTGGGCCCGTGAGCCATGGCTGCTGAGCCTGCGCATCCGGAGCCTGTGCTCCGCAACGAGAGAGGCCACAGTAGTGAGAGGCCCGCGTACAGCAAAAAAATAAAAAATAAAAAAAATAAAAATAAAATAAAATAAAGTGTTATTCTTGTTTAAAAAAATAGGTGTCAGCTTTACATAAACAAATCATTCAAACAAAGTTCAACTTTGGATGACTGACATAATTAGCTCATAGGGAAAGGAAATGGGTATTATACAGCCTGAGACAAAATATTTTCCTCCTAACTAGGAATTAGTTGTTGTAACCCATTTGAATGAGCAGTTCCTCTTCCACACTAGCCTTTGAACATGAAACTTAACTTACTTTTGCTGATGAAATGAGAGATTTTATTAATTCTGAACCAAGTCTCCTGCTAGCCAGCAGTGCAAACATTACAATATCTGGCTAGTTACAGAAGTGCAACTTGGCGAGTACTAAATCCAAAGTCTTACCATGAACAACTTTCATTCTAACCTCTGGAGCTACCTAGTAACATACTTAATAATGTGCTCAACTTGTCAAGAGATAAGGACTATGATTCCTTAATACATTTCTTCTCTCTGACATATCCCATCACCTCAGCAACATTTTCAATGTGAGATTGTTTCTGCTGATTTGCTTTCCATTACAATATAATCATAAAGAAGTATTACCATCAATCCTTGTGTATCCAAAACATTAATTTCCCCACCCAGGGGAAGAAAAAGAGTTTAATAAACCATACTGTGTCTCTTTTTCACTTCTGGAGATCAGTGAGGAGAAGTGGTCTTCACAAGAATTTGATCTAACAGTTAAAAAAAGAAGTATACGATAATGTCAAATCTTCTGCAAGTCTTTGAAAAATTAAGTATGGCCCCTCAGAACTGCTGTAGTCTGGTGAGACAGTTTAAAAGAGGCTGCATTTCTCATGAATTGTGAGTGACTTTTGATATTGTTGAAAACTAGGAGGTAAAAGGTAAAAATAATATTATATTAAGGCTAAGGAAATCTGGGAATTTTATATAACATTTAATACAAAAATATTTCCTTAATATGAAATTAGACTACTTCTATCATAGTGACTCATTAATACGTTTTTCTTTAAAATTTGTGTTTGTGTGTGTGTGTGTGTGTGGATAAGTGGACATGTATACTGGGTCCAAAAGTTATTACAGAAAGAAAAGCTGGACAATCCTACATGGTTTTATTGTTGACTGTAGTCCTTCTAAAATTTACTGATGTGAGCATTTATTTTCTTTGGAATCTTGGTAGCAGGAAAGAGTGAATCATCAAGTGAGAATAATTCCTGTGGTGGTACATAAGTTTTCAAGAGAAATTCAGAAATATGCCTTGGAATGATTGAAGAATGAGACTCTCAGAAATTAGGGAGAAAAGAGAAAACCACAAATCTAGGGATTAAGGCTAAACATTCTTCTGATGAAGGTGTATAGTTCATGTGTGTGTGATTTTCCCTTGAACTACTGGAACAGTATGGTTATCATTGGCTTTCAAATTGTATCTATTTCAAAATTCTCTCTTGTTATCCTTAATTATTCAGCATATACATTTGCCGTCTTTGTGTTTATAGAATTTTGTGTAATTAACAAAGAAAGTTGTAAAAGGAAGTTTGGATTTCTTGCATCACTCTTCCCCTGAAACAAGTGCCCATGGGATGAACATGTCTGGTGGATGTGAGTCCCAGAATTACAGAGATCAATTAAAAAAAAAAAAAAAAAGCAATGAATGTCCAAGGTAGACCTGAGAGAAGAGAGAAAAGGACAATAGCGGAAGTAGTCACAAAACCAGCAACTCCATAATGTAAGGCAAACTAGCCCATTATAAGAAAATGCTTGTATAAGAAAAATATAAGGGCAAGGGCAAGACGGCCGTTCCTTTTTTGCCCACTGATTCCGTACTTGGTACTGAAGCAACCGTGTTTTATGCTTTACTCATGAGAAGTGTGATTTCAGGATTTAACCCCTGTAAATGCTGTCTCAATAGAAGAATAAGGAAGCTTGTTGTTATCTATAAACAATGCAGATTATTTTTCCATAGTCTCTCCATTTCCATTTTGGTGCTCTCCGTGAGGCTTCAACCAAAGATTAATCTCAGTAGTCGTACATAGTGGAAGGAGACTGAGCTGTTTTATTTGTGAAATCAAATTGCCTTCTTTTTTTAAACCACTTTGTTTATTTCTGTTGTTATCAGATAATGTGTTAGCAAAATGCTGCAATATTGAAATGTCAATATTCACTGCAATGCTTTAAATGGATCCAAGCAGCATAAAATGATTTGTATGCAAAACACTCATTGCCTAATCAGACTCAAATTTGAGTGAACATTTAATCAATTAGGTTTACTTGATTCACTAGGAGTTTATAAGATCCTTTGATGATACAAAATACAGAATAAATAATAATACATATATTAGGAATTTTCCCAATTAAACTCGCTGACTGAGTTTTTTGCATAAACAACGAATATACAGTTAATAGTAAACAGTAGTGAGCCATATTCTATTTCTAAAGGCAATTTTGAAACTGATGATCATAAATTGTTTTAAAAAAACAAACTGGGCATCACTGGTGGTGCAGTGGTTAAGAATCTGCCTACCAATGCAGGGGACATAGGTTCGAGCCCTGATCCGGGAAGATCCCACATGCAATGGAGAAACTAAACCCATGCACCACAACTACTGAGCCTGTGCTCTAGAGCTCACAAGCCACAACTACTGAGCCCGTGCACCTGGAGCCCACACTTTGCAACAAGAGAAGCTACCCCAATGAGAAGCTTGTGCACCACAATGAAGAGTAGCCCCTGCTCACTGCAACTAGAGAAAGCCCGCATGAAGCAATGAAGACCCAAGGCAGCCAAAAAAATATTTAGAAAAAAAAACAAATTATTTTCTTTCCCAAAAGTTTGCATTATTTTATTTTTACCTTGTAAGTTGATGAAAAGTATCATTTATATGAAGTTCCTTAAATAATACACTCTAAATATATTAGATTCAAATACATGTGACTCGGTTATGAATATTCATGTGATGATGTTGCCCACCACATGTGTATCAATTAAACAAAATGTAATACTCTTGATGCTTAAGAGAAATAATTAGAAATTGGTTTCCTCTATAAATGAATAATGATGAATTTTATTTCATAGGTACTAACAACAGGATGCCAGAGCAAGAATCATTATTTTATAATTCAAAGTACTCCAATACCGGGATAAATTTTGAAACCACAGCTAGATATTATTAGAAAGACTCACTACTGTTTTCAAGCTGAGATATTAAAAAAGAGCATTTTCAATGCTTTATACTCTCATCCAACTTCATGAGACAAGATGTTATTACAGGAAGACGTGGTGTAAATGAACAGGAGAGGAAAGATTGTGGAATGAATAGTGGAGAGAATACTGGACTATGTAAAGCTAAAGCCTGAAAAATATTATTCTAGTTTTCCTGCTGAGTTTCCTTGTAGGCTTAGGAAAATCACAGCTCACTTTTCTTATATGTAAAATGACACCCTCAGAGCTGGCCTTTGAATATTGCTTTAATATTAAATACTGGAAAAATCTAAGGTAAGGAACCAATACAACTTTGCTACAGATAATTGAGGAAAAATAATATAAAAAAAATCTCAGAGGGTTTCCCTGGTGGCACAGTGGTTGAGAGTCTGCCTGCCAATGCAGGGGACATGGGTGCATGCCCCAGTCCAGGAAGATCCCACATGCCGTGGAGCGGCTGGGCCCGTGAGCCATGGCCACTGAGCCTGCATGTCCAGAGCCTGTGCTCCACAATGGGAGAGGCCGCAAAAGTGAGAGGCCCACGTACCACAAAAAAAAAAAAAAAAGAAAAAAGAAAAATCTCAGAAAGAAGGCTCAAGGTGTAAGGAGAGTAATGAAAAGGAATGATGTGGGGAAAAAATGTAAGCTTATAGAGAGATATAAAGGACTTACTGATTTAAGATTAAAAATACTGTCCTCCTCCTCCTCACCATCACCATGATGACATCTTCATAATAATATCAATAGTTAATTTTTGAAGTTAAAACAAATAAAAAATACTGGAAATAGTATATCAGAGCAAGGATGATGAAAATAAAAGAATTATAAGCCCCTTTATTATTAAGCTCAGAAGTTTAATGTTGATTAAATATAGAGTTTGGTAGGTTAAGTATGGATAGTAAATATTTTTATAGCAACTGGTCATCTATGTGGAAAAATAAAAATTGATCTCTAGTTTATATCATACACTATTTATCCACAGAGAAAAATCAAATCAAATCCTCATTAAATGCTTATATCAAGGATTGGAATGTAAAGGCAAAATGTTTCTATGCTGTATAACAAATTCCACCGTCTTAGTGGTTTAAAACAACATTCACTGGTGATCTCACCATGTGATATGTCAGAAACCCAGGCGGACTCCCATGGGTTCTCTGCTTAGGTTCTCACAAGGCCAAAATCAAGGTGTTGAGCAGGCTGGGTTCTTGTCTGGAGGCTCAGGGGAAGAATCTTTCAGGCTCATTCAGTTTACTGGAGGAATTCAGTTCTCTGTAGTATTAGGACTGAGGTCCCCTTTTCCTTGTAGGCTGTCAGCAAGGGCCACTCTGAATTTCTAGAGATCTCCTAAATTCCTCATCATAGGGAACTCCATATTTAAGGCTGTAACAGTATATCAAACCCTCCTTGTACTTTGAAACTGATTTCTACTGCTAATTGCTGTTACCTGGAGAGAACTTTCTGCTTTTAAAGAGCTTGCTTCACAGAGTAAAACTCACAAAGAGAATTTCTGAATCTTAAGGTCAACTAATTGGGATTTTGTTACATCTGCAAAATCACTTCACAGCAGTTCCTAGTGTCTGAATCCAAGACACAGGAATCTTAGAGAACAACCATCTTTAGAAATATATCCACCACACAAAAAATGTAACATTTTTAGAAGAAAAAAATATTTAAAAATATATTGAAAACCTTAAGATGATAAAAGCGTTCTTTAAAAAGACACAAAGAAAAAAAATTTTTCTTTTTTTGTTTTTTTTTTCAATTTTTATTGTATTATATGAGATAATTGGGGAGAGCACAGAAAGCACTAAAAATAAAATAAATAAATTATTAGACAATATTAAAATACAAAGCTTTCTTTATCTAAATTCCTTAACACAGAAAATTCTTTTTCTACAAGGTATAAATGACAAAAAAAAAAAAATTGTATACAAAATATATTAATTCCAGGAACAAGGTGCCAGCAGATTCGGTGTCTGGTGAGGAACCTCTTCCTGGTTGCACATGGCCATCTTGCTGTATACCCACATGGCACAAAGAAAGAGCAGGATCTCTAGTCTCTTCACTAACCCCATCATGGGCTACACCCTCATGAACTCATCTAAAACTGATTATGTCCAAAGACTCCACCTCCAAATACATTTACATTGGGATTAGGCTTCAGTGTATGATTTCATTTGGGGAGAGGGTTCACATTCAGTTCATAACATTTATATGTAATACCATATATATATATGACCTGCAACTTTACCAGATTCATTGATGAGCTCTAGTTTTCTGGTAGCATCTTTAGGGATTTCTATGTTTAGGATTATGTCATCTGCAAACAGTGATAGTTTTATTTCTTCTTTTCCAATTTGGATTCCTTTTATTTATTTTTTTCTCTAATTTCCATGGTTAGACTTCCAAACCTGTGTTGAATAATCGTGGTGAGAGTGGACATGACTCTTTTTGAATTATAGTTTTTCTCAGGGTATATGCCCAGTACTGAGATTGCTAGGTCATATGGTAGTTCTATTTTTAGTTTCTTAGGGAACCTCCATTCTGTTCTCCACAGTGGCTGTATCAATTTACACTCCCACCAACAGTGCAAGAGGGGTCCCTTTTCTCCACACCTTCTCCAGCATTTATTGTTTGTAGATTTTTTTGATAATGGCCATTCTGACTTGTGTGAGGTGATACCTCAATGTAGTTTTGATTTGCATTTCTCTCATGATTAGTGAGGTTGAGCATCCTTTCATGTGTTTGTTGGCAATCTGGCTATCATCTTTGGGGAGATGTCTATTTAGGTCTTCTGCCTATTTTTGGATATGGTTGTTTGTTTTTTGATATTGAGCTGAATAAGCTGCTTCGGTATTCTAGAGGTTAATCCTTTGTCAGTTGCTTCATTTGCAAATATTTTCTCACATTCTGAGGGTTGTCTTTTCATCTTGTTAATGGTTTCCTTTGTTGTGCAAAAGCTTTTAAATTTCATTAGGTCCCATTAGTTTATTTTTGTTTTTATTTCCACTTCTCTAGGAGGTGGGTGAAAAAGGATCTTGGTGTGATTATGTCATAGAGTGTTCTGCCTATGTTTTCCTCTAAGAGTTTGATAGTGTCTGGCCTTAAATTTAGGTCTTTAAGCCATTTTGAGTTTATTTTTGTGTATTGTGTTAGGGAGTGTTCTAATTTCATTCTTGTACATGTAGCTGTCCAGTTTTCCCAGCACCACTTTTTGAAGAAGCTGTCTTTTCTCAATTGTATATTCTTGCCTCCTTTACCAAAAATAAGATGACCATATGTGTGTGGGTTTATCTCTGGGCTTTCTATCCTGTTCCATTGATCTATATATCTGGTTTTGTGGCAGTACCATACTGTCTTGATTACTGTAACTTTGTAGTACAGTCTAAAGTCAGGGAGCCTGATCACTCGAGCTCTGTTATTCTTTCTCCAGATTGTTTTGGTTATTTGGGGTATTTGGTGTTTCCATACAAACTGTAGAATTTTTTGTTCTACCTCTTTGAAAAATGCAATTGGTAGTTAGATTGGGATTGCATTGAATCAGTAGATTGCTTTAGGTAGTATAGTCACTTTCACAATGTTGATTCTTCCAGTCCAAGAGCATGGTATATCTTTCCATCTGTTTGTATCAATCTTAACTTCTTTCATCAGTTTCTTATAGTTTTCTGCATACAGATCTTTTGTCTCCTTAGGTAGGTTTATTCCTAGGTATTTTATTCTTATTCTTGCAATGGTAAATGGGAGTGTGATCTTAACTTCTCTTTCAGATTTTCTATCATTAGTGTTTAGTATAGCAAAAGATTTTTTTGCATTTATTTTGCATCCTGCTACTTTATCAAATTCATTGTTTAGCTCTAGTTGTTTTCTGGTAGCATTTTTAGGATTCTCTGTGTATAGTATTATGTCATCTGCAAACAGTGACAGTTTTACTTATTCTTTTCCAATCTGAATTCCTTTAATTTCCTTCTCTTCTCTTATTGCTGTGGCTAAAACTTACAAAACTATGTTGAATAATAGTGGTAAGAGTGGACAACATTGTCTTGTTCCTAATATTAGAGGAAATTGTTTTATTTTTTCACCATTGTGAACAATATTGGCTGTGGGTTTGTCACATATGGCCTTTATTCTGTTGAGGTAAGTTCCCTCTATGCCTACTTTCTGTAGAGTTTTTATCATAAATGAGTGTTGACTTTTGTTGAAAGCTTTTTTTTGCATCTATAGAGATTATCATATGGTTTTTAATCCTTAATTTGTTAATATGGTGTATAATATTGATTCATTTGCGTATATTGAAGAATCCTTGTGTTCTTGGCATAAACACCAATTGATCATGGTGGATGAATCATTTTATGTGCTGTTGGATCCTGTTTGCTAGTATTTTGTTGAAGATTTTTGCATCTATGTTCTCAGTGATGTTGGCCTGTAGTTTTCTTTTTTTTGTGACATCTTTATCTGGTTTTGGTATCAGGGTGAATGTAGCCTCCTAGAATGAGTTTGGGAGTTTTCCTCCCTCTGCTATATTTAAGAAGAGTTTGAGAAGGATAGATGTTAGCTCTTCTCTAAATTATTGAATTATGTGAATAATTCATCTGGTCCTGGACTTCAGTTTGTTGGGAGATTTTTAATCACAGTTTCAATTTCAGTGCTTATGATCAGTCTGTTTATATTTTTTTATTTCTTCCTGGTGCAGTCTCGGAAGGTTATTCTTTTCTAAGAATTTGTCCATTTCTTCCAGGTTGTCCATTTTATTGGCATATAGTGGTTTGTAGTAATCTCCCATGATCCTTTGTATTTCTGCAGTGTCAGTTGTTACTTCTCCTTTTTCATTTCTAACTCTGTAGATTTGAGTCTTCTCCCTTTTTTTCTGGATGAGTCTGGCTAATGTTTTATCAATTTTGTTTATCTTCTCAAATAACCAGCTTTTAGTTTATTGATCATTGCTATTATTTCCTTCATTTCTTTTTCATTTATTTCTGAACAGATTTTTATGATTTCATTCCTTCTGCTAACTTTGTGGTTGTTTTTTGTTCTTTTTTCTCTAATTGCTTTAGGTGTTAGTTTAGCTTGTTTATTTGAGCATTTTCTAATTTCTTGAGATAGGATTGTATTGCTGTAAACTTTGTTCTTAGAAATGCTTTTGCTGCATCCCATAGGTTTTGGGTCCTTGTGTTTTCATTGTCATTTGCTTCCAGGTATTTTTGTATTTCCTCTTTGATTTATTCAGTGATCTCTTGGTTATTTAATAGTGTATTGTTTAGCCTCCATGTGTTTGTATTTTTTTACATTTTTTTTCCTGTAATTGATGTTTAGTCTCATAGCATTATGGTCACAAAAGATACTTGATATGATTTCAATTTTCTTAAAGCTACAAAACCTTGATTTGTGACCCAATATATGATCTATACTGGAGAATGTTCCATGAGCACTTGAGAAGAAAGTGTAATCAGTTGTTTTTGGATGGAATGTCCTATAAATATCAATTAAGTTCATCTTGTTTAATATGTCATTTAAACCTTGTGTTTCCTTACTTATTTTCATTTTGGTTAATCTGTCCATTGATGAAAGTGGGGTGTTAATGTTCTCTACTATGATTGTGCTACTGTCGATTTCCTCATTTATGGCCTTTAGCATTTACCTTATGTATTTAGGTGCTCCTATGTTGGGTATATGAATATTTACAGTTGTTATATGTTCTTCTTGGATTGATCCCTTGATCATTATGTAGTGTCCTTGTTTGTCTCTTGTAATAGTCTTTATTTTAAAGTTTATTTTGTCTGATATGCTAATTGCTACTCCAGCTTCCTTTTGATTTCCGTTTGGAGGGAATATCGTTTTCCATTCCCTCACTTTCAGTCTGTATGTGTCCCTAGGTCTAAAATGGGTCTATTGTAGACAACATATGTATGGGTCTTGTTTTTATATCCATTCAGCTAGTCTATGTCTTTTCGTTGGAGCATTTAATACATTTACATTTAAGGTAATTATCAATATGTATGTTCCTATTACCATTTTCTTAATTGTTTTGGGTTTGTTTTGTTGGTCTTTTCCTTCTTTTGTATTTCCTGCCTAGAGAAGTTCCTTTAGCATTTGTTGTAAAGCTCGTTTGGTGGTGCTGAATTCTTGTAGCTTTTGCTTGTCTGTAAAGATTTTAATTTCTCCATGGAATCTGAATGAGATCTTGCCGGTAGAGTTATCTTGGTTGTAGGTTTTTCCCTTTCATCAACTTAAATATGACCTGCCACTCCCTCTGGCTTGCACAGTTTCTGCTGAAAGATCAGCTGTTAACCTTATGGGGATTCCCTTGTATTTTATTTGTTGCTTTTCCCTTCCTGCTTTCAATATTTTTTCTTTGTATTTAATTTTTGATAGCTTGATTAATATGTGTCTTGGCGTGTTTTTCCTTGGATTTATCCTCTATGGGACTCTCTGCACTTCCTGGACTCAATTGACTATTTTCTTTCCCATGTTAGGTAAATTTTCGACTATAATCTCTTCATATATTTTCTCAGACCCTTCGTTTTCCTCTTCTTCTTCTGGGACCCCTATACTTCGAATGTTGGTGCATTTAATGTTGTCCCAGAGGTCTCTGGGACTGTCCTCCATTCTTTTCATTCTTTTTTCTTTATTCTGCTCTGTGGTAGTTATTTCCACTATTTTATCTTCCACGTCACTTATCCATTCTTCTGCCTCAGTTATTCTTCTATTGATTCTCTCTAGAGAGTATTTAATTTCATTTATTGTGTTGTTTATCATTGTTTGTTTGCTCTTTAGTTCTTCTAGCTCCTTGTTAAACGTTTCTTGTATTTTCTCCATTCTGTTTCCAAGATTTTTGATCATTTTTACTATCATTACTCTGAATTATTTTTCAGGTAGACTGCCTGTTTCCTCATTTGTTTGGTCTGGTGGGTTTTTATCTTGCTCCATCATCTGCTGTATATTTCTCTGTCTTTTCACTTTGCTAAACTTTCTGTGTTTGGGGTCTCCTTTTTGCAGGCTGTAGGTTCATAGTTCCCATTGTTTTTGGCGTCTGCCCC
Source organism: Hyperoodon ampullatus (assembly GCF_949752795.1). Taxonomy (NCBI): domain Eukaryota; kingdom Metazoa; phylum Chordata; class Mammalia; order Artiodactyla; family Ziphiidae; genus Hyperoodon; species Hyperoodon ampullatus. The sequence goes on from NC_136918.1 coordinate 125,876,097, forward strand.
CAGTGGGTAAGTTTGGTTCAGTGGGTTGTTTAGGTTTCCTGGACAAGGGGACTGGTGCCTGTGTTTTGGTGGATGAGGCTGGATCTTGTCTTTCTGGTGGGCAGCACCATGTCCAGTGGTGTGTTTTGGGGTATCTCTGACCTTATTATGATTTTAGGCAGCCTCTCTGCTAATGGGTGGGTTGTGTTCCTGCCTTGCCAGTTGTTTGGTGTGGGGTGTCCACGCAGGAGCTGGCTGGTCATTAAGTGGAGCTAGGTCTTAATACTGAGACAGAGGTCTCTGGAGACCTCTCACTGATTGATATTACATGGGTCTAGGAGTTCTCTGGTGGCCCAATGTCCTGAACTTAGCTCTCCCACTTCAGAGGATCAGGCCTGACACCTGGCCAGAGCACCAAGACCCTGTCAGCCACACGGCTCAGAAGAAAATGGAGATAAAAAAAAGAAAAAGAAAGAAAAACTAAAATAAAATAAGGTTATTAAAATAAAAATATTAAGAAATATTATTTTTTATGTAATAAAAAAAGAGAAGAGAGCAACCAAACCAATAAACAAATCCACAAATGATGACAAGCATTAAAAACTAAACAAAGATAAACATAAAAATCAGAAACTAGTCAGTCACATACAATAAACCCCAAGTCTATAGTTGCTCCCAAAGTATACTGCCTCAAATTTGGGATGATTTGTTGTCTATCCAGGTATTCCACAGATGCAGTGTATATCAGGTTGATTGTGTGGATTTAATCTGCTACCTCTAGGGCTACATGGAGAAATTTCCTTTTCACATCTTTGTTTGCACAGAAATTGGGATTCAGTTTTGGAATTAACCTCACCTCTGCATGTTGGTCACCCTGTGGTGTCTGTTTTTCTCCCAGACATGAGGGGGTTAAAGAAGCGGCTTACTCAGGCTGGGGGGAGGGAGGGGTATGGAATGCGGGATGAGCCTGCAGCAGCAGAGGCCAGCGTGATATTGCAATACCTGAGGTGCACCGTGTTTTCTCCCGAGGAAGTTGTCCCTGGATCATGGGACCCTAGTAGTGGCAGGCTGTACAGGCTCCTGGGAGGGGAGGTGTGGATAGTGACCCTGTGCTTGCACACAGGCTTCTTGGTGGCTGCAGCAGCAACATTAGCATTTCATGCCCATCTCTAGGGTCCGTGCTGATAGCTGTGTCTTACACCCTGCTCTGGAGCTCATTTAGGTGGTGCTCTGAATCTCCTCTCTATGTGTACCCCGAAACAATGGTCTCTTTCCTCTCCGGCAGGTACAGACATTTTCCCGGAGTCCCTCCTGCCTAGCTGTGGTGCCTTAGCCTCCTTCAGGCTGTCTTCATGCAGGCAACCTCAGTCCTCTCCCTGGGATCTGACCTCTGAAGCCAGAGCTGCAGCTCCCAGTCCCCATCCGCCCTAGCAGGTAAGCAGACAAGCCTCTCAGGCTGGTGAGTGCTGGTCTGATCCTCTGTGTGGGAATCTCTCCACTTTGCCCTCTTCACCCCTTTTGCTGTGCCCTCTCTGTGGTTCAGAAGCTTCCTCCCACCGCCCAACCCTGGTCTCGGCCAGTGAAGGGGCTTCCTAGGGTGTGGAAACTTTTCATCCTTCACAGCTCCCTCCCAAAGGTGCAAGTCTTGTCCTTATTCTTTTGTCTGTGTTTTTCTTTTTTTCTTTTGCCCTAGCCATGTACGTGAGGAGTTTCTTGTCTTTTGGGATGTCTGAGGTCTTCTGCCAGCATTCAGTAGGTGTTCTGTAGGGGTTGTTCCACATGTAGATGTATTTCTGATGTATTTGTGGGGAGGAAGGTGACCTTCAGGTCTCACTCCTCCACCATCTTGAAGGTCCTGTGTAATGCATTTCTCAATTTGATATCTTTGCTGTGGATTGAGGTTTAGAACTAATTTTATATTTGAACCCAACTACTCCTTGTTCTTTTTACCTTTCTCTCAATTCTTGTTTAAAAATACCAGTCCCTTCCTTAAATAATATTTCTCTCTATTTTTGTTGTATGCAATTTAATGAAATAATTTGGAATTAATTTATATAGAAATCTCCATAGTCAGATTCAGTAATTGGTTTGGTAAAATTTGTATATATCACTGCACAGGCAACAGTTAAGCTATCTAGCATTACATACCATTAGTCATCTTTTTTCCAGCCTTTTATAACACTTCTTTTCCCTTTCTTTGAGTTCTTCTAGTAGTTGCCTACTGCTTGTTCCCAAGGCAGTGCAACCAGTTTAGTGTTATATTATTGAGTCACCACATTTCTTATACCAATATCTATTCTAATCATCTACTTTTGTATAAAATGACACCACAAAACACAGTGGACTACAGAACTAACAGTTATTTACTTTGTTTATGAATATGTAATTTGGAGCTATCTAAGTGGGAACAGGTTGGTTTTGTTCCACATGACATCAGCTGGGAGGCCCAAGTTGGGCTGGATTGTATGCTTCCTAGTTAAGTCACAAACTGTCAAGTTAATCAACAAAGTTTGGCAGTAGTTAAGGATTCCAATGAGACATAATCCATATGGGAAAAAAACAAAAACAAAAAAACAAACACAAAACAAAAAACAGCTGACAAATAACCATAGACTTGGCCAAATTCCAAAACACTTCACTGTTTATATTTTCAGGACATTGTGTTCAAAACTGGGATCTGCACCTGTATTCCCCAGCTTAGCATCTTTATCCAATAAGATAAGAATTGAACAAAAAGTGGGAGAGTGCTTATTCAAGGTTCCTGCCATACCTAGGTACTCCAACCCAGAATTCTCTCCATAAAAAAAAAAACACTTGAGTAAGAATTTTCTTTAATGAGATTTTTTAAAAAACTTATTTCATAGAATGATAGGTTGTATTAAGTATCTGAAATTGTATGGAATGATGCACATATGCATTTTCCTTGGATATAAGTCCATAGAAATGTGTTTTGAGTAAATGTGTTGAGTTAATATGTAACTAAGTTCCTGCTTCCACTATACCCATATTTTCTAGATTCTTTCCTGCCCTTTAATGTCTATATTCCTTCTCCTTTCTAGACATGTACCTACTTTTCATCCTAACATACTAGTTGCATTGGATTTCCTCTTTGCTATCCCTATCTAAACCTAATTCTCCTAAGTTCCATTTATCTTTAAATCCCAGTAATGCTGATCTCAGCTTACCATATCTATAATTCCCTTATTTACCTTGGGATCTTATGCCATATTTTAGTGTTTCAATTGTTTTTGTTATTTACCTAGTATGCACATATATAATTGGCGCAATAAAGATATTGGATAGATATCTGTTGAATGAATGAGTTTGCCTTCCAAACTAAATTTCAAGCATATTGTCAGAGAACAATAAATATTGTTAAACTGAATAAAAGTAAATGAACGGATTGTGTGTGTGGTGCAGGGCACAGGTGGGGAGAGGAGATAAAGAGACAGAAAGAAGCATGTTCTTGTGTCTTGGTAAAGGTACTTCAAATTTTTAAATGACCAACTTTCTCCTAGAAAGAACATCAAACCCCAGCACAGTATGATTCATTTTTTTCTCTTTTCCAAGACACTTAGGTGAGGAAATATCCATATGTAAAATGTGTTTTATTTTTATCCTTTGATTAAATCATTTTAAATGTTAACTCTTGGTTCAATGTTGGCCATAATTTTCTGGTGACCTTTATGTCTAATTTATTAGAAATCCTTTCTTGTTTCCCTGCATCTTTGCAGGATTTATATTTCATGATCGATCACTTCTTTCTTATCTCTGAAGTTTCATCATGTTAATATTAAGCCTGAAAATTAAACGTTAAATTTCTAAGCATTTTTCAATATTTGTTTTTGTTTCTAAATATAAATGATTATTTTAGTCAGCTTGGGCTGCTATAATAAAATTCCATACACTGGGTGCTTTAAACAGCAGATATTTACTTCTCACTGGTCTGGAGACCAAGAAGTCCAAGATCAAGGTGCCAGCAGATTCATTTTCTGATGAAAGCCCCTTCCTGGCTTGTAGGTTGGGGGACTTCTCACTGTATCCTCACATGGCAGAGAGAGCTGAGAGTCCTGGTCTATTCTTACATAAGGACACAAATCCCATCACAGGGGCTCCACCCCCATGACCTCATCTAAATCTAATGACCTTTGAAATGTCCCACCTCCTAATAACATCACTTTGGGGGTTAGGGTTCAAGATATGAATTTTGGGGGGGACACAATCATCCAGTCCATTAAAAAAATTAGATTGATTTATAGAGAAGGAAACTCTTAGTGGAAGAATAACTAAAATACATAAAGGGAAGTTGAATATTTAAAAGGTAGGACGTGGGTCTAATAGTTAATATCACTGTTAGTTCAGCCACTAATGAACTTCCAGAGCTATATCATCTTTGTAGGTTTGAAGAGGTGAGTCAACATACCTCAACACTCCTCTGCAACAGTGGCAATAATGGCTGTTTCTTTCCTCTTAGAAGTTTGACTGTACACAAGCCCTTCTCTAAAAACGTATTTGTTACACTAATTACACTTGTCAAAATGTGGCTCAGCTAACTGGACAGATGTTCCCTATGGCAATATTGGGTAGGCCCTAAAAGGACAACTAAACTTTATCTTCCTCTTTTCTCTTTGTTTCAAAACTGAACTAGAGAATATCAAAGCTCAGACTTTTAAAGCTGCTGCTTGTGAACCTGATGTTGATCAGGAAACCCTTAAATCAGAAATGTTGATAATGTCATGTGATAAAAGTGAGTCATAGACAGCTAAGGGAATATGAGAATGTGAACACGAGGTAAGAATATTTCTGTGTTAGGTTTTTTTTTGTTTGTTTGTTTTGTTTTTGCGGTATGAAGGCCTCTCACTGTTGTGGCCTCTCTTGTTGTGGAGCACAGGCTCCAGACGTGCAGGCTCAGTGGCCAGGGCTCACGGACACAGCCTGCTCCACAGCATGTGGGATCTTCCTGGACCAGGGCACAAATCCGTGTCCCCTGCATCAGCAGGTGGACTCTCAACCACTGTGCCACCAGGGAAGCCCTCTGTGTTAGTTTTGACAATGGAAGCATAAAATTATTTCTTTGAAAGTAATTTCTGGGTCTGCTCATGTCAATAAGCAATGGATCTTTCCAGTAATGGGTACAGAGAAGGAACCCAATATTTTGTCAGTGACATTGTAGTTATTTCCAAAGGGATGAATAAAAGCAATTGCACAAGGTATTATTTTCAGTAATAATAAAATATACATGCACACAGCATGTGCATATTGTTTGATAGGAAAAGAAGACAATTATTCAATTAGAACCCATTTTATATATAACACTGTTGGACAAAAACTGACAGTGTAAATTGTTCTACTGAAGAAAAATAAGAAAACACAAGTAGCTTCTATTTTGGCCTAAACATCATATCATTTTCTTGTGCACTAGTCAAATATCCAAAATCGTTTTTATTAACATCTTCCTGAACACATTGTATCACTTAACATTTAATAATGTCAAGACTTTTCACTCTAGCATTTACATTTGATTGTGACACACAACAGAAAATTCCTAAGGCAATCTGTGATTCCCATCCATTAGTCTAATGGTTTGCAGCTGCTGTGAAATGTGGGCATGTCATTTTCTGATAATGAAATCTAGTAACAGAATATAAAGACAAGTAAACTGAATATGTAGCTCACATAAATGATTAATAAAAATCTAGTTTTTTCAATAAAATCTTATTAATTATGCATGGCCAATAGAACTTTTAAAACATTAACTTCTAATACATATGAATAGATGCTTCATAAAAAACTCACTAGAGTGAATGATTTTGTTTTAAAAGTCATGTTTTATCAATATTTTTTTATTTCCTTCCTTTCAATTTCTGCTTTCATAACTCTATTATAATCACTTGCCTTCGCTTATTTATTACTTCATTTTTCATTTTAGATTTTTTTTTTTCCCCACAGCACGTCATGCTACCAAATGGTTGAAGTTTTCTCAGTAGAGCCCACATGTTTATAGGTAGAGTGATACCTGATATCACAGCAGGACTGCTAGAGTAGATGACTTTTTCTGAGTCCTCAGTATCATTTCAAGGAAAGCAAATACATTTTCCCTAAATCCTTTTTCTGGAGTTAAAAAAAGGACAACTTATATGTTTTGTATTACATCTGATTTTTTTTATGATCTGAAAAGTGAAATTCTCTCTCTTGGTTGAAGACTGAAGAGGAAATGCAAAGTACAAATCCACGAGTTCTAGCCTCCAACAGACTATCTCATTAAGAAAAGAGCTCTACTTAATACTCTGTAATGACCTATATGGGAAAATAATCTAAAAATGAGTGGGTATATGTATATGTATATGTATAACTGATTCACTCTGTTGTACAGCAGAAACTAACACAATTTTGTAAATCAGCTATACTCCAATAATAAGTAATTTTAAAAAAAGAGCTCAAATAAACATTAAATCTTAGATTTACTCATTAGAAAATGATCTCCTTAAAAAGCATTTTCTTCCTTTTCTATAAAACTTAATCACCCTAATTGTAGTTAAAGGTAACTGCATGATATTAGATAACTGAAAGTGCCTTTATCTTCTTCATGTTTATTAAATTATATAGATTATTTTCATTGTTTATTCTGAGTTTTCATTCTAAACAGGTATGTATCAATATCAATAAATATCAACACATATTTGCATTGTTTATGGAGAATAAATGTACTACCTTGGATGTTTACAAATGTTTATATATAGAGACACAGAGGGAAGAAAGAAAGGAGAAGGAAGAGAGAAAAGAAAGGATGAGGAGCACAGGCCTTGAGATGCAGAGGATATTTACAAATATAGTCTTCCTAGAGATTTACACACAGACATGGACTAGATTCCTGGATCAGAGAGGAATGGTGTGAGAAAATAGGACTCAATAAACCTACCTTACGAAAAGAGCATTAGCATCATCTACCTTCCTTGAAGAAACAGAGATGGGAGAGTGAGATGGGATATTTTGGGAGACACCAAATGTCTTTATCCTGTGAAGTGCCCAGATGAGGCTATCCAAGGATTCTTAGGGAACAACTCCCCAGATAAGAAACATACATTTATGGTGACATTTTGGCTCCAAGGCTGACTCCTTAAGAGAGGTCTTTGGATGTCTGAATCCTGGGATAAGAATGAAAACCAGTAACAGAAATGTGTCCTCCATCACCACCTGGGATGGGTGATGCTGAGGTGACTCTCGGATGTTACTTGGCATCACTGGACCATTTCACTCCTCAGGCAGTGACAGAGTAGCAAGCATATTTGTTGGGACTCACACTCCTTCCCGGAGAAGGAGGATATATAGTTTTGGGGGACAGTGGGTCTTCCAGCATCCAGCAGCAAGGGTGGATGGGGTGGCACAGGTGGGTTGGAGAGGAGCTCAGATGAGCCAGCTTGGCCAGCTGTCTGGCTAGAGAGTGCAGGTGATGTACATAGAGGTCTTTTCTTGCAGTAACTCTTGGTTGTCAATGAGACTAGTTTTTCTCATCCTTCCTCCAAGAAGGTTAGAAATGATCTCATCCTTTGTTTGCAGGTTCTAGGGAGGGGAGACAGTAAGATGTATCTTTATCCACATTCCTACCTGGCTCTGTCTCTGGTGTCACATATCTGAGAAGAAAGACCCCATAGAGTTCTCCAACCTCTTCCAAGGGCAAATGGTCAGAAGGCACATGTGAAAATGAGTGACACTTGAGAGGAAAGATTTAAGGTGGAGTTTGAGTTCATTGATACCAGGATTTCCTCACTGTGGAGTTCATGGGCAGTCACCCCAAGTAGCTGTAAGATCACAGGGAGAAAAGTCTTATGATACAGCAGCCCAGGCACTGCCCAAATTCAGGGACCCTACCTCCATGACCAGTGAGTGTGGGAATCTGGCTGGCGTGCATTGTTCAACACAACTGCTTTGTGTGATTCTAACCAGGCTCTGTTAGAATCATGGCATAATTCTTGGAGCTCTCTAAGGAGTACAAAAAATGCACATCAGAAACTTGGAGGGTTCCCTTAATGAGCCATTCCAGAGGGAGTCAGGGCTGTCACAGCAGATAAAATTACTAGAGAATGGATTGACTTTTTCGCTGTTCATGTGAATATACTGAGAAACTAGAGACGTGTAGTGTCAAACATAAGTTATTCCCTTCAACTTCTTCCCAAAATTGCAAATACAGGATGACTGCAACTTATGTAAGCTAATGAAAAGTAACTAATTATGTGTATTTGTGGTTTTCTTAGTGGTGTCTGCATCTGTATGTGTCTGCTAAGTTTTCCTAAAAATGTTAGTCATTTTACAGCTTGGAATCATTTTATACTGTAAGAATTTTGCAATCCCTTTCTTAGGAAAAAAAAAAAC